>NC_064641.1:658205156-658805156 GCF_023864345.2 Schistocerca serialis cubense | reverse complement strand
TTCCTCCCTGTCCAACAACAATGTTCCTACCCCCAGACCACACAGAAGCATCCCCCTTGTCACCCAATATTATCCTGGCCTCGAAAGCATCAACAAATTACTCCACCAGGGATATGACTTTCTCAAGTCAACCCCTGAAATGAGATCATCCCTTGACAAAATTCTCCCCACACCACCCAGAGTTGCCTTTCGTCGCCCCCCTAACCTCCGTAACATCCTTGTTAAACCCTACAATATTCCCAGACTACCTTATCTACCCAGCGGTTCCTGCCCCTGTAACCGACCCCGCTGCAAAACCTGCCCCATGCATCCCCCCACAACCACCTACTCCAGCCCCGCTACTGGTAAAACATACACAATTCAAGGCAGGGCTACGTGTGAAACTACACATGTCATTTATCAACTGACATGCCTGCACTGCACAGCCTTTTACGTCGCCATGACAACAACCAAACTGGCTGAGCGCATGAACGGACACAGACGAACTGTCCGCCTAGGAGATGCCCAATACCCAGTAGCAGAGCATGCCCTCCAGCATAATTCTAGGGACCTAGGAACCTGCTACACCGTATGTGCCATTTGGCTTCTCCCACCCAACACCAGTCCCTCTGAACTGCAGAGATGGGAACTTGCACTCCAACACATCCTTTCATCCCGCCATCCCCCTGGACTGAACCTACGTTAAACAACCTCACTCCCATTCACTCTTCAGTCTTCTCCTCTTTCCCTTTCCTCTTTAGCCATTCACGCATCTTTTCATCCTACATAGTTGTGTTTATCTTTATACTATATACCTCTTTACTTCTGTATGCATCCTCTTTGGTTTGAAGCTGGCACAGTACTTACAGTAGAATATCTTTGGCTTCCCTCTGACAACCATGCCTCCATCCTTGCTACCCTCCCTGTTTACCTTTCCCTGTTGCTTCATAACCTGGGTTGTGAGTAACTGAATCCACTTTCCCTTCTTCCCTTTTTTCCCCTCTCTCCTCCCTGATGAAGGAACAAAGTTCCGAAAGCTAGGAATGTAAATTTTCAGTTCTGTTTTATGTGTATCTATCGGTTGTACTGAGCTGAGGTAAGTACTGGCCAGCCCCTCTATCTCTTTGTTAGTATTTGTTTCACATCTTATATGAGATTTTCCATTAATCATTTACAACAAAAAGATTGTCAAACAAAGCTTTCAGATAAGGAGGACATCATCAGAACAGACCATACACCTACACAGACTCACGTAAATGCAACTCACACACTCATGACCACAGACTCTGACTTTGTTTGGCAGTCTTCTTGATGCACCTATCTGTGACTGAGCATCTCACCATATGGTGAGCAGCAACTTTCCTTTTCATAATATTGTTGCAATAATATTGAAACATTCGAAATTGGCACTCTGCCAATTAACTAAGATAGTAAGTAATTTATTTATACTGACAGAGCAATGGTGTCAGAAGTATTCTTCATTACAAGATGTGGATGTTGCCAATGGCAATTGTCAAACAAACATGTAAAACATATTTTCTTATTGTATTACACAAGAAAATAATGGAGATGAAGATGTGAACAAAAGGCAGGATTATAAATAAAACTGAAATTCAACCACAATGAGGAACAGAAATAATGAATACAGTAACATGGACAGAAACATATGATATTAAAATGGAGAAAATGAAATTGACTTTAATACATAAAAATATTCAAAACCATATGAACAAAAGTCACACATGAAAAAAGAATGGTAGGAAGTCACAATGAGAGCAGATGAGAAGGCTTATATGATGACTACAACAATGTGACAAAGGAATAGTAATAAAAAATTACTTTTAAGCCAATAATTGAATAAACATTGTGATCAAAGAAGTTTTGGTACAGATTCAAAAAAAAAAATAAAAAAAAAAATAAATAAATAAAAAAAAAAAAATCAAAGCACCTGATGAGGGTCAAACCCATAATTTCAGCATGTGTACAATATCTCTTTACCACTATGCCTCACCACCAATCCATGCAGTAATAAATGTTTAAAACACTGGAGAACTAGGCAAAATTTCGATAGTTTCAAAATGGGGATCTCAGCCCTGGGGACCCTTGATTTTTTTAGTCAACAGCCACAAATGTACAAAAACAGGGAAAAATAATGATAATGATGAGGCAACAGGTATGTTGTTTTCTCAATTCTTTCATGTAACAACAAAATAATCAAGAATGAAAAGTAACAATAATTATGTATAGTATGTGCTCAAAGTGTCCAACTCCAACCTGAATGCACGCATTGCAATGCTGTGTCATGGGGTCCACAAGTTTTCCAAAATCAAAGTTCCCCTGATTTAATGAAAAGCTAAAATAACCCTCACAAGAAGCTCTTCAATGGTGTCTACTGGAATCACATAGACAATTTTCTTCACATGCTACCACAGATAAAAATCTAAAGGGGTAAGATATGGCAAATGAGCTGACCAGCGAACCAGCCCATCTTAGCATCTACCTCTACCAGATACAATGCATCTAAATGCTCCTGTACCTCAACAGCTTACTGTGGTGGTGTGCCGTCATGTTTGTGCCATGTTTTCTGATGGATCACCGCAGGAACATCTTCTAAATACAATGAAAGGACTTTTAAGAGGAAGGTTAAATAAGTCTGTCCATTTAAATGGTTGGGAAGTAGAACAAGAGCCAACAGTCACCTGTGATACCTGCCAAATATTCATGCCAAACTTATGCAAAAATGACTCCACATACATGCCATACACTTTACTTCATGCCATGCATATTTACTTTATTCCTAAAGTTGCTATTTTGAGAGCTGAATGACCCTTCTGTGGTGAAACATGCCTCGTCTGCCCACAACACTCTCCTTTTTAAATTTAGAATTCTGATTCACTGATGTAAGTTACTACAGGAAATACTGATTCCAAAAAGGATAGTCCTCTTCCACCAAATCTTCCACTTTCTATACGTGGTACAGAGATAGGTTTTTGTCATGAAGGACATCCAATACAACAGTATGTGAAACCCGAAGTTAAAAACAAATGGATATATTTTACCATGTTTATTTTCAAGCATATTTAAGAATATTACATTAACTTTACTTACTGCCCATGAATTACCAATGGCCCTCAAGCTGGTAGTAGGATCTGTAACAACCATATCAAGGTCTTCTTAAAACTGAACAGTCTGCATGGAGTATGGAGACCAGTATTAATTCTGTTCACATGAAAACTTCCAATCTCCCTAAATCATTTATCAACCACTGTAAACATATTTGCATATGGAATAATGCGATTCACAAATCTTTCACTGTAAACTGTGTGGGCCTCCATTGCATTTCAACCCACAGTTAAATACGTTAAATGCATATTAGTGTATTCATTGAAGGAATATCAATGATGTGCCATGGCACCACTACATTCACTGCTGTGGAACTGTGTCTCACACCTTCATCTGTCATTGTCCCTTTGCACCCATTTCTGTGTACATTCACAGCTAAACCAACACTTCTGGCAACAATTGAATGTGTCAGTACAACTTCATAAGGTTATCCAATAACTAGCAGACATATGTCTGCTATAGAAGCTAATACCAGTAATACCATTTGTTCTCATAGCATAGATGGTAGCGCACAAGACTCCTAGACCATTAGGTGATGTTCCATCCCTGTTAATGTCAACTGTTTGATTTTTGTTTTGCTCTCTTGTTCGGTTTGAGGAAACCAAACAAAGAACATTTTTGGCCACTTTGTCTCTGGCAGGCTGTTTAAATCTGTGAGTGTGATGATCTGATTAGCTTACTTTGATGTTGAATGACTCAGAAATGGTGTTACATATCGAGTTTTTTTTGCCAACAATTATTTTGCAGCATAATCTCCCCCACAACATGCTTACAAGCTTTCAGACTGTTTCTGACCACACTGTACATATCTGTAAATATCATTGAGATTAATTAGTGCACATTGAAATGCAGAAATATAACCATTTACCTGTTTATATGAAATGAAACTGAACAGAACTGAGGGATCAAGTGATATACAAAACTGATGTACCGTGTTCTACTAACATCAATTTCGATCTGTTACATTACACTGTATATGTGACAATCTGCACCACCAGCATTTAGACAATTCTAGATCATGTCTAAGTCTTCTAGAGAAACTTCTCTGTCCCTGTTAAAATGGCCACTATGAAGCCTTGACTTAACAATATCAGATAACTCATTACAGGACTAATCGAGTCCCATGAGTTTGAACATCAGAACAAAACTAATCAAGAATTGCACAAAGTGTTAAATATGTTAGATGAAGCCAGGAAAACAATGTTAACCATCATTCTATGAACAAGACTTGCACATTATTCACAATGTTTAGCTGGGAATTGTCTTGCTAAAGAATAATGTGTAGAATTATCTTGAAGAAGAGCAATACACCAGGCTCAAAAATATCTCAATACATAAGACTCCAATGTGCCCCAAATTATCAAACTTTACACATATCTGCTCTGTTTCTGAACAACAGTAGTTGTCAGACTGCAGTCACCATAGCAGAGCTCAACACACATGGCCATCACTGCAGCACTGGTTGGCACTTCTGAAAATACTGTATCTGACTTCTCATTTTGGTATTTCTGTCTGACATTTTTGCGGTTTCCGAATTCTGGAAGATGATTCAGTGCCTTGTATGTTATCAGTCTAATCCATAGCAGATGGCAATGAACTGTTGACACAAACAGGTTCACACATTTTAGCAGTGCATCAGAGTAAAGTCAACTTTATCAACAAAGTTGTAGAGTTTATTGTAACCAGTCCAGCATGGTAGCTATCATCCCATGCTGTAGTCACTTGGTGTGGTTCAGTACCTACTCATCATTGTGTGTGGATCACCTCTACCCACAAGATACTGCGTGTGCAAACAGCAGACTGAGTTTCAGAAGACGGATGTTGTTGTTGTTGTCTTCAGTCCAGACACTGGTTTCATGCAGCACTTCCTGCTACTTTGTCTGTGCAAGCCTCTTTATCATCAAGTAACTACCGCAACCTACATCCTTCTGAATCTGCTTAGGGTATCCATCTCTTGGTCTCCATCTACGATTTTTACCTTCCACACTGACCTCCAATACTAAACTGGGATTCCTTGATGCCTCAGAATCCTACCAACAGATCCCTTCTTCTTGTCAAGTTGTAACACAAATTCCTATTCTCCCCAATTCTATTCAGTACCTTCTCATTAGGTACTTGATCTACCCATCTAATCTTCAGCATTCTTCTGTAGCACCACATTTCAAAAGCTTCTATTCTCTTCTTGTCTAAACTATTCATTGTCCATGTTTCACTTCCATACATGGCTACACTCCATACAAGTACTTTCAGAAAAGATTTCCTGACACTTAAATCTATACTCGATGTTAACAAATTTTTCTTCTTCAGAAATTCTTTTCTTGCCATAGCCAGTGTACATTTTACATCCTCTCTACTTCGACCATCATCAGTTATTTTGCTCCCCAAATAGAAAAAGTCATCTACTACTTTAAGTGTATCATTTCCTAATCTAATTCCCTGAGCATCACCTGATTTAATTTGACTGCATTCCATTATCCTCATTTTCCTTTTGTTTATGTTCATCTTATATCCTCCTTTCAAGACACTGTCCATTCTGTTCAACTGCTCTTCCAGATCCTTCACTCTCTCTGACAGAATTACAATGTCATCGGTAAACCTCAAGGTTTTTATTTATTCACCATGGATTTTAATTCCTGCTCCAAATTTTTCTTTTGTTTCCTTTACTGTTTGCTCAATATACATATTGAATAACATCGGGGATAGGCTACAACGCTCTCTCACTCCCTTCCCAACCACTGCTTCCCTTTGATGCCCCTCAACTCTTATAACTATCGTCTGGTTTCTGTACAAATTGTAAATAGCCTTTCACTCCCTGTATTGGACCCCCGCCACCTTCAGAATTTGGAAGAGAATATTTCAGTCAACATTGTCAAAAGCCTTCTCTAAGTCTACAAATACTAGAGAAGTGTGTTTACCTTTCCTTAATCTATCTTATAAGATAAGTCTTAGGGTCAGTATTGCCTCACATGTTCCAACATTTCTACAGAATCCAAACTGATCTTCCCTGAGGTCGCCTTCTACCAGTTTTTCCATTTGTCTGTAAAGAATTTGTGCCAGTATTTTGCAGCCATGACTGATTACACTGATAGTTTGGTAATTCTCATACCTGTCAACACCTGCTTTCTTTGAGATTGGGATTATTATAATCTCCTTGAAGTCTGAGGTATTTTGCCTGTCTCATACATTTTGCTCACAAGATGGTAGAGTTTTGTCATGCCTGGCTCTCCCAAGGCTATCAGCAGTTCTAATGGAATGTTGTCTACTCCCAGGGCCTTGTTTCCACTTAGGTTTTCAGTATCCTGTCAAATTCTTCACTCAGCATCATATCTCCCATTTCATCTTCATCTACATCATCTTCCATTTCCATAAGATTCGCCCCCCCCTCCCCCCATCCCCTCATGTACATCACCCTTGTATAGACCTTACATATACTCCTTCCACATTTCTGCTTTCTTTCTTTGCTTAGAACTGGTTTTCCATCTGATCTCTTAATATTCATGCAAGTGGTTCTCTTTTCTCCAAAGGTCTCTTTAATTTTCCAGTAGGCTGTGTCTATTTTACCCCTAGTGACATATGCCTCTACATCCTTACATTTGTCCTCTAGCCATCCCTGCCATTTTGCACTTCCTGTCAATATCATTTTTGAGATGCTTATATTCCTTTTTGCCTGCTTCATTTATTGCAGTTTTATATTTTCTCCTTTTATCAATTAAATTCAACATCTCTTCTGTTACCCTCAGACTTCTACATGCCCTTGTCTTTTTACCTACTTGATCCTCTGCTGCCTTCACTAATTCATCTCTCAAAGCTACCTACTCTCCTTCTACTGTATTTCTTTCCCCCATTCTTGTCAATCATTCACTAATGATCTCTCTAAAACTCTCTACAACTTCTGGTTCTTTCAGTTTATCCATGTCCCATCTCCTTAAATTCCCACCTTTTTGCAGTTTCTTCAGTTTCAATCTACTCTTCATAACCAATAGATTGTGGTCAGAGTCCAGACCTGCCCCTGGATATGTCTTACAGTTTAAAACCTGGTTTCTAAATCTCTGTCTTACCAGTGATGTGATGGGAAGGATAGAGGGTAGGATATTTCTCATTTCAGAGCACCATTAGAGTTAGTTGAAATGTTCCCACCACCACAAAGAAACCAAAACCTAAACAGCAAAAAAAAAAAAAAAATCATGAATCTTACCTCCAAAAGACTTAGTCCCACAGAAATATTAGGCCTTTCCAAAGGCCACACTTTTTGCCCCACTCCAAAATTCAACCATGGAGGACTTGTTAAAGACTTTCTCTCTTTTTCCTTGTCCCTACAGTGGAAATAAATTTCACCACCAATACTACCAATTAGACTCAACCAAAGACCAATGTTCAAGACTGCCTGACTCAATTCACTCCTCCATCCATCCATGATCCACCCCCATTGCCCCCAAATCACCCCCAGGTAAGTTTCCAGAATTTCTTAACCTAGAACTTTGCCCCACCATCATTCTACAAATACTGAAGATGCAAACTAAGGTTACATCCACAGAAAGAACTGCAATCCACAACTAAAAACTGATCCTGACCTTATAATTATACCTGCTGACAAACTCTCTACCATTGTTGTTTTGAACCACAAAGATTACCTGGCAGTAGGACTCCACTAGCTGTCAGATTCATCCACGTACAAAGCCTGCCACAATGTCCCCATTACAGAATCTCCTCAAAACCTTAGGCCCATCTCATAACCTCTCCCCAGAGTCCATCTCTCTCCTCACCCCTACTATTCCCCACACTCCTATCTTCTACATGCTTCCTAAAGTCCATCAACCCAACCACCCAGGACCCCCATTGTGACCAGTTCCTTTGTCCCCAACGAGAGAATCTCTGCTCTCGTAGACCAACACCTTCAGCCTGCTACCTGCAATCTACCCTACTATATAAAAGATAACAACCATTTCCTCGACCGACTGTCCACAGTTCCTGTTCTTTTACCACACGGTGCACTGCTCATCATAACTGATACCACACCCCTTTACACTAAGATGCCTAATGCCCACAGCCTTAATGCTATTGAACATGACCTTTCCCAACACCCGATGAATTACAAACAAACAACCTCCTTCCTAGTCACCATGACCAACCATATTCTCTCCCAAAATTACTTCTCCTTTGAAGGCATTACCTACAACAAATGCTTGGTGCATCTATGGGCACCTGCATGGCATCATTCTATGTAAACCTATTCATGGACCATCTAGAGGAATCCTTCCTATATGCCCAGAACTCTGAAACCCTCACCTGGTTCAGATTCACTGATGACACCTTTGTGATCTGGATCAAGGGTGAGGGCACCCTATCCTCATTGCTCCAGAACAACATCTTCTCCCCCATTTGCATCACCTCAACCCAACAAGCCACCTTCCTCATTGTTGGCCTCAAAGGTGGTATAACAGTACCAGTGTCCATATCAAACAAACCTACCAACCACCAGCAATACCTTCAGGTCAACAGCTGCCAGCCATTCCATATCAAGAAGTCCCTTCCATATAGCCTACCTACCTATGGCTGTCACATCTGCAGTGATGAGCAGTCCCTCTCCAAATATACCAAGGGTCTCAATGAGGGTTTCACAGACTGTAATTATCCTCCCAACCTTATATAAAAACAGATCTCCCTAGTCTTATCTTTCCTGTCAACTGCCACCTCCCAAAGACCCATTGTCTGGCCATAGAGGAGTATTCCCCTCATGACTCAGTACCTCCCAGGACTGGAGCAACTGAATTACATTTTCTGCCAGGGTTTGAACTACCTCTCATTATACCCTGAAATGAGAAATGTCCTACCCACTATCCTTCTCACCGCTCTGCCCCTCCCCCTCCCCCAAAGTGGTATTTCACCATCCACCAAACCTAGACAATATTCTCATCCATCCATACACAACCCCTGCTCCCACTCCTTGCTTCATGGCTTGTATCTATGTAATAGGCCTAGATGCAAGAACTGTCCCTTACATCCTCCCACCACCACCTGCTCCAGTCCGGTCATGAATATCACCTATTCTATCAAAGGTAGGGCTACCTGTGAAACCAGTCATTTGATCTACAAGCTAAGCTGCAACCAATGCGCTGATTTTCCATGGGTATGACAATCAACAAGCTGTCTGTCCAACCTTCATTAGACATTTTCCTTACCCCAACAACACCATCCCTCCTCCCTTTCCAACACCAAACAGCCATATATTCTACCTATGCACCCAGTCATTTTACTTCTCTTCTTTTCTGCTATCCCCCCTCCCCTGAGTCCACCTATCTACCCGACCCTCTCTTCACCTCATCCCTGCACACTCCCACAATCAGCACTTTACCATCCCCCACCTATACCCTGCTGTCCCCCCCCCCCCCTTCCCAGCCTCCCCCCTTACATCCACCACTCGGTTGTCTTTCCCATAATGCACTGCTGCTCACAGTCTGGCTTCAGCTATGAGAGACTGTGGTCATATGTGTGAGTTGCGTTTGTGTGTGTGTGTGTGTGTGTGTGTGTGTGTGTGTGTGTGTGTGTGCAGTCTGTTTTTGACAAAGGCCTTGTTGGTCAAATTTCTGACAGTCTTTTTGTTGTGCCTATCTGCGACTCAGCATCTCTGCTATATGGTGAGTAGGAAGTATCCTTTTCATAATATTGTTTTACATATCTGGGTATGATAAGCAACTTAACAAATTACATTTCAACACTCTCTATTAAAAAGGGAGCATTGTCCTATATAGGGTTAAGATATGATACTACAACCTCTCTATTCACTTTACTGTTGTTGTAGTTGTGGTCTTCAGTCCTGAGACTGGTTTAATGCAGCTCTCCATGCTACTCTATCCTGTGCAAGATTCTTCATCCCAGTACCTACTGCAGCCTACATCCTTCTGAATCTGCTTAGTGTATTCATCTCCTGGTCTCCCTCTACGATTTTTACTCTCCATGCTGCCCTCCAGTACTAAATTGGTGATCCCTTGACGCCTCAGAACATGTCCTACCAACCGATCCCTTCTTCTAGTCAAGTTGTGCCACAAACTCCTCTTCTCCCCAATTCTATTCCAATACCTCCTCATTAGTTGTGTTATCTAACCATCTAATCTTCAGCATTCTTCTGTAGCAATTCACTTTACTAGACATGTAAATCTTTCTACAAACTTTAGTTACCAATTACAGTTTAATAATGACTGATGTTACAACTACCTAATGGTTAATGATATCTGTATCAATGAGGATATCCTCAAAGAGTCCAGGTCTATTTGTTACCTTTAAGATCTAATATTTCTCTGTTAACTATGGGCTTCCAAATCCTCTGTTCTAAGTAGTTTTTGGAGAAATAATTTAGCATTGTTTTGCATGATGTTTTACCACACCAAGCACTCACAAAACTGAAATCATACAAAATCCATTTTTGGTTGATTGAACTCTCCTTGATGTATTAATGAGCTGAGGGTTTTGCTAAAGATTTCTGTTACATCTTGAACTGAGTCTGGGGTCAGCATGAAAACCCAGTTATAAGTTTATGCCCCTGATATTGATACTTGGCTGAACAGTCCCACACACAGAGTCAGTTTCATATCACCAAGTTTATATTTCTTATTTTTTGTGGCAAACATGTCACCTCCTTTTCCATTATCTTATGCTTTCAACACATATTTTGATCTATTTAAAAATGTCAATGCTGCTGATTCTGTGTTTTAGCTAGCTTTCTGTAACTTGCAATATGTGAGCTCTACTGCCATTTTTTGGAGCACATTGAACTGGCATTTTATTAAGAATGCTCTGCAGAGCTGACTGCTCTAGCCTGTCACAGTCTCTGAATAGCCTTCTATTTTACTCAGATCCAGGACTTGAAATTATCTCTGCGGATAATGCTGCAGATTGTGAACAAAGCCAGTTTTCTCAACCTTCTCTGTCAGTTGCTGGAATACTCCAACTACTACCTCTGAGCCCAGATGACAGGCATCATTTGCTGTGGTATGTACCACAATCTGTTGCTGGTTACACCTCTCAATGACTGACAGAACGGTCAGTCTAGCACATTGAATGAGGCCTCCAGACATACATATTGATAGCACAACATGATCCCTCCCATCTGTTTTCTCAAGGGATACCATTACGCATTCTCTGTTCAAATTACCGACTACTAATGGAACACTTACCCTTTTGTGCATGTTTCTCCTTGACAAAGGACAAATCACAAGGGTCAGTTTAAGGGGAAGACATCACCTCAAATATTTTGGTAAGGGGTATGGTTGTAGTACCCTGAGCTTTTTCTGCCTCCCTTGTACAGAGCCTCAAGAGTCACCACTCACAGTCAAATCAGCAAACAGTATTAACTCATGTATTTTTTGGAGCTGAGACAGTATCCACAGGAGGGAGCAGTACTTGTGGTACCTTTGCAGCATGCACAAATGAAGTATACAAATGACAATAGTGCTGCTCTCTGTGGTACATGCACCATACTGCAGTGGTTAGTGTCACTGCCTGGGGTGCTGTAGGTTACCAGTTGAAATTGACTACCAGATACACTCCTGGAAATTGAAATAAGAACACCGTGAATTCATTGTCCCAGGAAGGGGAAACTTTATTGACACATTCCTGGGGTCAGATACATCACATGATCACACTGACAGAACCACAGGCACATAGACACAGGCAACAGAGCATGCACAATGTCGGCACTAGTACAGTGTATATCCACCTTTCGCAGCAATGCAGGCTGCTATTCTCCCATGGAGACGATCGTAGAGATGCTGGATGTAGTCCTGTGGAACGGCTTGCCATGCCATTTCCACCTGGCGCCTCAGTTGGACCAGCATTCGTGCTGGACATGCAGACCGCGTGAGACGACGCTTCATCCAGTCCCAAACATGCTCAATGGGGGACAGATCCGGAGATCTTGCTGGCCAGGGTAGTTGACTTACACCTTCTAGAGCACGTTGGGTGGCACGGGATACATGCGGACGTGCATTGTCCTGTTGGAACAGCAAGTTCCCTTGCCGGTCTAGGAATGGTAGAACGATGGGTTCAATGACGGTTTGGATGTACCGTGCACTATTCAGTGTCCCCTCGACGATCACCAGTGGTGTACGGCCAGTGTAGGAGATCGCTCCCCACACCATGATGCCGGGTGCTGGCCCTGTGTGCCTCGGTCGTATGCAGTCCTGATTGTGGCGCTCACCTGCACGGCGCCAAACACGCATATGACCATCATTGGCACCAAGGCAGAAGCGACTCTCATCGCTGAAGATGACACATCTCCATTCGTCCCTCCATTCACGCCTGTCGCGACACCACTGGAAGCGGGCTGCACGATGTTGGGGTGTGAGCGGAAGACGGCCTAACGGTGTGCGGGACGGTAGCCCAGCTTCATGGAGACGTTTGCGAATGGTCCTCGCCGATACCCCAGGAGCAACAGTGTCCCTAATTTGCTGGGAAGTGGCGGTGCGGTCCCCTACGGCACTGCGTAGGATCCTATGGTCTTGGCGTGCATCCGTGCGTCGCTGCGGTCCGGTCCCAGGTCGACGCGCACGTGCACCTTCCGCCGACCACTGGCGACAACATCGATGTACTGTGGAGACCTCACGCCCCACGTGTTGAGCAATTCGGCGGTACGTCCACCTGGCCTCCCGCATGCCCACTATATGCCCTCGCTCAAAGTCCGTCAACTGCACATACGGTTCACGTCCACGCTGTCGCGGCATGCTACCAGTGATAAAGACTGCGATGGAGCTCCGTATGCCACGGCAAACTGGCTGACACTGACGGCGGCGGTGCACAAATGCTGCGCAGCTAGCGCCATTTGACGGCCAACACCGCGGTTCCTGGTGTGTCCGCTGTGCCGTGCGTGTGATCATTGCTTGTACAGCCCTCTCGCAGTGTTCGGAGCAAGTATGGTGGGTCTGACACACCGGTGTCAATGTGTTCTTTTTTCCATTTCTAGGAGTGTATTATTTGCTATTTAGTATTTATAATTTATGCAAGATTCTTGAAATATTTTGCTTTTTTAATGTTTGAATAATGTGGTAATGTTTGTAAAAATACCAGCATTATGCAATATTCTATGTCTGTGTAAACAGCTGCACTCTACATCCAGGAGGGGCTGTGTGCTGTTGTCAGTAATAAATGTGCTTTTAGTTCTAAGTCCTGTACTTCACTGATGACCTTGCCTTCGGATCTGGACACGTTTGTGACTTTTCAATTCAATTCAATATATTACCATCCATTTTATCATTACATGTTATTGGAACTGTCATATGGGAAGACTTCAGTGTAATAGTACTGCATCCCTTTGATCTCATGATTTGCACTCTATCAGATATTGGATCTCTTTCTCATCCAGCCTTTCTATTCAAATAATTTAAGATTTTTTGCTCTTTTTTCTTTCCTCCCTTACTTGTATGAAGAAATACCATGCATCTAAAATCTGAAATTCACTGGTTTTTACATGTAACTGTTAAATGGCTGGTTTCGTGCAAATAAGTAGACTTTTTACCTATTGTTGAGCAGAGTTTTACAAAAATGATGCATAATAATTGTATAGATAAGTGAAACATTAAGTAGGGTAGCATTATTCCATAAAGTTGTCTATAATGAATTACCTGCCACTGAAAATAAATTAGGCAATGTAAAGAACTGAAAAATAAATAACACTACATATCAAAGGAAAGTACTTATGTTATACAAAAAACTTCTAGCACTAAGAGCAAATTTAAACATCTGTTCTGTTTCATGTACATGCCCTCAATATAATTCTGTGAGTATTGTATCTTAAGCATTGATCTTGCAGTCTTTGAAAATGCTATTATTTTGCAATTAGGTAAAGGGTCCATGTAGGTTCATATAAAAATTCTCCACATTGATTAGTAAATAACACATTTTATATGATCTTCTATTTAAAAAAAATTTGAATTGAATCTGCGTGTATCCAGGAAAATTCAACATTGTTCACTGAAAATTGTCTTAATGACATCATAAATAAATACTAATGAAATTAATAGGTATAAAGGCCTACCTCAGCTTAGCTTACCTTAGGCTCAAAATAATATGCTCTTTCATCCATATTATGTAAATTACTGAAATCATCATTGAACTTTGAAATCTGCGACTTTTTTCTCATAAAGTAACCTGTTTCTAAATTATCTGTCACTGAATGTTCAGTGCAAGGCATGAATTGTTGACTTTTCTGAGGTGCATTTCTTCCAGCATATCTCTGATTTGAGTATGGTTCTATTCCTTTAAGTTTCATTTTCAGAGAACTATCCAATTTACCATTATACTTATTGATGAAAAGTGGTTTAGAACTGACACTCATAACAGAATTTTCTTGTGGAGCAGTTTCTTCTTTGCATGCAAGTAGTTCATACTGTTTCAGTCTTGAGGTATCTGAAAAGTATAGTCACCAATTTATTTATTATTTAGTGGGACAGAATAAGCAGATACAGGTTATCAACAAGTACTTTCATTTATACTAGATAATTTATTGCAGTTATCCATATCTATTGCGAGCAGCAATTGTTGAAATATGAGGTACATGACAGACCTCTCTTAGAAAAGCCTTTCTCAGAAAAATCTGTCACTGAATGTTCAGTGTAAGGTATAAAACCTTGACTTTTCTGAGGTGTATTTCTTCCAGCAGATCTTCGACTTGAGCTTTGTTGTATTCCTTTAAGTTTCATTTTCATATAACCGTCTAGTTCACTATTATACTTCCTGATGAAAGGAGAACTAGTACTGACACTAGCAGCAGAATTTTCTTGTGAAGCAGTTTCTTCTCTGCATGCAAGTAGTTCATGCTGTTTCAGTCTTGAAGTACCTGAAAATCACAGCCACTGACTTAATCATTATTTACTGCAAAAGAACAAGATAGAATTACCATCATGTACTTTAATTTATAATAAGTATGTTGCTGAAATTATTAATATCATCTGTGTGCCACTGATTGCTGAACTTTGAAATATGTGGCATACCTATCATTAAACAGCCTTTTTCCAAATTATCTCCCACTATATGTTCAGTGAAAGGCATAAATTGCTGACTTTTCTGAGGTGTATTTCTTCCAGGATATCTCCGACTTGAGCTTTGTTTTATTCCTTTAAGTTTCATTTTCATAGACCCATCCAATTTACTTTTATACTTTTTGATGAAAAGAGGACTAGAACTGACACTGGTAACTGAAGTTTCTTGGGAAGAAGTTTCTTCTTTGCATGAAAGTACTTCATATTGTCTCAGTCTTGATGTATCTGAAAAGCATAATCACCAATTTCAGCACTATTTACTGCATAAGAACAGCAAAGATACACGTTACCAATCTATCATATCTGATGGTCTATGTTTAATGGTCTGTATAATAAGTTAGCATCTCATGTGACCAATATCAACACAGAAATATAAACCAGCATGTTCAGTCTCTGTAAATACAGTTCAACTGTAGTTTCTAAAAGTTCTCATAGTTTACTGAAATTCAAAAAGACAGTATCTACTACAAATTATGATACTTCAAAAGATGATGTACTGCTCACTTTATATTATGGTTTTGACAGAAAGAAGGTACACTGAAGGCATTCACACAGAGATGTGACAGATCTATTGCCTCTAACACATTTCCATCACAGCTGCAAAAAAAGTCCACTCAGCCACAAACACTCACATACTGTATTGCATAAACACCATCATGAAGGAAAGCATCAGGTATTACATTAACTGGAAGCAGCAGTCTCTCTGGATTCCTTCTGTAAAGTAGACTAACAACAAATTGTGGGTAGTTTTTGTTGCAGTTACAGACAAATATAAGAACACACACAAAGTTCTAAGTATTTTAAGGTGAACACAGTTTCTATATTCCACAGAAATCCAGAGTAGAAAGAGGGACCAAGATCATGATACAAATCAAAATATACCCCAAGAGTGGAGTCAAATTACTGTGACAAAATAGAATAGTGAAATGAGAAAGACAGACTGCTCCATTGCAGGGTTGACTGGTGTCTGGAAGTGGTGCTGGGCACTGGTGGTGTGTGCAGGACCTGAGGCAACAAGGTCTCCTGATGTTCAATCATCCCAGCACCTGGTGGCCGGCCCCACATTGCCAGTGCTGGTACAGGCGGGTTGATCAACAGCTCACGTCAGTGCCTTGCAAAATGTTGTAGCCACAGCAGTCACACTGGTACAAGACAAATGGTAACATGGAGGGTTACCATATCCTCTCCATTTGGGGGAATGACAATGAGTTGATGAAATCCTGGTGTCCATCTCCTGTACTGCAGGCTGCCTTGTGGTGTGCAACAAGGTAGCATTCATTGTCTCCTGCGCCTTAGAGACCACCGCCTTCAGTTTGTGGTAACTAGAGCATACGGCCAGAAGTGGCCCTGATGATGATGATTCTGCTGTGAACAAATTCCCTGGATGTGATGCCAGCTGCCAGGGGCACATAATGCTCCTTTGGGGAGGGATCAGAATGTGCTGGGGCAGCTGCTCTGGCCCAACTGGCAGCTCTGCCCTTGGAAGAACCTCATCCATCACCAGTCCCAGACAATCCAGTGTGTGCTGAAACAGACAGCAGACGAGTGGACTAAGGACAAGGGGGAGCACTGTGCAGGTGATCAGACCAAGGAAAGAGGTGATGGCCCAAGATCCAGTGGAGACGACAGAAAGACAAAAAATAAGGTTCCAAGAGGTGGGTCATCTTTGAAGGTGTGCATGGGGGCAGAGGAATTTGGTCTCCCACCCACAAGCATAACTGGATGCAATGGCACTCCAACAGCCTGTCACTGGCCTGTAGCATGAAGAAGGGCTTACAAAGAAGTGCTTACCCTGCTGACCAGGGATGACCCACTGGAATCCAACACTAATGGTAGACAAAAGCACTTGCCCAGATGGGGGACTCTGGCACAAAGTGTGGTGACAGAGGTGAACGAGGCATGCGAGAGGTCAGGAGCAGGAGGTGCAGCACTGTGTGCAGCTGACGTCCATACAGCAATACTGCTGGGCTCTTTTAGTCAATAGGAGTGCACCTGTAAGAACTTAGAAAATGGATATGTGCCTCTTCTGCCCAAGCATTCTCAACATACTTCTTGATTTGTGTCTTGAGAGTTGAAACAAGGTATTCTGACTCTGTTGGATTGTGGGTGAAATGGGGGTGCCCTGACATGGTGGATTCTACGCAGGCCCTGACATGGTGGATGCTACGCAGCCAAAAAAGGAAACAAAATCCTTGAAAGAACTGAGAAGTGAGCTGTCACCCCTTTATCCATCACCAAGGTGCAAGGAAGGCCTTCAATGGAGAAGATCTGGGTGAAGGTACACTCAGTAAACTGTGCCAGTGTAAAGTGGGAGTTGACAATGTATGGGAAATGGGAGTAAGCATCAATAATGAGCAACCAAAATGCACTCAAGAAGAGGCCCGTGAAGTCCAGGTGGTCACATTCCCATGGCTGCATTGGTGCTGACCATAACAAGTAACAGTGCCACAGGGTAGCCTGGTGATCTGGATACTCGGAAGATGCACTTAGCCAGTAGATGCAGTGGTGAGCAAGCATCTTTTCTGTGAGGTCCTCCAGTGGCTGTGATGTAAGAGCTGAAAGTTATCCTACTGGAGGGAAGCCGAATGATCACCTGTGACATGGCATATTCTATTATCAACAAGATCACTCCATCAATGACAGTTAGTCCATGGTGCAGCACAAAATAATTACAAAGGGGGTACAACACTCAGCCTTGAGTTTGTTCAGGCCACCCTCACTTGATGTGTTGCTCTATTTGGTGGAGAACAGGATCCATGTTGATAGCATGAGTGATATAAGAGCTCATAATAGGAAAACCATCCAGTGCCTTCCGAACTTCCTCATTGAGATAAAAGCAAAGTATTTCCTCCTAGTTGAAGCCCGGGTTTGGATCCACACAAATACATGAGAGAGCATCTACACTGGAATACTCAGCCATCTAGCAGGAGTGAATCTCATAATGATAATGGCTGAGGTCTGTCTTATCTGGTAGGTGCAGATTGGGCCCAAAGAGAGAATCTAAAGGCCTTGTGGTCTATGGTAAGATGAAACTTCATGCCCTATAAAAACACCGGAAACCTTCTTGACTGCATATGTGGTCCAGCAAGGCCCCTAGCCCAAACTGGCAAGCATCTAAGACAAGTAGCTTACTCAACTGAAATGATGCAAGGGACTGATGAAACCTACCTTCCACAGTTGTGAATGTTTGGTCACACACAGTCATCCAGACAAATGGACACTTTTCTTTAGTAAGTGCATAAGAGGATGCACAATGGTGGTCGTTGAAAGAAATGAGACCCAAATTGCACTTGAGACCCATGTCCTGCAGTGTCTGAAACAGAATCATAAGGTTCCACAGATGGTCCTCAGTGGAGGGTCATATGATCACAGTTTCTCCAGATAGTTGATACAACAGGGAACATGTTGTGTAAGCTGTTCCAAGAAATGTTGGAAACGAGCTGGAGAGCTTGACACCCCAAAGACCAAACTTTTATCCTTGTAAGAACCATAAGGGATATTGAGAACAAATAACTGCTGAAATTCCTCATCAAGCAGAAGCTGCAGATGTACCTCAAATAAATCCAGTTTGGAATGACAGTGTCCTCCCATCAGTTTCATCACCAGTTCCTGATGATGAAGGGTACAGGTCAATCACAGCCTGTGTATTGATTGTAACATTAAAATCATTGCAAAGATATAGATGGTTCCTTGATAATTACAAATGGCATAGCCCATCATCTGGGCAAAATAGGTTCAATGACATCCAAAGTCATCAGCCTTTTGAGCTCCTCCATCAACTGATCATGTAGCAACAGCTGCATCAGTCTGGCCAAAAGCAAACAGAGATGTCCTGTTGATTTAAGGGTAATATGGGCCTTATAATCCTTTGCATTGCCAAGCCCAAGTGAAAAACTTGCCAAAAAGCTCTTGCAAAGTAGGCTACTTGGTCAGAAACAAGATTAACTGAATCAGCCACTGTGAACCAAAATGATGTGAAAGCATCGAAGCCAAACAAGTTTTCCACAAAAGCACTATCTGTCATAAGTAAAGTTAAAGAGTGGACCACTGGCTTGTAAGCCATCTCTCCTGTAAATTATCCAAGAATGGGACTCTGTCATCCATTGTAACTTATAAGACAGTGTGTCGTTGGAGACACTGGCACTACACCAAGAAACAGATACATGTGATAATTAATAAGAGACACTGCTGCACTCATATCTACTTCAAACTGAAGTGGCTTCCCTATGAAACACACATTGATGAATAAATTGTTAAAAACCATTTCAAGGTTGTCGCGTGTAGGGCTGAAGACATTAATGTTCATTGGTAGACAGGCCAATGGTGCCGCATGAGCGGACAATGCCTGACATACCATTGTATATTCCTTTCTTCCAACAGCAAGAAATTGGGACATCCTGGTTGGTCATGTTGAACAAAAAATGTGAGGCATGACAGAAATGGTTTGCAGGAAACGGCATGCTGGGGATGTGTTTATGCCACGTGCCATTTACAGGCAAGTTGCACCTTCACGATTTCTACCTCTAAGTACGCGCCTGAAACCAAGTGCCTGCCGTCATCCAAGTTGATAGTGACTGCTTCCACCCTAAATCCAGTAGGGTGTACACTGGATGAGAAACTTTTCCAAGGAGGTATCCCCAAACTGTCATGCACACTGTTCCATAGTGTCAGTGGAAGACTACTTATATTGGGAGGTAACAAAACAGTACTTCTGACTGAGACCCTACAAGTCTGCAGCCCAAGCATGATTGATGAGGTTGTTTCCTGCACTGATAAAACTCTATCCTTGCTAATGTGATGACAGCAAGCAACACATTTTGTTAAACAACAGGTAACAGGGTTCCAGAAGTGAGCCAACTTTCCTAACAAGTGATGCATGTGGGGTGAAATCCATGAGAGAAAAAGAGCCTTGATAGTATTATCATCCATAGCCTTGAAGGTAGTAAAATGGTGCCATAAGAGCTCCTTGTGTGGGTCCCACTCCTCTGAAGACTCATTATAGCCTTGAAAGAGAGGTGGATGGGACAGCAGTTGCTGTGGCTTTGTAAATAGTCCAGTCAGTATCCTGTCCAATACATCATGTGTTCCTGCTGTTCGCTTCCAAGGATGCACTGGTCACCATTGTCAACTTCCCAAGAAACCCATACGAAAGTACAATCACCCTGACCGCCACACATGTAGTAAATACCCAAACAAATAAAAACAAGGACAAATTTATAAATGTTTTAATGTGAATACAATTCGTTTATTCCATATGAGTTCAGAGTACAAAGCCAGACCAAGTCATGATAGAAGTCAGAAGAAGATGAATGGTAACATGGTGGGTTGCCACAGTTTTAATCTACTCACACTGATAACCATATGAATTACATATAGGTTGTATATTTATATTTTATACGTTAAAAACTTCACAATGCCTCATCTTACACTACTTATCTACCATTTTTATCTGTTGCTTCATACAAAGCATTTATATAACTTCAGTAATTTGAGAAACAACTATTACTAGGTGTTACGAACTTGTTTAATGTGAACATTACTATTAAACAGAATTTAGGTCCCTGATTCCAAATATTGTAATAAATTGTAGAAGGAGTGGCTAATAAGATAATCTTTCCAGAATGCAATTTCCACTCTGCAGCAGGATGTGCACTGATATGAAACTTACTGGCAGATTAAAACTGTTTGCTGGCTCGAGACTTGAACTTGGGACCTCTGCCTTTCACAGACAAGTACTCTAAGGACTCAGCTACCCAACCATGACACACAACCCATCCTCACAGCTTTGCTTTCACCAGTAATTTGTCTCCTGCCTTCCAATCTTCACAGAAGCTCTCCTGTGAAACTTGGAAGACTAGCACTCCTGGGAGACAGGATGTTGTGGAGACATGGCTTAGCCACGGTCTGGGGGATGTTACCAGAATGAAATTTTCACTTGGTAGTTGAGTATGCACTGATATGAAATTTCCTGGCAGATTGAAACTGTCTACTAGACCGAGACTTGAAATTTGTACCTTTGCCTTTCACAGGCAAGAGCTCTACTGACATCCCCCAGGCTGTGACTAGGTCATGTATCTACAATACCCTTTCTTCCTGGAGTGCTTGTCTTGCAAAGTTCACAGGAGAACTTCTGTGAAGTTTGGCAGGTAGGAGACAAGGTACTGGCTACTGCCTCTGGGCTAGAACCTGACTGCACAGTCAGGTCTTAGTGCCTGAAGACAGCAGCCATGTGTGTGTGAGTTGTTGCGTGTATGTGTGAGAGTACTACTTCCAAGAAAGGTCTTCATACTTTTTAATTCACATTTCTTTGCCTGTGCCATCAATCTGATGGCAAACATCATACTTAGGTTATAGCAGGTGGGAAAGATCAGTCATCGACAAACACACACGAAGGAATGAAACTTTGCTAGCTTTTGGATGTATCCTTTCTCAAACTCTAGTACACTAGTACATATTCTTGCACATGCCCCCCCCCCCTCGCCCCCCGACACACACCCACACATACGCACACACCTACAGCTACAGTGTGCTAACTGAATACACTATATTAGGAATGCAAATCGGGAGGTAGAGTGGGGTTAGGGGCTGTGGAAGGTGGGGTGGTGAGGTGAGAAAGGAGGTGGGGGCAGGATGTGTGTGAGATAGGAAAGTGGGAGGGAGAGGTGGTAGGTGCACACAATAAGGGTGCAACAAATGGGTACTGGAAATTGTGAGTTTATGCAGTGCACAATGATGATGACATGGAGGAATGGACTTCGAGGAGATGATGGAACAGAAGAAGGGGAGACTGTTGTAAAGAGCATGCTGGTGCTGTTTCTTGGTGCAGACTGAGGCCAGGAGGATGGCAGGAGTGAAGAATGTGTTGTAAGAATAACTCTCATGAATGTTGTTCAGAAAGCTGGCACTGGTGGGAAGGAAATGGACAGCATAGGTTGTGGAGCAGCCACTGCAATCCAACATGTTGTGTTCAGCAGCATGTTTGACTCTGTTGAACCTTGCATCTTTCTCCAAAACCAACACAATCGCAACAACAGTCTACCTGAGAATTGCTGTACCACCATTATGCATTCAGCTGTCACAGTGCAATTGTACAGGTGTGTGTGTGCGTGTGTGTGTGTGTGTGTGAGTAGAGAGGGGCGGGGGGGGGGGGGGCATATATAGTTACGTGTACACCATCTGAAAAAATGACTCATCCAGAAGGTAGTAAAGTTTAATATTTTTATGTATGACTGTCAACAACTCAGAGCTTCACTATTTGATGAACAGTTTCATTTACTCCTACATTTTTTACATTCTGCCAGAACTCTCAATACTATTTTCAAATGATACTTAACATATAATAGTGGTACATCCCTAACAACAGTCTGTTGCTTATAATTCACTGAGTGAATAAAAACAGTTATTTACAAGGAAAGCTTTCCAACAATAGAAAGTCAATAATGGAATATCAACAACTGTGAAAAGGATAGATTGCTACTCACCATAAAAACATGATGGGTTGCAAACTGGCATAACAAAAAGACTGAGCTTTTGGTCAAAGCTTTTTTTTTTCAGAAAAGAAAGGAGAACACACACACATCAATACAAGCAGGCACACCTCATCCACATGACCACTATTTCCAGCCACTCTGGGCAGACTGCAATTGTTGCAATGAATGAAAGCAGTGACAATGGGGCAGGGAAAGGAGACGGATAGCAGGCTACAGATGGGGGAGGGGGGGGGGGGGGAGAGTAGAGCACTGTCTAGTGGGGTAAGTAGGGAAAAGAAAATGGTAGGACAAAACTGCCAGGCACAGCTTCAGGAGGCTGTGGAAGAACAGGGTGGGGAGTGGAAAAGGAGAGGAGCAGAGAAGGGAAGGGACTGCTGGGTGCTTTGGCAGAGAGCAGTGCAAAGCACTGACAAACGATGTGATTCAGTTGTTCCAGTTCAGTGTGGTCCTTTGTGATGACAGGCGTGCTCTTTGTAGCTGGTTTTGTGGGTGGTGGGAAGATTGCAGGTGTATGGGGATATGGCATAGGAAATCTGTTTGTGGGCTAGGTCTGGAGAATAATGCCTGTCTGTGAAGGCCATTGTTTAGGGAGTCCTTGTCACTATAGATATGTCCTTCCTTGGGTGACCACACTGTATAGGAGGGATTTATTGGTGTGGAAGGGATGGCAGATGTTGAAATGCAAATACTGTTGGTGGCTGGTGGGTTTAATGTAGACGGAAGTGTTGATGGAGCCATCTAAGAAGTGCAGGTCAATGTCCAAGATGATGGTACGCTGAGTTGAGGTGGTGTCAGTTGAAGTGGATGGGAGAGAAGGTGTTGAGATCATGAAGGAATGTGGATACATTGTCTTGGCTGTAAGTCCCAATCATGAAGATATTCATGGCTGTGCCATGGATTTGTTTGTAAAACTCCACTTCAAAGGATCAGTAGTTGTGTGTTAGCATATAGTTAGTAGGGTGTATGAGGAATGAGGTAGTTGGTTTGGTCTGAAGGACATTGGGAAAGGTGATGTTCAATACTGGCACAACCACAGACATGAGGGATGTTGTGCAGGGAGGTAGTGACAACAGTGACTAGCAGAAATTCAGGTAGTAAATGGGTGGGTATGGTGGGGAGTTGGTGAGAGAAGTGGTTGGTATCTTTGATGTAGTGTGATGTAATCACCTTGCTGGGGATAATTCAAAGTAAACGTCTTTATGAAATATTAATTTCATCAATGGTAGCTGAAATAAATGTTCATGAAATCTGGTGCATGAAACTCAATTTGTTCAAAATAATAAACGTTAACAATAACTTATCTTCATTTCAATGCTTTACTGCAGTTGATGTTTTCTGTAAGTTTCTTAAGTGAAAACGAGCCTGAGAACACCATGGTTCTCAAAAGACATGAAAAGTCTGTTGTTGTTGTAGGTGAACAATTTATTATGTCACACAGTGCTGCTCCAGTTCTTACAATGTACTGCAGCTCAGACATCATTTCTCACGTGTTTTATATACCCTTGCTAACAACTGATGACTTGTTATGTACAAGAAATTTACTAATTACAATTACAGAAGTTGTTGATGATAACAAAAAGCGTTATCATTCACTGCCTATAATTGAAGTGCATGAAATGTGATACAAAGATGATTACATACTCTTGTTTTCATGGTAAAATAATCAGGGAGCAGTAACGAGATGAGCAGAGAAGGGCAAAAGAGTGGTGGGTGTGCCAGCAGAGAGCATTGAACAATTTGGGTGAGGGTAGGCAAATTTTGAAGAGATGACAGGAGAGAGGGGGCAGAAACTGTTGGGTGGAGGATGTGGGGACAGTATGTTCCTGTAAGTTGAGGCTGGGGTAACTTCAGGAGCGAAGAATGTTTTGTAAGGGTAACTCCCACCTCCACAATTTGAAAAGCTGGTAGTGGAGGAGAGGATCCAGACGGCCTGGGTTGAGACGAAGTCATTGAAATCAAGCACAATATTTCAGCTGCACGTCATACCACTGGGTAGTCTGCTTTGCTCTTGGGCACAGTTTGGCAGTCACCATTCGTCCTGATGGATAGGTGGTTGGTACTCACAACCATATAAAATGCCATGCAGTGACTGCAGCAGAACTGGTATATGATGTGGCAGCTTTCACAGGTGGCTTGGGCTCTGATGGGGTGGAATAAGACTGTGACAGGATTGGAATATAAGTTGCTAGGTGGGTGGGTTGAGCAGGTCTTGAACCTGGGTCTTCAACAATAGTATGGTCACTATGGCAATGGGTTGGGATTGGGATTGGGAGTGGCATAGGGATGGACGAGGATGTTGTGGAGGTTGGATGGGTGATGGAACAACTCTTCAGGAGGGATGGGAAGGATCTTGGGTACAGTGCCCCTAATTGCAGGGCATGATGATAGATAATCAAAACTGTGATGAAGTATGTGGTTCAGTTGTTCCAGTCTTGGTTGGTACTGGATGATGAAGGAGTTGCTCCTTTGTAGCTGGTTCTTGGAGCCAGTGGGAGGATTGGGTATATGTGGGGAAATGACATCAGAAATCTGTTGTTGGCTAGGTCTGGAGGATAGTGTCTGTCTGAGAAAGCCTTTGTGAGACCTCCAGCATACTGGTCAAGGGAACTCTTGTCACAGCAGATATGTCAACCACTGGTAGCCAGGCTGTATGGGAGGGATTTTTTCGTGTGAAAGGGATGACAGCTGACAAAGTACAAGTACTGTTGGTGGTTGGTCAGCACCACCCCAAGCACTGCGATGACCAGATCTAGTTTCACAATAAGTAGTTGTTAAGAGGGAGATACTCACACCCTCCTACAACAAAGTATGACAGTGACAAACACAGTGCACATTATGTATAAAGTCTCACAGTGAATAATAATACTGACTTCAAATTTCACAGTTAGCACACACAGCAAGTTGCACAATGGCAGATAATAAAGCACAGAAAGGTATTTAGTTCAGACATAGAACCTAAAACAATATAAACCGATGATAACATTGAAGAAATGCATTACTGATGATTAGGTACAAACTGAGTCTTGACGTAAGAGATTCACAAAGATACAGCAAACTTGTTGCAGGATACACCGTCTTTGAGAAGCCAGATTATTAGATGAACTAATTTACTAGTTCAGGTTTGCATTTCTTCCATAGATATAGAGAAATTTCATCCAATGCTGTAGATTGTTTGTTTCTGAGCCTATCAATAAGCTACAGAACATCATCCGTGCGTACTACAGGTAGCGTACTGCAATTCTGTTCATAAGTGGAATAAGATGTATGATGAGTATCTGGTTTCATGCAGACATCATTTTAAACAACACCTATAATGATTAAAAATATTGCTAACTAGAAGGGGGTCAGAAATAACATTATTTGCAGTTATTTTTACATTATTATTTTTAGTTTCTATTCCATTATTTCTGATTTCATTTACATTATCTGAGCTTCACATCTATTAACTAATTCTTTCTGCTTTTAATTTAGTGACTTCTTTGCATTACTGAAATTTCTATGGTTTGAGTAGATCTTTACATAACTCAGTTAGTCAGTCTGTGCAATCTACATGTTTCCAATATTTTCATTCAGGTCTTTTGTTTAACACCAAAGGCATAGATTTTGATTTTAAAGAAGAATTTTTTTGAGTGCTCACTTTGTTAAAGGGATAGTATACTTATGTGTCCAATCAGAAGCTCTAAGAACACATTCCTATTACTGTTGCTCCAGATGGTAGTAATAATTGACTCCCTAGTTTCAAGCATCAAACGATGTCTTAACTTAGCAACATTGTTTTCAGATGGTATTCTCTTGTGTTCATACATTTTTCTTCATTTGAATTTCGTATTACAATAGTACTGTTGACATTCCACTATTAGATGTAGAGGAGAGAGCAGATAGGTGGAAAGGGTACATTGAAGGCCTCTATGAGGGCCAGGGCTTGTCTGACAATGTGTTAGAAGAAGGAACAGGAGGCAATAGGAAATAGATAGGGCGCCCAGTATTATAATCAGAATTTAAAAGAGCTTTGGAAGGCTTAAAATCAAATAAGCAGAAGGGATAGATAACATTCCATTGAAATTTCTAATGTAATTGGGAGAAGTGGCAACAAAATGACTATTCACACTGCTGTGTAGAATGTGTGAGACTGTGATACACCATCAGGTTCTTGGAAAAACATTATCCACACAATTCTGAAAATCGCAAGATCTGACAAGTGTAAGAATTATCACAGAATGAGGTCAATAGCTCATGCATCCCAGTTACTGTGAAGAATAATACACAGAAGAAGGAAAACAAGATTGAAGGTCTGTTAGAAGATAATTTGCTTGGCTTTAGGAAAGGTATTTCTGACATTGTGACCCAAAACGGAAGCCAGACTGAAAAAAATGAAGACATGTTCATAGTATGCGTCAACCTGGAAAAAGTATTCTACAATGTAAAATGGTGCAAGAAGTTTGAAAATCTGAGAAAAATAGGGAAAAGCTTCAGGGAAAGATGAATACTGTACAGTATGTACAAGAATCAAGAGGGAACAATAAGAGTTGAAGACCAAGAATGAAGTGCTAAGATTAAAAAGTGTGTAAGGCAGAGATGAAGTCTTTCGCAACTACTGTTCAATCTGTACATCAAAGAAGCAATGGCATAAATAAAAGAGCGGTTAAAGAGTGAGATTAAAATTCAAAGTGAAAGGACATCAATGATTGCTGATGAGTATCATTAAGTAGACAAAGTTAAGGAATTCTTTACCTAGGCAGCAAAATAACCACTGATGGACAGAGCAAGGAGATCATAAAAAGCAGACTAGCAGTGTCAAAGGGGGCATTCCTGGCCAAGAGAAGTCTACTAGTATCAAACATATGCTATAATTTGAGAAAAAAATTTCTGAGAATGTACATTTGAGATATAGCATTGTATGATAATGAAGCATGAAATGTGGGAAAACTGGAAAGAGAAGTGAAGCATTTGTTGTGGTGCTACAGAAGAATGTTGAAAATTAGTTGGACTGATAAGGTAAGAAATGAGGTGGTTCTCCACTAAATTGGTAAGGAAAGAGATGCATGGAAAACAGTGACAAGAAGAGACAGGGTGACAGGACATCTGGTAACACATCAGGGAACAATTTACAATGTACTAGAGGGAGCTGTAGAGGATGAAAACTGTAGGAGAAGACAAAGATTGGAAGAAAGGAGGAGATTAGTGTTTAATGTCCCGTTGACAAAGAGGTCATTAGAGACGAAGCACAAGCATGGATTAGGGAAGGATGTTGTTGTTGTTGTGGTCTTCAGTCCTGAGACTGGTTTGATGCAGCTCTCCATGCTACTCTATCCTGTGCAAGCTTTTTCATCTCCCAGTACCTACTGCAACCTACATCCTTCTGAATCTGCTTAGTGTATTCATCTCTTGGTCTCCCTCTACGATTTTTACCCTCCATGCTGCCCTCCAATACTAAATTGGTGATCCCTTGATGCCTCAGAACATGTCCTACCAACCGATCCCTTCTTCTGGTCAAGTTGTGCCACAAACTTCTCTTCTCCCCAATCCTATTCAATACTTCCTCATTAGTTATGTGATCTACCCATCTAACCTTCAGCATTCTTCTGTAGCACCACATTTCAAAAGCTTCTATTCTCTTCTTGTCCAAACTATTTATCGTCCATGTTTCACTTCCATACATGGCTACACTCCATACGAATACTTTCAGAAATGACTTCCTGACACTTAAATCAATACTGGATGTTAACAAATTTCTCTTCTTCAGAAACGCTTTCCTTGCCATTGCCAGCCTACATTTTATATCCTCTCTACTTCGACCATCATCAGTTATTTTGCTCCCCAAATAGCAACACTCCTTTACTACTTTAAGTGCCTCATTTCCTAATCTAATTCCCTCAGCATCACCCGACTTAATTAGACTACATTCCATTATCCTTGTTTTGCTTTTGTTGATGTTCATCTTATATCCTCCTTTCAAGACACTGTCCATTCCATTCAACTGCTCTTCCAAGTCCTTTGCTGTCTCTGACAGAATTACAATGTCATCGGCGAACCTCAAAGTTTTTATTTCTTCTCCATGAATTTTAATACCTACTCCGAATTTTTCTTTTGTTTCCTTTACTGCTTGCTCAATATACAGATTGAACAACATCGGGGAGAGGCTACAACCCTGTCTCACTCCCTTCCCAACCACTGCTTCCCTTTCATGTCCCTCGACTCTTATAACTGCCATCTGGTTTCTGTACAAATTGTAAATAGCCTTTCGCTCCCTGTATTTTACCCCTGCCACCTTTAGAATTTGAAAGAGAGTATTCCAGTCAACATTGTCAAAAGCTTTCTCTAAGTCTACAAATGCTAGAAACGTAGGTTTGCCTTTCCTTAATCTTTCTTCTAAGATAAGTCGTAAGGTCAGTATTGCCTCACGTGTTCCAGTGCTTCTACGGAATCCAAACTGATCTTCCCCGAGGTTGGCTTCTACTAGTTTTTCCATTCGTCTGTAAAGAATTCGTGTTAGTATTTTGCAGCTGTGACTTATTAAGCTGATAGTTCGGTAATTTTCACATCTGTCAACACCTGCTTTCTTTGGGATTGGAATTATTATATTCTTCTTGAAGTCTGAGGGTATTTCGCCTGTTTCATACATCTTGCTCACCAGATGGTAGAGTTTTGTCAGGACTGGCTCTCCCACGGCCGTCAGTAGTTCCAATGGAATATTGTCTACTCCGGGGGCCTTGTTTCGACTCAGGTCTTTCAGTGCTCTGTCAAACTCTTCACGCAGTATCATATCTCCCATTTCATCTTCATCTACATCCTCTTCCATTTCCATAATATTGTCCTCAAGTACATCGCCCTTGTATAGACCCTCTATATACTCCTTCCACCTTTCTGCTTTCCCTTCTTTGTTTAGAACTGGGTTTCCATCTGAGCTCTTGATATTCATACAAGTCGTTCTCTTATCTCCAAAGGTCTCTTTAATTTTCCTGTAGGCGGTATCTATCTTACCCCTAGTGAGATAGGCCTCTACATCCTTACATTTGTCCTCTAGCCATCCCTGCTTAGCCATTTTGCACTTCCTCTCGATCTCATTTTTGAGACGTTTGTATTCCTTTTTGCCTGTTTCACTTACTGCATTTTTATATTTTCTCCTTTCATCAATTAAATTCAGTATTTCTTCTGTTACCCAAGGATTTCTACTAGCCCTCGTCTTTTTACCTACTTGATCCTCTGCTGCCTTCACTACTTCATCCCTCAAAGCTACCCATTCTTCTTCTACTGTATTTATTTCCCCCATTCCTGTCAATTGCTCCCTTATGCTCTCCCTGAATCTCTGTACAACCTCTGGTTCTTTTAGTTTATCCAGGTCCCATCTCCTTAAATTCCCACCTTTTTGCAGTTTCTTCAGTTTTAATCTACAGGTCATAACCAATAGATTGTGGTCAGAGTCCACATCTGCCCCTGGAAATGTCTTACAATTTAAAACCTGGTTCCTAAATCTCTGTCTTACCATTATATAATCTATCTGATACCTTTTAGTATCTCCAGGGTTCTTCCATGTATACAACCTTCTTTCATGATTCTTAAACCAAGTGTTAGTTATGATTATGTTATGCTCTGTGCAAAATTCTACAAGGCGGCTTCCTCTTTCATTTCTGTCCCCCAATCCATATTAACCTACTATGTTTCCTTCTCTCCCTTTTCCTACACTCGAATTCCAGTCACCCATGACTATTAAATTTTCGTCTCCCTTCACTATCTGAATAATTTCTTTTATTTCATCATACATTTCTTCAATTTCTTCGTCATCTGCAGAGCTAGTTGGCATATAAACTTGTACTACTGTAGTAGGTGTGGGCTTCGTATCTATCTTGGCCACAATAATGCGTTCACTATGCTGTTTGTAGTAGCTTACCCGCATTCCTATTTTCCTATTCATTATTAAACCTACTCCTGCATTACCCCTATTTGATTTTGTGTTTATAACCCTGTAGTCACCTGACCAGAAGTCTTGTTCCTCCTGCCACCGAACTTCACTAATTCCCACTATATCTAACTTCAACCTATCCATTTCCCTTTTTAAATTTTCTAACCTACCTGCCCGATTAAGGGATCTGACATTCCACGCTCCGATCCGTAGAACGCCAGTTTTCTTTCTCCTGATAACAACATCCTCTTGAGTAGTCCCCGCCCGGAGATCCGAATGGGGGACTATTTTACCTCCGGAATATTTTACCCAAGAGGACGCCATCATCATGTAATCATACAGTAAAGCTGCATGCCCTCGGGAAAAATTACGGCTGTAGTTTCCCCTTGCTTTCAGCCGTTCGCAGTACCAGCACAGCAAGGCCGTTTTGGTTATTGTTACAAGGCCAGATCAGTCAATCATCCAGACTGTTGCCCTTGCAACTACTGAAAAGGCTGCTGCCCCTCTTCAGGAACCACACGTTTGTCTGGCCTCTCAACAGATACCCCTCCGTTGTGGTTGCACCTACGGTACGGCTATCTGTATCGCTGAGGCACGCAAGCCTCCCCACCAACGGCAAGGTCCATGGTTCATGGGGGGGGGGGGGGGAGTAGGGAAGGATGGGGAAGGAAATTGGGAACCATCCCAGTATTTGCCTGAAGCAAATTAGGAAAATAATGGAAAACCTAAGTCAGGATGGCCAGCCGCAGGATTGAACTGTCGTCCTCCCGAATGCAAGTCCAGTGCGCTAAAGACTGCACCACCTCAGTCGGTAAAGATTGGAAGACATCCAGTAAATAATTCAGGAAGTAGGTTACAAGTGCTACTCAGAGATGAAAAGGTTAGCATGGAAAAGGAAACACTAATGCCTAACCTACATGATCTGAGAGGTGACCGTTTATGATGTCTGCTGTGATGGTGTGGTCATAATTTGTTATAACATGATAAATTAAGCTGCTATTTGATGCATGTTACATTTTTAAATCTCATGCATATATTTTGGATTTCTTGGAGATCAAGTCTTGGCCTGGCACACAGTTTTAATCTGCCAGGAAGTTTCAAAGTAGTCTTTGTTGTTGACGCTGTTGTCACCCTCTGATTCACAGAAGACATTGCCAGAAATTTCGCACCTGGTTTTACTGCTAAGTTTGGGTCTTCACTGTCTGGAAATGGACTTATTTAACCTGTTCTTGCTATTTGGTAGTCACTGTTTTTAGCGTACCGGTATTTTTGTTTTGCATGATGACACTGTTTGTTATTTCTTTTTTGTTCACTGTAGCCAACGGTGGATTGTGGATTGTGAGGTAGTCTTAATTTTAAATCACTACTAGTGACCACAAAATGGTTGAGGCTTTTTTCTTTTTTGTGAGATTGAATGTGGCTATGTTGTACCTCATTTTCAATATCCTTTTTCTTCCCATGTGGTTCAACACTGCTCATTACACAATCACAGGTTATAACTGAAAGAACATCAGACATTTCATAAAAACACATTTTACTAAACCTATCGTTCCTTTTATTCACATGATTTTTTTCAATTTGATATGAGGCTGGGAATTTCATTTTGTGTTATTCTGTGCTGTTGCAACATGTAATCTTCCGGCATATACATTTGTGGGCTTGTTTCCTGACCTGCTCAAATTTGGAATATATCAGTACACTAGTTGGTCTGAAGCCTTTATCAAAAATTGTCTTATGTTTGCTAATTCTAAAAAAAGATTCACTTTGAATTTAGCTTTTTGTGGATCTATTGTCTTGATCTTATTATAAACAATAGACAAAATTATCTTTTACATCAACAGGACTCACTTTACTTGTTCTGTATTTTGTGTGACTGTACTGACTTACTATATCTTACACCATATCAAACCATTTGTCAGAATCTTGTGTTGGAAAACGTTAGAAAACGTTAATCATCTTACCTTTAATATTTCTGTTGCATCATTCCACAACTGAAGCTTCCAATGTAGAGTAATGATTAATGTGGAGTATTGAGTCATCTTACGTTTTCACCTTAGCTTCTTGAAACCTAAGGCCTAAGTCAGTTTATACGTGATTCAGAATCCTACTGCAATACTTATTCTGCCTATTTTTATAACTGCACGTTGTTGTTGTTGTAATCTTCAGTCCTGAGACTGGTTTGATGCAGCTCTCCATGCTACTCTATCCTGTGCAAGCTTCTTCATCTCCCAGTACCTACTGCAATCTACATCCTTCTGAAACTGCTTAGTGTATTCATCTCTTGGTCTCCCTCTACGATTTTTAACCTCCACGCTGCCCTCCAATACTAAATTGGTGATCCCTTGATGCCTCAGAACATGTCCTACCAACCGATCCCGTCTTCTGGTCAAGTTGTGCCACAAACTTCTCTTCTCCCCAATCCTATTCAATACCTCCTCATTAGTTATGTGATCTACCCATCTAATCTTCAGCATTCTTCTGTAGCACCACATTTCAAAAGCTTCTATTCTCTTCTTGTCTAAACTATTTATCGTCCACATTTCACTTCCATACATGGCTACACTCCATACAAATACTTTCAGAAACGACTTCTTGATATTTAAATCTATACTCGATGTTAACAAATTTTTCTTCTTTAGAAACGTTTTCCTTGCCATTGCCAGTCTACATTTTATATCCTCTCTACTTCAACAGTTATTTTGCTCCCCAAATAGCAAAACTCCTTTACTACTTTAAGTGTCTCATTTCCTAATCTAATTCCCTCAGCATCACCTGATTTAATTCGACTACATTCCATTATCCTCATTTTGCTTTTGTTGATGTTCATCTTATACCCTCCTTTCAAGCCACTGTCCCTTCCGTTCAACTGCTCTTCCAAGACCTTTGCTGTCTCTGACAGAATTACAATGTCATCGGCAAACCTCTTTTATTTCTTCTCCATGGATTTTAATACCTACTCCAAACTTTTCTTTTGTTTCCTTTATTGCTTGCTCAATATACAGATTGAATAACATCGGGGATAGGCTACAACCCTCTCTCACTCCCTTCCCAACCACTGCTTCCCTTTCATACCCCTCGACTCTTATAACTGCCATCTGCTTTCTGTACAAATTGTAAATAGCCTTTCGCTCCCTGTATTTTACCCCTGCCACCTTCAGAATTTGAAAGAGAGTATTCCAATCAACATCGTCAAAAGCTTCCTCTAAGTCTACAAATGCTAGAAACGTAGGTTTGCCTTTCCTTAATCTTTCTTCTAAGATAAGTTGTAGGGTCAGTATTGCCTCACGTGTTCCAACATTTCTATGGAATCCAAACTGATCTTCCCCGAGGTCGGCTTCTATCAGTTTTTCCATTCGTCTGTAAAGAATTCGCGTTAGTATTTTGCAGCTGTGACTTATTAAACTGATAGTTCAGTAATTTTAACATCTGTCAACACCTGCTTTCTTTGGGATTGGAATTATTATATTCTTCTTGAAGTCTGAGGGAATTTCGCCTGTCTCATACATCTTGCTCACCAGATAGTAGAGTTTTGTCAGGACTGGCTGTCCCAAGGCTGTCAGTAGTCCTATTGGACTGTTGTCTACTCCAGGGGCCTTGTTTCGTCTCAGGTCTTTCAGAGCTCTGTCAAACTCTTCATGCAATATAATATCTCCTATTTCATCTTCATCTACATCCTCTTCCATTTCCATAATATTGTCCTCAAGTACATCGCCCTTGTATAGACCCTCTATATACTCCTTCCACCTTTCTGCTTTCCCTTCTTTGCTTAGAACTGGGTTTCCATTTGAGCTCTTGATATTCATGTAAGTGGTTCTCCTTTCTCCAAAGGTCTCTTTAATTTTCCTGTAGGCAGTATCTATCTTACCTCTAGTGAGATAAGTCTCTACATCCTTGCATTTGTCCTGTAGCCATCCCTGCTTAGCCATTTTGCACTTCCTGTCGATCTCATTTTTGAGACGTTTGTATTCCTTTTTGCCTGTTTCATTTATTGATTTTTTATATTTTCTCCTTTCATCAATTAAATTCAATATTTCTTCTGTTACCCAAGGGTTTCTGCTAGCCCTCGTCTTTTTACCTATTTGATCCTCTGCTGCCTTCACTATTTGATCCCTCAGAGCTACCCATTCTTCTTCTACTGTATTTCTTTCCCCCATTCCTGTCAATTGTTCCCTTACGCTCTCCCTGAAACTCTGTACAACCTCTGGTTCTTTCAGTTTATCCAGGTGCACATGCAACCTCAATACCAGTTTTAGTCTTGAGAGTAGTGAGCCAAGCATATTTGGAGTACATTTCAATTACCATTAATAAATATTTCCTGCCTGAGTTGTATTTGGAATATGCAATGAGATCAACTATATCAGCCTGATCAAGATAGTCCATTCCTTCCACGATAACTATTCTCCTTGTATAAATGTTGCATGCTGAACAATGCAGCTCTTCTATTATTTCAGCTTACATGTTGAATACATGAAGTCCTTAATGCACTCATGTTCTCCAAACCCTGCACCAACATATTGAGTCGTCTTTGGCGATGTAACTGCACATAAGCCATCTGGTGCCATTTCTGATGACACACTACCTGGGTCAATACTGTGATGGTGGTGATTTTCTATTAACCATTTTGCTGGTGTTATATCCAGCCCATAATAGGGCACTGTGTGTTGCAGAATATTGCCAGAAGAAGCTACACTACACTGAGGAAAAAAAAAAAGAAACTGTCTCCCTTTCTAAACATGAGAGAAGTTTCCACTTCCTTGAGCAAGATGTCTGCTGTCTATGTTCTGTAATGCAAACTCAACTGATATGAGAGTCTATCTGCAACAAATTTGCACTTCCAGATGTGTCCATGAATGAGAAATTGTGATAAAAGTGTTATCATCAGCATATGTGACTATCACAGCAGTCCTCTTTAGGGCTTGAGAAGGAAAACCATACCCTGGATGCTTATTACACAATCTCTACTGCTGCTAATATAACTAACGAAATATGGCTTGGGGTGGAGGGGTACTTTCACATATACAGTGTTTCTTACAGCATTAAATCTTAACTATATGAATGAGTACATCATGTTACCCAGTTGGTTGCAGATGTCATTTCTACAAGAGAATCATGAATAACCAATCAGTATGCTCTAATATTCCTTGGAAATGAAGTTTTTGTTTGCATTTCAGTTCTCCTGCCAATAGCAGACACTTTCAGTCTTTCTTCATCTTGATGCAAACAATCGATGAAACATATGGGGCACTCCTGGAACTCTGTGCAACTCATGAGTTAATTTTTACTTAGTCCTATTTTTTCATAAAACAGTGACAGAAAATTGGAGTATTTTCATGCTTTTGTGCAGTAGACCCTATCCTTTGTGGTAAAATCCACTGAACAGTTCTCTTCAGAAGATTTAGACAAATTCAGATATACCTTCAGTTACTGCATAGAATATGCTGCAATGATTGGAAAATGAAATCCTATTTGACTGAAAATCTAAATTTATATACCTTGTTGTTTTGAGAGCTGTATTTACTTTAGTTTGCTACATCAGTTCCTAATTTCTGCTGCAACCCATTTAATTAAATCCCAATAATGGAATGTCAGACTCAGTCTTTGATCATTTTTTAAGATATTCCATGGTGATATTTATTATTTCACAGCCACTGATATTTCTGCACTTCCCAGCATCTTTTTAGAGCATAAATACAGTTATGTCTTGTTTGCAGCAAATCAGTTTATAAATGAATTCTGTGCTCTTTTTGAAGAAATATTTCCCAAGAAACAGGTAAGAAACAGTGCTTCCAATACTGTAAGTAAGCCTTGGATTACAAAAGGTATAAAACAGTCATGTAAAACCAAAAGGGAAACTTATGCTGCAATGAGATTCTGTAAAGATGTAGAAAAATGGGAACACTATAGATTATACTACTAGAAGCCAATCTCAGAGAAGATCAGTTTGGATTCCTTAGAAACACTGGAACACGTGAGGCAATACTGACCTTACGACTTATCTTAGAAGAAAGATTAAGGAAAGGCAAACCTACGTTTCTAGCATTTGTAGACTTAGAGAAAGCTTTTGACAATGTTGACTGGAATACTCTCTTTCAAATTCTAAAGGTGGCAGGGGTAAAATACAGGGAGCGAAAGGCTATTTACAATTTGTACAGAAACCAGATGGCAGTTATAAGAGTCGAGGGACATGAAAGGGAAGCAGTGGTTGGGAAGGGAGTAAGACAGGGTTGTAGCCTCTCCCCAATGTTGTTCAATCTGTATATTGAGCAAGCAGTAAAGGAAAGAAAAGAAAAATTCAGAGTAGGTATTAAAATCCATGGAGAAGAAATAAAAACTTTGAGGTTCACCGATGACATTGTAATTCTGTCAGAGACCGCAAAGGACTTGGAAGAGCAGTTGAACGGAATGGACTGTGTCTTGAAGGGAGGATATAAGACGAACATCAACAAAAACAAAACGAGGATAATGGAATGTAGTCGAATTAAGTCGGGTGATGCTGAGGGAATTAGATTAGGAAATGAGACACTTAAAGTAGTAAAGGAGTTTTGCTATTTGGGGAGCAAAATAACTGATGATGGTCGAAGTAGAGAGGATATAAAATGTAGACTGGCAATGGCAAGGAAAGCGTTTCTGAAGAAGAGACATTTGTTAACATCAAGCATAGATTTAAGTGTTAGGAAGTCATTTCTGAAAGTATTTGTATGGAGTGTAGCCATGTATGGAAGTGAAACATGGATGATAAATAGTTTGGACAAGAAGAGAATAGAAGCATTCGAAATGTGGTGCTACAGAAGAATGCTGAAGATTAGACGGGTAGATCACATAACTAATGAGGAAGTATTGAACAGGATTGGGGAGAAGAGAAGTTTGTGGCACAACTTGACCAGAAGACGGGATCGGTTGGTAGGACATGTTCTGAGGCATCAAGGGATCACCAATTTAGTATTGGAGGGCAGCGTGGAGGTTAAAAATCGTAGAGGGAGACCAAGAGATGAATACACTAAGCAGATTCAGAAGGATGTAGATTGCAGTAGGTATTGGGAGATGAAGAAGCTTGCACAGGATAGAGTAGCATGGAAAGCTGCATCAAACCAGTCTCAGGACTGAAGACCACAACAACAACATAGATTATACTGTAAAATTTTGAAGAAACTAATACTGAAATCAAAAGCCCTTTATTATGAGAAGAAAATAGATAATTCTAATAATAAAATAAAAACAATTTGGAGCATTGTAAAAAAGAAACAGGAAAAGATACAACAAGCAAAGAAGATGTAAATAAAATCAGATATGAAGGTACCCTAGTAGATAACCCCAAAACAGTGGGTGAGATTTTTAATAAACACTTCCTATCAGTAACTCACCTGATTGGCTGTAAGCCCAATGTTGATGAAGCTGTAACTCTTTGTCAAGCAGTATATTCAAATGCAATTTCAGAAATGCGTCTTAATCCTGTCACTGTAGAAGAAATTCAAAAAATCATCATGTCTCTTAAAAAGTACGAACTCTGCAGGGGTTGATAATATATCTAGTAATTTATTAAAATATTCTTGTGTGTGGATAAGGGACATTCTCTGTCATATTTTCAATGCTTCCCTTCAGAAAGGTGTTGTTCCCAGTAGACTTAAGTATGCCATTGTGAAGCCCCTGTACAAAAAGGGCGATAAAGCTGAACTAACTAACTATCGACCTATCTCTTTGCTGACAGATTTCTCCAAAATTCTAGAAAAGCTAAGACATGTAAGAATTACTGATCATCTGATGAAAAATGGAGTTCACAGCAAGAGCCAATTTGGCTTTCAAAATGGCCGTTCAACACAAGACGTAGTCTACACGCTTGCAAATGAAGTCCTAGAAACCCTTAATGAAAAAATGCTACCACTTGGTGTCTTCTGTGATTTATCCAAAGCGTTTGACTGTGTTCATCATCAGATTCTCTTGTAAAAAGCAAAATTAGTAGGAATAAATGGTGTTGCAGGGAATTGGCTACAGTCGTACCTGCAAGACAGAAAACAAAAAGTTGTCTTGAATAGCTAGGGTGGAGTATGTGACACTTTCTCAGATTCTGAATGGAGTTCCATTACATGTGGAGTGCCTCAGGGCTCAATTCTTGGGCCACTATTATTCCTGATTTTTATAAATGAGCTACCATCAAGGACAAGCCTGCCGTGTAAATTTACATTATTTGCTGATGAAACCACAATTTTTATGAGCAGTAGAACAGACAACAATCTTGAGGAACTCATTAATCACATACTCTCAGATGTGGTTAATTGGTTCAAGGTGAATGGTCTCTCATTAAATTCCAGTAAGACCAGCTTTATTCAACTCTGTACAAAAACAGAAAAAGAGAGAGTGTGACATGTGGTAATCAACCAATAGTAAGACTGGAAACAACAAGATTTCTTGGAGTGCACATTGACAAGAAAATGAACTGGTCTTCAAATATTATTGATCTCTGTAAGAGACTTAGCTCTGCTACCTATACTTTACGGGTTGTCACTACATGTGTTGAACCTAACACTGCAAAAGTGGCCTCTACTATGGCTATTTTCATTCTCTCATTGAGTACAGAATTATTTTTTGGGGCAACCAGCCATTGGCAAGGAAAGTGTTCATTGCACAGAAGCGAGCTTTAAGAATTATATGTGGATTGCGCCCAAGAGACTCGTGTAGAAATAGTTTTCGTAAACTTAAAATATACACAACTACATGCCAATATATTTTTTCTCTCATGTTAACAGAATCTTCCGTCGGTTCTTGGTAGAACAACATTATAATAATAAATGAAAAGCACCAGTTTGCTTTTGTTCTACAATATTATTTTTATTGCTAACCGGTTTTCGGCTTACAAGGCCATCTTCAGGCATTTACTGAATGCCTGAAGATGGCCTTGTAAGCCGAAAACCGGTTAGCAATAAAAATAATATTGTAGAACAAAAGCAAACTGGTGCTTTTCATTTATTATTTTTCTCTCATGTGTTTTGTTTGTAAAAATATAGAGATATTTCAACCAAACAGTAATTATCATGAGCATAACACATGGAGGAAGGATGACATACACAGCGAGCTCAGAAATTTGAGTTTGGCACAAAAGGGTGTCCACTACACTGGAGCAAAACTTCAATGCTCTTCCTCCAGAAATAAAGACAGAGATTCATAACAAGAGTAAGTTTAAGAAAGCACTAAAAATATTTCTGCTAGAAAAAGCTTTTTAACAGTCTAGATGAATTTTTAACTAAATAAATTGTAATATTTTAATATTATATAATACAAGTTGACATAATGCCACTAAGAATGTTATTTAACCTGAGCTCTGTATCTGTGTGTGCTCTGCATCTGTTTTCTGCAGTGTTTTAATGATTCTAATAAAATATGTATTTTCTTTTTCTGTATTGCTGCCCAAAGAATTTACTGTATAAATTTTGATATAATTATGTACTCAAACATCTGTATATGCTATAAGATTATCAGATTGTATTTGTAAAAAACTGACATGTTCCACGTCGTTGTGTATCCAACACAGTTGGACCTATGGAACACAAAATAAATCAAATCAAATCAGTTCAACTTCATCATGAGTGATTAATATAATGCTCCTATAATCTTCTGCAAACCAAGTATACTGACAAGGTGAGTGGAATTAACAAATGCTTTTAGTTCATTTCTTGTAACCCACAATGTGACTGCATCTTTTGGTATAAAACATGCCCATACTTTCATTATTGTTGCAGTTCCCAGACTGCATGATGAATAATTTGGTTATTTAAATGATACAGAATTTCTGAAAATGAGTGATAAGCAAAATTTTTATTCAAGTCAATGACACCAACCTTTTGCACTCCTGATGCATCAGAAAGTCTTCCTCTAATATACAGATTACTCTCGCAAGGGAGTAGTGTTTTATATCACAACATATATGGAAGCATTGAGATCAAAAACTGTTTGACCAAATGGTATATATTTATGACATTCAAAGTAAGTAACAGACACATCAATAAGAATTTTTTATCTCATGTTCAGTATGTAACTAATCTTCTTCATCTTCTTCTTCTTCTTCAATCAACACAACAACACATAATTGGAGTGCACAGAGAATAATGTTAGTATCTGTGGCACTGTGTATTCTTGCGATTATAAACACATCTAAAAAAGTTTTACATCACCTCAGTTCCGAAAGTTCCAGAACCTGTACAGAAAATTGGAATAGAGATCAACATAAACATCATTTCTGCCCTTTTTATTGCTCATGAAAACCACACATTGCGTGTTGTACCACCATGTAGAGAGACCTTCAGAGGTGGTGGTCCAGATTGCTCTACACACTGGTACCTCTAATACCCATGAACATGTCCTCTTGCATTGATGCATGCCTGTTTTCACCAAGGCATACTATGCACAAGTTCATCAAGGCACTGTTGGTGCAGATTGTCCCACTCTTTGATGGCAATTTGGAGTAGATCTCTCAGAGTGGTCACTTTGTCCATAAACAGCCATTTTCAATCCATCCCAGGTATGTTCGGTAGGATTCATATCTGGAGAACATGCTAGCCACTCTAGTTGAGTGATGTCATTCACAAGATGTGCATGATGGGAGTGCGAATTGTCATCCATGAAGATGAATGCCTCACCAATATGCTGCGGATAAGGTCGCACTATCAGTCGGAGGATGGCATTCATGCATCGTACAGCTGCTACGGAGCCTTCTATGACCACCAGCGTGGCACATCAGCCCCACATAATGCCACTCCAAAACAGCAGTTCACCTCCACCTTGCTGCACTTGCTGGACAGTGTGTCTAAGTCATTCAGTCTGACCGGGTTGCCTCCAAACGCATCTCCAATGATTGTGGGGTTGAAGGCATATGCGACACTCATCGGTGAAGAGGACGTGATGCCAATCCTGAGCGGTCCATTTGGCATGTTGCTGGCGCCATCTGTACCATGCTGCATGGTGTTGTGGCTGCAAAGATGGACCTTGCCATGGACGTCGGGAGTGAAGTTGCGCATCATGCAGCCTATTGCACACAGTTTGAGCAATAACATGATGTTCTGTGGCTGCACGAAAAGCATTATTCAACATGGTGGCGTGCTGTCAGGGTTCCTCTGAGCCATAATCCCTAGGCAGTGGTCATCCACTGCAGTAGCAGCCCTTGGGTGGCCTGAGTGAGGCATGTCATCAACAGTTCATGTCTCTCTGTATATCCTCTATGTCTGAACAACATCACTTTGTTTCATTCCGAGGTGCCTGGGCACTTCCCTTGTTGAGAGCCCTTCCTGGCACAAAGTAACAATGCAGATGCAATGAAACAGGCATGGCTGAACTACACATAACACAAGCCGGGTACCTTCTTCCTGGTGGAATGACGGATCCCCTCCATCTAATAGGTGCTGCTCATGCATGGTTGTTTACATCTTTGGGCAAGTTTAGTGACATCTTTGAACAGTCAAAGGGACTGTGTCTGTGATGCAATATCCACAGCCAAAGTCTATCTTCAGGAGTTCTGGGAACTGGGGTGATGTAAAACTATTTTTGATGTGTGTAGTATTTGTTGATTGTGAGGAGTTAACATATTGTTCACTTTCTTTTTCTTCCTCTTCTTGTTTGTATTCACCTTTTTCTTTTCAGACAAAACATGCTGCCTGTATATGATGCCCATTACATTTCCATAAGTGTAAGTGAATAGTTTTCAGGATCAAAATCCACAATATTTCTGTCTTGGTCTCTATCTGATACACTTTATTCTGTAACATATCTTACTACAACTGCCATGTAAATGGGTGAACTTGGTAATTACACAATTTTATATCCAAAAAGTACTGCAGACCAGAACTGATATAATGTGTGTGTAAGAGCAGCATTTTGGAATGAACCTCCAGAAATGTTACAGTCAACACACAGAATGTTGATATTCTGAACATTTACTGGACATTTCGCTGTCTTTAAGCTTTCTTTTGGAATTACACATTTCTCTCAAAACCTAAAACTTACCCTATATTAGTATCCACATTAAAATCAACATATATGTTACTCCTTATTCTGGAATTTTAGTGTGACTGATATTCAGTTTTAAGTTGGTTTTCTTCTTTTTCTCTGGAACGGAGAAGTCATTCTTGATGTTGTATGACTCTACGTCCCTCGATAAGCAGAAGTAATGTAACAGAGTTCATAAGTCCACATTTTAAAGTAACTCTGTCCAGAATTTGATGTTTGCTAATCTGATTACAAAATCAGTAGTTACTTTTATTGTAGGTGGGTAGGACAACATGTCATCAAGGTTGTTTCGACTATACTTCAGAAATTTTGCTGGGAAGTCTTTATACAACCTCCATACAGTCCCAATGCCTCCCCATGCATTTCTCATGTTTTTTGAGCCCTGAAGAAAGACATTCGTGGCCATCAGTTTGCTTCGCATGAAGAGGTACATGCCTCCGTACAATTTGGGTTCTGTAGCCAGTCACAAACATCTTTCCTTGAAGGCACTGGCTGCCTTGTCTCATAGTGAGATAAATGTATGAACAGGTGGTGATTACTTTTGAATTGATAAAATGTTACTTACTTTCTTTACATCTATCTCGATTTCATTTCACAGCCTCACAATATTTGGTGCGAAACTGTGGATGAATAATTTAGGGAAGGCAATTTTATATGTAGAATGAGATAAATTTAGTGTGGGGTTAAATGCAGCAGGTATAAACGATCTTTTACCTGATAAGCTAAACATTACGCTGTGTTCAATGGCATCCATTCTGATACTGTCAGTATTGGCAAAGGACATAATAATTTATCCAAGAGTTCAGAAAAAAAAAGAGGTGGCCACACTTCTGACTTTTAGGTGATTCAAATGTCTTCTATTATTATTGTGCAGTTTTGGAAACACCTCACTTTTTCCTAAGGAGGTGATAAGTTGCTGAAGCTGTCAAAGTAATACACTATATTACCGTTTTTCTTGTAAAGTACTCAATATGAACCAGGCTTCACTTTCTATCTGGAGGTTAACAACACACTATCATATCTTTTAGGCTTTTTGGTGAAAGTACCTCTGATTAACACACCCCAAAAATGAGGTTTTTTCCAGTTTTTTTGCACGATTTTCTAAGCCAGTATTAGTGCTCTTGTTGGAAGGCTGCTTAAGGAAAACTTTTTTTGTCAAATGCAGACCAAACCTGTTTTCCCTCTAAGGTCTTAAATACAGCTCTTTCCCTTCATGGAGTATCACTGCTTCCATTGTATGATTATGCCTTTGTGAGCAGATTTGCATTATTAGCAGCTTTAGCAATACCAACCACACATCCAGCTTATCCTCTAAATGCTGATACAGCAACAAGTATTGGGATGAGAGGCAATATTCCACCAGTTTTGGAGGTGGGTATTATAAACCCACTTCATCAATTTTGCTTTAGGAGCATATTATGAATCAATTTTATCAGCAATTTTCAGAAATACTACAAGAATCCTGTCCAGCTTCATACACCTAAGGCTACATGCTTTGAACTGTTTTGATTATTTTGTTCATCACTTTCTCTAAAATCTTCTTCTTTTCCTTCTTCTTCATACTCATACCTCTTATAACTTTAGCTTTCACTGCACTATTTACTGTTAAAGCAGCTAATTTTTCACTGCACTTGGTATCTTCTTCTTTCACTCTTCACCATACTGTTTGAGCCACAGTCCCATCTGCTTAATGTCTGTTGGGCGAGTTGTTAGTGACACAATTAAGGAGAGATCCTCTTTGCTTCTTCTCCCTACTCACTACTGAGATTCTACCTTCCAACTGATGTACTGGAATCCAGACAGTACTCTTACATATTAGTTTGTGGCGCGTCTGGCTTGGAGCACCCTACCTTTAACTCTGACCTCTTTGAGCTGCTGTTGTCCGACGTTCTCTCAGCGTGCAACTTGTGTAGTGTCATGTTTGTTCTTGCTTGCTTCATTGTCTGATAAATGCATTTATGATATTTAAAGTGTGTTATTAACTGACCTACCATACATGATAACCACAGTGGTGACCCCGACATCGTCGTCATATGATCGTGAGTTATTTTGTGTTTCTCTTTATCATTAACGGACTTCATGTGCCAGCTCACACTGTCTTTGGAACAATGGATCTATCAGTGTCTTTCAATGCTAGTGCCACACATCCTATTAACTTGCCTGTGACCATGAGTGGTCAAGTGTACCTAACGTTTGGTTAAAAGTGAACAATTATCTATGCCCGGTCACGCCGGCAGCCACTTAACCTCAACCGGACCAACATGGCCACCATCAACTGTGACAGCTCAACAACAGCCACAAGATGGACAGTGTACACAGCCTAATGACATCGTGGACAATCTTCCAGTTAAAGACATTGTGGTTTATCCTTCATCTATGCAGTTACCTTTGGGTTGGTTGTTTGACATGCAGACAAAGATCCAGAATTGTGATTTGAACATTTCTATGCACAGGGCAGCAAACTCTTATATGCCTAGTGTCACAGCACCCCCTCCCCCGCACGTCGTCTCAGCGACGCCAATTACCTCAACCACACTGGTTTCTGCAACCATTGCACCATGGATGCACCACGTCTGCCTTCCGTCCACTTTCAGAATAGTGCCAGCCATTCCGCCCGTGGCAGTTACCGGGTCAGCCCCCCATGGCTGCGCTGCGGCTGCCCTCCAGCCACTGTAATAATGGCACCAGCCATTAGGCCAGCGCCATGTTCTCCACAGGGCATGCAGTTTGGACACACCATGCTGACTTTTGCACCTGCACACTCACACCGTGCGCTGCAAGCACCTGCCCCCCCACGCACACCTTGAGCGATGCACCATTCACCGCTACTGCACTCCCGGTGTCAGAGGCATCCTGCCCTGCTCGCATGGATCTCCATCTGCTGGTGCTATCTCAACATGTGTTACCTGACAGGTTTCCCAAGCTACCTGCTTTGCAAAAAGATAACCCAAAGACTTGGGTTTGCCTTAGTGGATAACCTACTGGACATCCATGGTGTTTCGAATGATGACACTCGTTTTGTCTGCCTGGTGAGCCACCTCCACACTCAAACAGACCTCATCAACAACTTGCTTCTCTCACCACCTGCCTGGCCTAAATATTTGGTGGCAAGATCAATGTTTATTGAGTGCCTATCTCATCCTACAGTAGAGACTATTCACCACATTATTCACGATGAGCACCTCAAGGACCACACCCTTCACAGCTTTGGCAGTGTCCATGTACATTAATCGATGCCACACTTTGGACATTGTGGATGATCAAGATGCCTTCAGATCTGCAACTTCATCTGCTGTCTCACATCGCCGACCCACTAGATGTTCATTTATGTGTGGCGGATCAGGCTTATGCTATCATTCATCACTGTCACCACCTGTCACAAACAACATCTCCATCACTCTTGGTCGGCATACTTGCCCCTTTGGTTCTGCACCTCAGCTGCTAGTCAGGTGCTGCCACTTAGTGGTCAACAAGTGGTACTGCCAGCGGGCTCCCGACAGCCGCCAAACTCCCCCAAGCAGCAACCCAATCAGCTACCAGCCCTGTCGCAGTCAGCTGCAGCTCCCTTCTGCATTGCACTGCCCCGCAAACCGACCTACCCACTGTGCTGGTTCCACACTACTTATATGGACACTGCCCGCAACTGCCACATGCCTTGCGCCTACCCAAACGAGACCAGTGGGCACATTTAGGCGCCACATCCTGCCACGCTCCTTTACGGCCCCTATTGTCTGACACTGAATCACTTGCTTCAGCGCCACAACATCTATATGCCACAGACATATCAAGGGACATCTGCTTTCTCATCAACACTGGTGCCAACCTTAGTGTTATCCTGGCCAAGCACACTGGCGACACACTTTCACCTGCTAATCTCACCTTGATCACCGCAAATCATTCTCCTATTGCGGTCCATGGCTCCATCCAGCATCCTAAATCTAGTGTTATTATACATATATACAACTTAGATGGTATACCTACCCTGACCGTATCTGATAAAGCAAGTGTTGATCAAGCTCGTGCTCTCACTCCCATCCAAGATCACAGAACAGGGGCCTATCATGATCGGTTCAAGTTTCCCAGCATCGATCTCTGGGTTAGGTGTAACTTCCACTATGTGGGCCTTTGGTGTTTGATTATGTCAATTAATATCCTGAGAGGCTCTCGACTGAAATTCTCTTTACCTCTGCACGACATTCAGCATATGTGTGTTACTTTGCTGGCTGAATTCTGCTGTCTGTGGGTTGTTTGGTTGTCTGTTACTGTTTTGCGTTTGCCAAGCGATCGGGTGGTTAATGCCAGTAGCTTGTGTCATTCAGCATATGTGTGTTACTTTGCTGGCTGAATTCTGCTGTCTGTGGGTTGTTTGGTTGTCTGTTACTGTTTTGCGTTTGCCAAGCGATCGGGTGGTTAATGCCAGTAGCTTGTGTCTGCACATATTGTACAGGCTGCTCATATGCTACTCGCCCATTGTATTTGTTTCTGCTAAATCTTCACCCATTTCTTTTATATCCACCTTTGTATTTATGGCTTTCTCCATTGCCATTGTTACTATCATTACCATTAGCATAGGTTTGTGTGGGGTAAGGTTGCCATCCGTGTTGTACTATGCATCCATTGTTTACTTGTTGGTCCGTAAATCTCTGTGTCACTATCGGTGTATTAACAGGCTTGGGTTGTACTGGTCTCTCTTCGTATATCAAATCTATTGAGTCCAGTACAGATAGAAAGCATTTGGTGTCATGTTCCGGGATGGTAATGAGTTTTTCAGTAACGTGGGCAGGAAGACAGCTCTTTAAAATTTTCAGTACGTTTTCCTGAGATACTGGTATCTGGTTTTATTCAAATATTTTTCAAAATTGCCTTTTAAGCTTCCACACTTGCTTTTGAAAGGAGCTGGGTTGAATACTTCACGTCTGAGCCTCTCTTGTACAGCCTTAGACCAATACTTATCCAGAAATGCTCTCTCAAACTGTTCATAATAGTGACAATGCTCTGCCATGTCCACAGCCCATTGTAGACAGTCACCCTGTGTATATCGAACAACAAATCTAATTTTCTGGACTTCAGTCCAGGTACAAGGTAAAACATTTCAAAATGCTCTGACAAAGACCACAGGGTGTGTTCTTTTCCCTTCAGAAGTATATACTGGTAATTGTTGAAGTCTAAGTAATCTCTCATCTGCAAGTAATGTTGACAAACACGCCGCAATGACGACGACAGGCATATTTATGCTCACTCATGACATGGTGCACGACAACTGCACTTGCTCGACAGTTGCAACTGCCAGCAAGTGTTGTTGCACTGTGCAACCTTCACTATTTTCCTTCGATGGGCTAACCGCATATTGTGGGTAACCAGTGCAAGTATCTAACTTCTCTAAAAGCATAGGTTTGTTTTAGGTGATATGTTGTTTTGGAATGTCTGTAGTCTTAGCAACACAATCTTGTAATCTTTTCTCTGCTCCCTTTAAACTTGAACCTATTTTAGCTTGAAGTTGTCTTCCTTTCCCTTTTCGAGCTTCTTCTACAGTACCTACATAAATTTTGCATTCTGACACTATCTTTCAGAAAGGGTGCTGCCCTTATCCAGCAACCCAGTTTCAGCTTTTTCAGTTATTTCCTTTGCATCTGCACATAACTTATCTCTCTGTTTTTTGGCAAATTCTGATTCTAAACTTACCTGATCTACTCTTAGACTCAACTTCTGTACATAGGTTTTTGCATACGTCTTGCAGCTCGCTGACTGCATTCGCCACATTTTTTACCAATGCATCCACTTCAGAATGCATCTTCTGAATTTGAGAATATACTTCACTAAGGTTTCATAACTCACCTGCAAGTTCTTCCTGATTAGTTTTCGCGTGTTACTTTTTCTGTTAACGTATTTATATTGCAGGGCATGTCGGTAATTATTTCTTGTTTTAGTTGTTTACTGAGCTCTGTGAACTTACCAGATAATTCATTAGATAATTCAGTGTATATAGTTTTGCTCACCTCACTGAAATGTTGACTAATACTATTCTTGAAATCGTTAAATGCCTGATTTTGCAGTGCAAACTGTTGTGTTATTAGTTGCACGAGCTGTGTCAAAGCGTATGTCTCACTAGTATTTGCATTGCTTTTGTGAACTGTTTCCTGTTCTTACATTTGTGACATCATGAGCAAATAATCAAACAATTTTCGCTGTCGTGTGCTTCAGTTTCACTATTTGAAAAAAATGTTTTCCGGTGAGACCTGAGAAATTGTCTCATTGAGCATCATAAAAGTGACATCGTGATCAGTTATGTTACTAGTGTCATCATTTTTTAATAGTGGGACGCCAACCTGGTTGTTTTGGTAGCCATCGGCCAGTTCACGAGTTGACATGTTACTTTCAACTGTTGCCAAACTCGGATTTCCAACATCTTGGCATATTGCATTTTGTAATGAGTTTTCAAAAATGGCCATTCCCTTTGACTCCATTGTGAATAACATTTGACAAAATTATGAAAAAAATGATTTTCAAAAACAAAATTTTGTTTGTATTGGTACTTTTCAATTAAAGTGGTTTTATCTGCATATTTATTAATAAACCTGATTATTGTCTTATACTGTCTTATAGAATTTAGAAGAATTATTTTGCACTTTAATGTTGACTTTACACAAATTTTCGTCTTTCCTATAGAAATGCACTTTCTGTAAAGGATTTTAATTGAGAGGAAAAGAGATTATCTACTGCAAGAGAGATGGAACCAAGTGCAGCCATATAAGCTTACAGCATAGTAGCTTCCTACCTTAACCACTGAAATCAGCATTCCCCGCACATATCATTTGTAGGAAGAATTTAATTTTAATTTGCTCCTTCAAGTTTTTATTAGTCCCAATCTCATGGACATGTAAAAAATGCAACAAAGGCCTCATTGGTTTCTTCTAATGATAGAATGGACCATTTATCTCAAAAAATTTTTAACTCAACAATTGAAAGGTCTATTCATATTCCACTTGGCACTGTCCTTTGAACGGTCTCCATTGAATAGTGTCTGAGTAAAAATTGCTGCTTAAATAATTAAAAAAGAAATTTTGAAAGAATAATTGAAAGAAATTGGAAAGTACTCATATCCGAAGTGAACTATAGCTGGAATTAGTATCAACAGACCCCCAATATTCAATACATTATTAGATTAACATTTGTAAATTTATTTACTTCCTTTGACTGTTAGCGCTATTGTGCATAGAGATTGGTATGACAATACTGGTTCTGGATCGCCCCTCCTCTGCTCACGCAAATTCTTCTTGTTTGCTTCGATCCTCTTGATGCAGGATTCTCGGTGTGGGCAAAATGATGAACAGAATGTGAAGGTACTAATAAACTTTGCTTTCCTAATAACTTTCTATAACACTCCTTTAATGTACAGTTGTAATACACACTTTTTTAACGATATTAACTCGGCTGAACTTGTCATACATCTGCCCGCTGCCACTTATAGAGACAAACAGGTGAAGATTAATCAATTGAAGAGCGTATAACTCCTTGTACAGTGCCGTTGGCAGAGCGGATGAGAGGGCAAAGTGTGGGGCCACACAGCTCACAGATGTTGCACATGTCCGCATGCCAGAATACTGTTCTTGTTTCAATGCTACTTTGGGTGATCAGTTCCTCAAAACTGCGACTCCATTGATTTATTTGGTTGAGTCACATAGCTACGTCGATTGACTACATTCCAAATGAAATCGTAGAAATCATTACAATTTTAGAAGAGTGCCAGGTTGTTCACGTCCATGTGGTTGCACTTTAAGCTAGATGTTTTCCCAGCACACGACACCCAAGTAATGTCACTATTAATGGTGTCACTGGTAGAGCCTGGAGACGGTTACATTGTATACATCATAGGCACGAATATGGGGAAAATGATTATTGCATCATAGCTGTTCTTGCAATGGTCCAGCTACAGCCTCATATTAGTTCACAGCAAATTGAAATGGAACTGGGATTATCGAAGTCAATGGTTCTCAGAGTCCTAAAGGCACAGAGATATGATGCTTACCATGTCACACTGATCCATGAACTAATGTTTTGGAAGCTCAAAGAATGCTCTTGCATTTTGCCACCAGGCTGTACATTATCAATAGGTGTTCACATAAGTAATGCTTCCCGATGAACTCACATTTACAAATACTGATGAATTAAATAAGCACAACTGTCATTACTGGTCAGGTGTCGATACACATTGGTACAGAACTGTTGACAACCAGCGTCATTGGACCCTTAACATATGGTGCTGAATTGTCAATGGCTATCTGATTGGTCCCAATTTTTTAATGGTAAGTAAATCGAGATAATTCTTTTTTTAAATGTTGAGAGACCAAATAATAGTCTTACTTGAAGATGTTGCCTTAGAGATCATACAAAATATTTGGTGCAACTGGATAGTGCACTGCCATATTAGTCACGGATCATAAGGACATTTTTAAATGAACTATACCCACACCAATAGATTGGATGTGGTGGTTCCACTGTGTGGGCCACTTGTTCAGTTGATCTCATTTCCCCTGATTTTTACCTCTGCAGGATATTAAAAAAAAAAAACAGTCAATGGCAAGAGAAAACATGATGGAATGTAACTGGAGAGCTTGTGCAGCTACTCCACAAGATGTTCTCCTTTCCACTGTCACACATTTCTTGAGGAGGATTAATTTGTCACTTTGGCCACATGCTCAATGGTTAATTTCCAGGTACAAACTGAAAGGCATGGGAATTCTTTAAATCAAGCACACCAAGGAATTAGAGATGAGGGGACTCAGTCAATGTCCTGTAAATCAATTATCTTGTTTTATTTATATTTATTCTGTCTCACAAATGTCAAAATAACATTTATACATTGTGATGTATTTATTTTTGCCAGTAAACACACTGATTAAAACTGAAAGTTCAAATCTCTCTTCAGTCTTTCCAAATAGGATGTCACAAATAGGGGTCTCCACGAAACAAAAGTCAACTTTTGAATGACCTTCAACAATTGTCTTTAACATTATGGTTATTGGTGATGACACATGATACTGAATGCCCCTTCCAATTTGTATCTAACATTTAATTTTGCTGAATCCCTTCTCTATTCTGAGTTAATCCCTACCAGAACTAAAAACATATTTATTTATTTGACTTACATTGAACCTTGCCATGACCTTAATACTGAATCATTTTATACGTAAAATTTGTCACTATTTTAAAATCTTCAATCAAATATTAGGTGTCTCATTTTGAAAAAAATCACTTCAAGCTCTAAATCACATCGAAATCACATTCAACATCATTGGAAATTATTAGAGTGTGTGTCCTCTTTGCCATCTACAACGTTGATCAAAATCATTTTGCTGTATCTCATCTCTATCTCAAATCATTCCCCATTATGGATTAAAATGGTCCACCCTGTATACAGGGTGTTACAAAAAGGTACGGCCAAACTTTCAGGAAATATTCCTCACACACAAAGAAAGAAAATATGTTATGTGGACACGTGTCCGGAGACGCTTACTTTCCATGTTAGAGCTCATTTTATTACTTCTCTTCAAATCACATTAATCATGGAATGGAAACACACAGCAACAGAACGTACCAGCATGACTTCAAACACTTTGTTACAGGAAATGTTCAAAATGTCCTCTGTTAGCAAGGATAAATGCATCCACCCTCCATCGCATGGAATCCCTTATGCGCTGATGCAGCCCTGGAGAATGGCGTATTGTATCACAGCCGTCCACAATACGAGCACAAAGAGTCTCTACATTTGGTACCGGGGTTGCATAGACAAGAGCTTTCAAATGCCCCCATAAATGAAAGTCAAGAGGGTTGAGGTTAGGAGAGCGTGGAGGCCGTGGAATTGGTCTGCGTATACCAATCCATCGGTCACCGAATCTGTTGTTGAGAAGCGTACGAACACTTCGACTGAAATGTGCAGGAACTTGATGCTAGTACAGTAGAGCAATGAGTCGCATGTCAACACAAGCACCGAAGTCAACATTACCTTCCTTCAATTGGGCCAACTGGCGGGGAATCGAGGAAGTGCAGTACATACTGACGAAACTAAGATGAGCTCTAACATGGAAATTAAGTGTTTCCGGACACATGTCCACATAACATCTTTTCTTTATTTGTGTGTGAGGAATGTTTCCTGAAAGTTTTGCCATACCCTTTTGTAACACCCTGTATATAATTTCCAAATCTGTTCCCCGTACATGTGACAGGTATTTGAAAACTTGTGATATTGAATATTTCACACCTTCAAGTAAGGAGGACATAATACCACCTGATGAAGCATTACTTTTCTAATTTTTATTTTTGATGATATTGCTTGTGATAAGAATTCTTTTCTATGGGTCACCATTATGCTGTAGACAGCATTTATCTATGTCAAACGCATAACAAAACTCCAAAACAGTTAATTAGAGACAATGCTAATGTAATATTTTCAAAAGTGACAAATGGAATTTCAGGTATATATTCGATGATCATGTTAATTCTGATATGACTTTCAGTGTGTTCCTCAAAATGTGTGAGCGAGCATGGAGTGAGAATGCATACTATTTTTTACTTGTAACCAAAGATGATGATTGAAACCATGGGTGTCATTGTATTTATTTCAATAAAAATATTTGTATTTAGAGGAAACATTGAAGAGTTGGTAAAACACAATATTTGCTGTATGTGTTTTAAAGGTTAGCAACCATAATAAGAAACAGAACGAGAGTTATCTGAGAATGTAGATAAGACAGCAATTTAATAACTTAGATAGTTTAATTAATATTTACCATATAATATTCAAAACATAGTGAGGACAGACAAGTAAAAACACAACAGGAAATACAACATCTGCTATATGTGGGCAGTTCTATATTGTGTTATAACTTGAGTGTTCTGCTTCTAATAAATTCAGGTGAATAGTTATCAACAACAGCAACATGTTTTTCAATTCCATTGGATATAAGAATAGTCTTAAAAGTCTGGTGCTGGAACTTGACAAAATATTTGCAAGAAGAGAGAGAGAGAGAGAGAAGCTGAAGCTAAGTCTGTGCTGGAACATGCATTTACATCCACTTAACGACTGCTACAGATATTGACTCAAGAAGAGCAGCTATTCCAAAAGGTGAATAAGAAAAAAAAAAACACCATGATGAAGATGAAATGTTATAACCAAAGAAAACAATTTATTTATGAAAGCAGAAGGCAGTGAAGAAGGTGGAGATATTGGAGGAGGGGGAGGAGGAGGAGGAGGAGGAGGTGGAGAAGAAGAAGAAGGAGGAGGAAAAGGAGAAGAAGATGGATATGATGATGAAGAGTTATGAAATAAAATTATAGCTGCAACAGCAAGTAGCTTAGCAACATCATTTTTAATAAACCAATAGACAAAAAGTGTGATACTGTGTATGGTATCAGATTTGATCCAATATCGAAAGTGTGGAGGTGATTCACCAGTAGATCTCAGTGGAGATAATTTAATAACTTACACTGTAATATATGTGGGAATGAGAAGACTATATAATCTATTGACTAAAATTAAACCTAATAAAAAGAGTTACATACCACAAGAGCTTCAAAATTACACTAAAATTCTGAGGGCTGCCAATGGTAACAAACAAAGGTACCTCTTCCACTGATCAGTAAATTCTAACAGTGGCTACAAGTATACCACATTATTAAGCCTGCATTAGATAAAAGTGGCAGATCATTATTGAGAGATGGTGACATGCTTATAGGTATGGGAATTAGTGGGTAAGACATTTCTCATGAGAAATGTCCTGCCCACTATCCTTCCCACCTCTCCTACCATGGTATTCTGGCATCCACTGAACCTACACAATATACTAGTCCATCCTTACACAATCCCTCCTCCCAATCCCTTACCTCATGGCTCATACTCCTGTAATAGACCTAGATGCAAGACCTGTCCCATACATCCTCCTACCACCACCCACTCCAGAATGGTCACTAACATCACCTATCCCATCAAAGGCAGGGCTACATGTGAAACCAGTCATGTTATTTACAAGCTAAGCTGCAACCTCTGTGCTCCATTCTATGTAGGCATGACAACCAACAAGCTGTCTGTCCACATGAATGGCAACCAACAAACTGTGGCCAAGAAACAAATGGGCCACCCTGTTGCTGAACACGCTGCCAAACATGATATCTCTCATCTTAATGACTGCTTCACAGCCTGTGCCATATGGATCCTTCCCACCAACACCAGCTTTTCTGAATTGCGCAGATGGGAACCTTCCCTGCAATACATCCTATGTTCTCATAACCCTCCTGGCCTCAACCTTCGTTAATCACTGTCCTCACCCATCCAGCCCCCTCCCTGTTCCCATTCCAGCACTACACAGCCGTCATTTCACTGCCACACACAGTCTTTTAATTTCTTTTATTTATCTCCTATCCACTACTTACCCCCTCCCCCCTCCACACCTTCTCTCCTGCCCTCCATCTAAACTGCAACACTTGATTGTCCGCCACTCCCACCATACTATCCCTCCCCGCCCCAGTCTCCTCCTTATCTCCACCCAGTCGCCACTTCCATCATCATCATACACTGGTACTGCTGTTCGCAGTGTGGTCTCAGCTCTCTGAGACTGCAGATGTGTGTGCAAGTTGCATTTATGTATGTGTGTGTGTGTGTGTGTGTGTGTGTGTGTGTGTGTGTGTGTGTGTGTGTGTGTGCGTGTGTGTATGTGTGTCTACTGCTGACAAAGGCCTTAATGGCTGAAAGCTTTAATTGTGTGAATCTTTTTATTGTGCCTATCGCGACTCAGCATCTCTGCTATATGGTGAGTAGCGACTTTCCTTCTCTGGTATTGTTACATGAGTAATCACAGTCAGATGTGATTGTTATCTGTCACAATCTATCAGAATAGGCAAAGAATGAGATCTGAGAATTGTACACGTTGCATTAAGTAAACATCTGTATACACATGCCTTTGTATGGTGAGATTTTCATCAAGAATATAGTATAATACTGACAGAAGAAATTGAATAGAGGAGAATCTAGGAAGGGGAACAACAAAGGTGACTGTTTCAGTTTCCACTGAGCTACAATTTAGTGATGATCCTCTCAGCCAATCTAATTTCTTATGGAGAGAGCTTCGAATGGAATGGAATCTCACATTAACTATGAAACATTTCATATCATAGTGATTGACTGATGGTGTGAGCACAAATTAACACTGTCAGACAAAAAGTTTCCTAAATGATCCCAAAAATTCTTTGCTGGACCAAAAGCAGAGATACAACATTCTTCAAATGACTGTTCTGTTAGTGATTCTTCATTTTGTCTCTATAGGACTTATTTGACAGACATCATGCTAAAAGGTGAAGGTACCTCTGAAATTCCATGCCCACTGTGCTGTCTGGGCCTGAACAAGTGTGGGATTCTGAGATTCAATTGGAAGGGGAGAGTGTCTCTCTTACTTTTCATACCTCATTGGTTCCTCCCCCCCCCCTCCTTTCCCCCCTCAACCCCCCCCCCTCCCCCTCAATCACCACTATCCCAATCCCCCATAGGCATAACTGCTGTTTGTTCTCACCTCCACTAACATTTAACTCCTTCTATATTCTGAAGAAAGAATCCATGTTTCTGAGATCTGGAACTATTTATATGTTTATATGTATTTCTGACAGTAGCAGCAGGAGTTACAAATCATGATGATATGCACTGACTAATCCATCTTTCTCTTGGTTAATTTCTGAATAGGGACATCCCTACACATACCAACAGGCAGCACTAGCATTTTCCTGTGCTCCTACCTTGTCACCCCTTCATCTCAAGGACCCGTGCACCTTCTGTATCCCCACTGCACATCCTACTAAAGATTTCTGGTCACCTCAGATGCAACAGCAGTCAAGCTACAGACAACAGTGATCATTGTGTGTGTGTGTGTGTGTGTGTGTGTGTGTGTGTGTGTGTGTGTGTGTGTGTGTGTGTGTGCGTGTGTGTGTGAAATAGGCATTTGTGAATGTGTGTATGTTGTTTTTTTGTCTAAAACTGAAGAAAGACTTAGTCTGATAGCTAATATTCAATGGTCCTTCTTCAATGTGCCTGTCTGCCATTCAACATATACTCTGTGTGGTGAGTAGCCATATATCCCTATCATAATGTTGTATATATTATTGCAGTGTATTAAATGCTTGTTTTAATAACCTAATTTGGAAAGGTCAGTAAGAAGAGGTAAAAACCTTACAGCTCACCAATGATACAGTAATTCTGTCAGAGACAGCAAAGGATTTGGAAGATTAGATGTTATACCACATATATGTAATTACTTATGCTTATATAAAATGTATCTGCTCTCTCCTTCTACAAAACTTGTAAATTCTGTGCCTTACTAGGTACTCTGATATTTGTATCATGTGTATCAGTCGCTTATGTACATATAAAATTTATCAGAACTGTTTGCACAAACTTGTAAAAAATTGATTTGACATTTGCGAAAGGCTTCAGTTGGTGGGTCCATAAAAAAATAAATAAATAATATAAAATTGAATGGAATGGATAGTAACAAAGGCTACTCCAGTTAAATCAGGTGATTTGAGTGAATTAGATGAGAACATGAAACACTAAAAGTAGTGGATGCATTTTGCTACTTACAACAAAGTGACCAATTATGGCCAAAGTAGGGAGGATATAAAATGCAGAGTGGCAATAAACAGAAAACCATTTTTGAAGAAGAGAAATATTTTAACATGAAACATAAATGTTAAGTGTTAGAAACTCCCTTCTGAAAGTATTTGTCTGGAGTGTAGCCATGTATGGAAGTGCAACAGTATTGACAAACAGTATAAACAAGGACAAAAATGTTCTGATAGACAGTAATTCAGAAGATTACAAGGGCATACTGCATAACTAATAAAGAGCTCTAAATTAAAATGGCTAGAAATAAATTTATAACACAAATTGACTTAAGGAAGGAATCTGTTGAAAGACACATTCTATGGCATCAAGAAATAGTCAGTTTGGCTATAGATAGAAAAAAAGGTAGTGACAGGAGGACGGCATAAATTGTAGAGCAAGATCAAGGCTTGATTACTGTAAGCAGATGAAAATGAATGATGATTAGTAGTAGTAGTTGTAGTAGTAGTAGCTTAGTTCATCCGCAGATTTCTTTTTACAAGGATATAGGACATGTCAAACTATTTACAAATTTAGATCAATTTAAAATAAGCTAATTCATATACACATATATTTACAGACTTCTAGTTAGAGACAATCATTAGATTTACTCCTGATATACAATACTTTTTTTACAAATAACTTATTAAATAATGTAATGCCACATTGTTCACTCACATCTCACTATCAATCACTGCACACATTATACATACATTGTTTCATATCACTTCACTCACTAGAGACACTCACACACACACACACACACACACACACACACACTGGTGATCTCTGGGCACTTTTCTGTACCGCAACTTCCCATTTGCTATCCCGAAAAACTGAGTCAGCACCCCTCCATAATGAGTGAGATGTTGAGCTCAGAAAGAGGAAGAGGTGTTAGTATTGTGCTGTGCATAGCTTGGGGGTAAGTATTTCTAGAAAGGAAGAAAAGAAGGAAAAAAAACGTAAAGTGAAGGTGTTATGTGGAATGTTGGATATTTTATAATCATTATTATTATTATTATTATTATTATTATTATTATTATTTATTTGTATAACATTTTTTATTAAACTCCTACTGTCTTTTAGCTAAGTACTCCTTCAATGTATAAAACGTATTGCATAACAGGTACTATTTAGCTGCCTTTTTAAATAAGTGTATTTTGGCAATTTCTTTAATCTCTTTTGGTAATTTATTGTACCATTTTATTCCTTGGTAGAAAATGCTGTTTTGAGTTTTATGGGTTTTTTTTCTTGATAAATTTAAGTTGAGTCTATCTCTTGCTGCATGGTCATGGGCAGAGCTGTTTGTGCAGTAACTACCAATGTTATTTTTGATGTGTACAACTGACTGGTAAATGCATTCACATGGAGCAGTTAAAATCCCCAGTGTTCTGAACAAATCTTTACAATGAGCTCGACTAGTATTTTCGGTTATTATTCTAATGGCTCTTTTCTGGAGATTGAAAATTGGTTCATATTTTGTGCGTTTGTTCCCCAAAAAAGAATTCTATAGCTAGAATTGAGTGTACATATGAATAATATGTAACTAAAAGACACTGCATGTTACACACTGGTGACAGGATTCTAAGGGCATAACATGCTGATGACATTATGTTTGAAAGTACCTTTGTGTGTTCAAACCACTTCAACTGAGAATCAATGTTCATTCCTAGAAATTTTGCATCTGTTACACAGTCTATAGAGGTGCCATCTACATTTAATTTAACATTGTCATTTTTCCTATTCAAACTGAAATTCACGGCATTAGATTTCTTTATGTTCAATATCACTTTATTACTTATTGACCAGTCATAAGCTTCCTTGAGAGTTTCATTTGCTTTCTCAGCAAGGAGTTCTCTTGTTTTCTCAGTGACTATAATATTGCTGTCATCAGCGAAGAGGATTTTTTCACGATGAGTAACACTACTGGGAAAGTCATTGATGTATATCAGAAACAGTATTGGTCCTAATATGCTACCTTGCGGAACCCCTACATTAATGTATTTTGGTTCTGATAAGTGTTTTACTAAATGTTTAGATCTATTTGAAGTGTGTGTTATCTCGACTCTTTGTACCCTATCTATCTAAAAACAAAGATGTAGTGACTTACCAAATGAAAGTGCTGGCAGGTCGACAGGCACACAAACAAACACAAACATACACACAAAATTCAAGCTTTCGCAACAAACTGTTGCCTCATCAGGAAAGAGGGAAGGAGAGGGAAAGACGAAAGGATGTGGGTTTTAAGGGAGAGGGTAAGGAGTCATTCCAATCCCGGGAGCGGAAAGACTTACCTTAGGGGGAAAAAAGGACGGGTATACACTCGCACACACACACACATATCCATCCACACATATACAGACACAAGCAGACATATATGTCCTTTTTTCCCCCTAAGGTAAGTCTTTCCGCTCCCGGGATTGGAATGACTCCTTACCCTCTCCCTTAAAACCCACACCCTTTCGTCTTTCCCTCTCCTTCCCTCTTTCCTGATGAGGCAACAGTTTGTTGCGAAAGCTTGAATTTTGTGTGTATGTTTGTGTTTGTTTGTGTGCCTGTCGACCTGCCAGCACTTTCATTTGGTAAGTCACTACATCTTTGTTTTTAGATATATTTTTCCTACGTGGAATGTTTCCCTCTATTTGTACCCTATCTGTTAGGTATGATCGAAACCAGTCATTAGCTACCCCTCCTATTCCTAATACTTCTAATGTATTTGGCAGAATCTTGTGGTCGACTGTATCAAACACCTTAGAAAGATCCAAAAATATGCCTGTGACACACTCATCTTTAGCAAGAGCAGCAAGTACAAGTTCTGTGAATTCTACTATGGCTGACTCCATATTTTTTCCACTTTCAAAACCAAACTGTGATTCGCTTAAAAGATTATATTTATTCAGGTAATTCATTAATCTGTCTTTCGTAATTGCTTCTATTATTTTTGAGAATGCTGACAGCAGGGAAATGGGACGGTAATTTTCTATGTCTTCTGCATTACCTTTCTTAAGCAAGGGTACAACTCTTGCCTGTTTTAACTGCTCTGGAAATGTCCATGATATGAAGGATTCATTTATTATATTTGTTAAGGGGCCTTGTATAATCCCTATGCATTGTTTCAGTACACACATTGGCACTTCATCTAAGCCTACTGACTTTTTATTTTTTAGTTACTGAACAGTTTTATTGACTTCATTCTCTGTGGTTGGAAGTAACATCATCATTGTATTTAGTGCAACATTATTTACAGGTGCTATATTTGTTTTGGGGAATTTTTGCTGTAACTTCTCTGCAATACTTGAAAAATGCTCATTTACATAGTTTGCTAAGTGCTGTGGATTATTTATTACTTTATCCCCCTCCCTTAGCAGTATGTTATTATGCTTTTGTTTGCCTCTCCCCATTTCCTTTTTTTATAACTTACCAAGCTGCTTTGCTTTTATTCTCCGCATTATATATTATTTTGTCATTAAATGACTTTTTTGCAGAAATCAGTACCTCTCTATAGATCTTTTTGTATCTATGATAGAAATTTAAGAATTCTGGATCATAGTGAATCTTTTTCATGGAACTGAGGGGTTTAAGTGTTTGGGAGGACTTCTTAATACTTGCTGTTATCCATCTGTTTCTGTGTAATGTTGATACAGACATGCATACTTTCGGAAATGCATTTTCAAAGTTCAATTTAAACAATGTGGAGAATTTAGAGAATTTCATATTCACATTGGTTTCCTTACACACTTCATCCCAGCTTTGTTTTTCTAGTTCTTTCGAAAAATCTTTTATTTTGATTTCTGATGGATGTCGTTTGTAGGCTCGTTGTTTATGGAGTGATTCAATGCCTGACTTTACTATTGTTATTTGACAGAGATGGTCTGATAGTCCGAGATCTTTTACAGCTACATCACGTTTTTCCCTGTCCATATTTGTGGCCACATGGTCAATTACTGCTGAAGTCATTGTGGTAACCCTTGTTGCACTATTGACCAATAGGGACATGCCAGAGCTTTGAAGGATGTTTACGAAGGTGGGGTAGTTATACAGAGATGAAGAGACTTATACAAGATAGACTAGCACTGAGAGCTGTATCAAATCAGTCTTTGGACAAAAGACAACAAATTCACTTATTTATTTATGTGAGCCAAAGCTACTTGGTCACAGAATGAGTGAGTGAATACTTTATCCAAAGATCATTAGAAAATTTGTAAATAATTACTCAGAGATAATAACAAAACAGAGAACATATGAATAAATACCACATTACAGACAAAATTTCTCAGCTGCTTTGAGGAACTACTATACAGAACAGAAGTGCCAAAATGAAACCTATCAACTTGGATCTGAATACTTGGGGTTTATCACTCACTTTTTTCTTCAGTTGTTCTAGAAGAGTCTGAAAAATGAAATCTGCTGTATAGTGAAAACCATTCTGTGCAATGCATGAGAAAGTGTTATCCAAGTGTACATCATTTATATGCCTAGTGTTTGCTGAATGAATATTGCAATCATAATATCTTGTCCAGGGTTTTCCTCATTTTTGATGCCAGGAAATCTTGGAAACACCATAGTACAACAGATGCAGTTCTCCAGCTTTATAATCATACTAATAATTAGTTTCAGAATTTCAGACACATGGTGAAATAGGCCTGCTGATATGCAAAGTAATGTGCCGAAAGCACTCTGATTGCTGAAATTAGTCGACTCCTAAGTCTAAAATACTTATTTATATGAGCTAATAAAATTAATATTGTATTTCTAAATTTATGAAAAGAAAATTACTTTCATGAAAAAAATTATATATTTTTCTTACCAGTATCAAAACAAGACTTTTTACCTTCCAAACTCTGCGGCTTGAAATCCTTTGCAGTGGCAGACACAGTAGAAATATTTCCAGCTTGCTGCCTATACAAATTTCCCTTGTCACTTCTGCAATCATATAAAATGGCTATCATCATCACATATTTTAACCACTATATCCACATGTAGCTGAAGTGCAGAAGAAAATACCTTTGAATTTCAATTCTTGGTTTAACATGGTCTCCTGGTATATCATGGAAAATGCTGCGAAAATCTCCTTCCAGAAACATTTTGTCTGATACATTTTTTTCGACTATAAAGTACTTGCGGAGGGGAGGTAATATACCATATTTTCCAAAATACTCTTCAGTTTCTGAATGAGTAAATTCTGGATAGTTACTGCTTTTACAATAAAGTACTTGTACACTTCTCTGTGTTCCTTGTATATCATCTTCCTAAAAAGATAATACAATGCAATAAATACATTTTAAGAAAATAACAGTCCTATGGTAACTGTTAAGAAATAAGATAGTACAGTAACTGTAATCTTAGAAACTATAACACATAATCACATTACTGTAGCTGAAAGAGATCAGCTTCTCACTGATCAGAATTTACCAATTTCTAGGACCAAGTAGATAAGTACTATAGATTTCACACTCAAGGTGCAAATGTGATACCCAATTACCAATCTGAGAATGTACCTGATCTAAAAATTTAACACCATGATAGACAATCCTGGCATAATAATACTGACGAAATTAACTTACTGACAGATGAGCTAATGGATATCTCAGAAATATGCTTATCTGATCACTGGCTTAATCCTGAATCATACGAAATACAAAAATGACTAATTTAATTTTGACATCCCACTATTACAGAAAAAATAGCAAGCAGAATGGGGTAGAGAATTACATAAAGAAAAAAATTACTGTCCTATCTGACTTAATGGTTGTACTTAGTGAAGTTTTTTGTGAGTGAAGTACGTGTTGATTTGTATTTTCTTTGGTTGTGCATGTTTTCATAAAAATGCCATGAATAAAGAAATTCTCACCTAAATTAAAATTCAGGGGAAATAAATACGTAAAGCTATATGAAGTTAGTGGGTCAAAGGACCCAAGAATGTTAGACATAAAGAAAATCAGCACATCAAGAAAGAAACTACAGTGTCTTCAAGGCATTTCCTCCCAGTCAACTTGTGAAGATAAACATTCGTTTTGAAATATTATGGTGAACCTTAGCATGCTCTGTGATTTCATTTCCAAAAATACTGTGTGCAGAATATGTGGTGGTGACATATCTTTGGGTGAGAATCAGCATCTTTGTAAGGGGATTGTGTCAAACCTGACATTGAGTTGTACAAAATGTGGTACAGTTGCTACAACATTGACATCAAAAATGGCAAATAATAATTTTTATGAGAACAACATAAGGCTAGTTTATGGTCTCAGATCTATTGGTAAAGGGATGGAGGCAGGCAAACTCTTATGTGCATTACTTGACATTCCAAATCCTCCTGCAATATTTATGACTTACAATAATGTTATTGGTACTGCCGTTGCTGAAGTTTATAACATCTCAATGAAGGAAGCAGCTGAAGAAGCACTCAAGGAAAGTGATGACAGTGAAAGTGGTGATATTTGTGCATGTTTTGATGGCAGCCGGCAGAAATGTGGACACACTTCACTAAATGGTGTCATGACAGCTACATCATTTGATACCAACAAGATAATTGAGGTAGAGTCTAAGCAAGTACCGTAAAACTTGTGGCAGTGGAACTGAGAAAGAACATGACTGTAACTGTCAGATGAATTATACTGGTCCGAGCAGTGGGATGGAAGTAGCAGGAGTTCTCAGGATATTTAGTCGTTCAGTGGCAAACAGATGAGTCAGATACACACAGTATTTAGGGGACGGCACAGCAAGGCTTATGACCAGGTATGTGCAGAACAACCTAATGTCACAATTTCTAAATTAGAGTGCATTGAGCATGTCCAGAAGAGAATGGGGTCCAGGTTGAGAAGATTATTGAAAGAAAAGTAAAAAATAGTATTGGAAGATGGTAAGAAGATAGGTAGTAAAGGTCACCTGACAAATGTTGAAATAGATTACAGAATTATTATGGCTTGGCCATAAGAAGAAATGTAGGGAATTTAGAAAATATGAGAAAAGCTGTATGGGCTATCTTTTTCCATAAGATTTCCACAAATGAAAATCCAGTGCACAGTCTTTGTCCGAATGATCCTGACACTTGGTGCAAGTGCAGGAGAAGTGCCAGATATGACCACAAACATTCTTTACCTGCATCAGTAATGAATGAAATTAAACCCATATTTAGAGACCTTTGTAAAGATACCTCATTGAAGAAATGTCTTCATGGGAAAACCCAAAATTTAAATCAATGTGTGAATTGTATCATTTGGAACAGGTTACCAAAAATTGTATTTGTTCAGCTTACAACCCTCTAATTTAGTGTTTGTGATGCTATTTTATGCTTCAGTGATGGTGTAATTAGAAAACTGGATGTTTTGGAATTATTGGTCATAAAATCTAGTGGAAATACTGCAAACAGATAAAGAGAGAATCCGAAAAGCAGATATTGCTAATTTTAAATGCACAAAAGAAGTCAGACAAAAAAAAAAAGAGGGACCAAGAGAAGAAAAGAAGATCAGTATGATTCAAATGGTGCTCACTATGGTGCAGGAAAATATTAGTGGTAAGTCATTCTCATCAATAACTATACAAGAATTGCAATATTAAACTTTAAATGGATTTTTCTCAAAACTACATTTTTTTACTAGCATGTACCATTATTTGATAAACTAATGGGGTTAGAAACATGAAATTTGATCATTTTGTACTGCAGATTGTAATAAGTTATTACAAGTAAATTGAGAACCACCAAACAATCAGAAGCTGTTTTATAATAATTCATGTACAAAAAAAAGTTAAATTTTACTAGTGAAAGAATAATTTTTTTTTCAAAACCATAGAAGATATTATGTTCATTTTACTTGTAAATTGAGGCATATATGTTATAAATTAGAATCACTGCTAAATGAGGTAAATCAAGTAGAACATCATCTGATTATTGTGGAGTCTAAGAAAACTTTAATGTAAAAAGTGGAAAAACAGAGGACCTGGTTACTTTCTGGAATTTAAGCATTGAAGTAAATGCTGCTATCTAATGAACAGACACTTGCAAAACAGTTTTATATCATTTCTAGCCACAAAGAGTTTATACAACACTACACTATAATTTTTTGATGCAGGCTTTGTTGACCATCTAGCTCAAATCCTAACAGTAACCTTGCAAGTAAATGGCAGTATTGGAAACAACATGTCTTTAAGACTTACATATAGATGCTATAGGTATGAAGATATAGTAAATATATCAAAACTACTTCAATAGCTTACTAAACAAAGAAAAATTGTCACAGGTTTATCAATTTAATGATATAAATGAAAAATTTAACACCTTCATTGATATAGTAACCCTTTCTCTCTTCTGCATTGCCTGGTTCCATCTTCTTTTGTTGGGTTGTGAATCAAGTACTCTCATCATTGTCTGCCAACACTCCTCTCATTCTTTAAGGACTTCCTCTGATTTTCCCTCCTTTTCTCTACAGTATTCCTCTCTGTATCTGCTGATTTCATTCTGGGTTTTTCTCTTGATCCCCTCCCAGGAACATTTTAAGATACACTTTTTTGGCACTCTCTGCTCTCTCATTCTCATCATATGCTCATATGACTTTAGCCTTGTTGTTTTTATCTTGATCTGAAGTTTCAAGATGCCCATCTTGATATCTCTTCAAAATTTCATCTCTGCTGCCTCCATTTCATTCCCTTCTCTTTTTGTTGTAGTCCATGTACCAGAGCTGCATTAGCTAGGATAGGTTCATAAATTCAATAAGAATTTTAGTCTTGGAAACATTTAGTCACACTTGGTAACTATCAAAGATTGAAATACTAAATTACAATCTGACGTTACAGACACAATGCCCCACATAGCACATGACATGCCAGTTAATAATAGGTGACATAAGCCACAACTTCCATGCCAGCAGAAGAGACTACTATATAAAATGTATAGCTTGAATGATTCCCCATCTAGTATTCCACCTTTTCCAAGTATCTGATTTTATGAAAATTCTCATATTCTCTAAAATTAATGTTATAGACTAGGGTAATAGACTGAAAAAACTGTGATGTTCATGATCACTATGCCAGACAAAACAAAAGCTGACTTATGATCCAAATCAACATAAGCTCACATCAAAAAGTAATTTCCACATGAGAGTTAAATTTTATGTGAAACTTCTTGAAAACTTAAAAGCAAATATTGAAGTCAAAACCTGTGGAATATCTTGATTTCTTGAGGAATATTTAAATGTATGAAGTGTTTTATATAAAAGGTATAGTGGAGCTCTTCCATGATCCATCATTGAGAGGTGGAGGAGTGTCACTTTAGTCTATCAGGATAGCATAGCCACTCTCCCACTCAGATACTGCAGATTCGATTCATGGACAAAGGAGTTAGGAGTTTGTCAATAGGTGAGATAGACCACAGCAAAATAAATGGATTACAGTAAAACTCTTTATTGATACATCAAGCTGGAGGAGACATAAAGGCACTGCATCATCCAGTGGGCACAGCCTGGTGCCGACCCACATCATCTTCATACTTGGTGCAGTGAATGCTGTCATGCCTGAAGACCAAATACACTGATGAGTTGGTGTATCAGCACTACCAACAGAGACATTCAGTAGTGCAGTGAGGTATATGATCACATCGAATGAGTGTGTCTGCATATTCCAACATTGCAGGAGTCACAGCTGTGTGCTGCCTGCCAGCACATGGGAGATCAGGCAGGTTTGCGCAGCCTTGTTGCAATGATGACAGACATTTGTCCAATGTCTCACCACACTTTCACTCATTGCCCAGTGATATTCTGCAAGTGCTTGTGAATATCTGTGATGTTCTGGTTTTCTGCCAAAAGAAATTCAATGATAGCTCTCAGATTGGAATAGATGCCATTTTGAAGACTATGTATAGGGCTGCCACCAATCGGAACTTCACAAAACTATAGAGAAAGCAGCGGGAATATTCCACAATGCTCCAAAATAAATTATGCCTTTTTTCAATTGAAAATAGTCAAGAAAAAAGAGGGGCTGCATTATGTGATCTGAGGCTTTCCCAGCGAATGTGCTGTATCCAAGGTTCTCGGGTGTCCAGCCGGATCCGATCGTCAAAGTTCCGTGATATTTCAGCGAATAACCATTCCGTCATCATCAGGTGGTGCTGATGAATGATCTGTCTGCTCTGTGTCCGTGGTATTTATGTCCGCAGGGTCCCAGCTGAGCTCTCGAGATGTTGCTTCTGGCCAGTGTTGCCCTTGAAACAATCCGGCAAGTTTCCCTTCTGATTTCTTCTGCTTTGTCAACTGGTAAGCCACGGACTGCCTGTTCTACTGAAGAGATTATTTCATTGAACGGCAGAGATGCAGGTGTCGGTGCAAAATTGAGTCCTTTTTCAAGTTCGGGCCTTTCTGCCATTTGCTGGCAACGTGTTGTCAAAAATAGGGAGACTGTTAAGGCGACACAAGATTGACACAGTCTTCCGACCACCAGCAAAGATTCGTGACCTACTAGGAACGGCAAAAGATGACATAGGCCTTAAGAAAGCAGGCGTATACAAAATCCTGTGCGGCTGTGGCCAATCCTACAGTGGCCAAACAGTTCGCATGGTCGAGGACCGATGCAAGGAATACAAATGTCACACCTGCTTACACCAACCCAGCCATTCGGCCCTAGCAGAACACTGCATTGAAACTGGGCACACAGCAAAATTCGAAGAGACAAAAATCCTGATGACCACAAGTGCCTACTGGGACAGTATCTACAAGGAGGCCACAGAAATTCATGTAACAGATAACCTCATCAACAGGGACACCGGGTTTCAACTTAGCAAGGCCTGGAAACCATTATTATACACCATCAAAGAGCAACGGTGCGAGCAGAGGCAAGATCCTTCCACCACGGTGGACAGAGAAGATGAACTGCGCCTGCTACCAGGCATGGCTGCAGCTACCCAGCTATCCCCCCCCCCCCCACTCCTCCCCCCCCCCTTTCCCACCACGCGGCCCTCCGCCAGCCGTCCACGCCAGGGCACGACTTGGGACCCCATGGACATAAATATACCACAGACACAGCGCAGACAGATCATTCCATCAGCACTACCTGTTGATGGCAGAATGGTTATTCGTGGAACTTCGACAACTTTGATTTGGCTGGACACCCGAGAACCTTGGATACAGGGGCTGCATTATTTATAGAATGCAGTTCCTATATTATGTAGTTAGAGTGGATTCTATTATTTAGTACTCAAGAAGTGACGAAGTAAGTCACAATATGGAAGCAAGGAAATCTAGTTTGTAGGTTGTATTATTAACTGAAGGGAAATGAAAACAAATTATAAAAAGTCAGTACTTTCAGTAAGTGTGCAGAAGTGCAGAATAAGATGCTATTAAACTGTTTGTTTTGACTGGAACTTTGTGGCAGATGAATACTTCTGCTTTATGTTACTCAACCAAACAGAAAATAAAACAGGAGTGGACCACTACAAGTGCAATTCATGTCTGTTTACCTTATGTGTCACTATTATAGCATCCAAATTTTGAGTACCCATTTAAAACATACACAGATGCATCAGATTATAGTTTAGATTTGCATTATATTTCAACTTACCCAAGGAAGAGGTGTATATGTTCATTGTGCAATTGCTTTGTTTTGTACAGTGTTATAACAGTATGAGACTAACTACAGTATTATAGAAAAAGAAGTTTTGTGTACTATGTGAAGTTGTAGGCAGTTCATGAACTTGTTACCTAGAAATGAAACTATTGTACCTACACATCATAAATAGTTAACTTCAATGTATAGTAAGTTGTTGTATTCTTTATATTAACAGGAATTTTATTTTCATATTCTTCATACTGAGATGCATGGGAATTATGTCTTGGATGGATTGTTTACTTTGACACTAATAATGTACCCAACAATTGATAACCATGAGAGGGGGAAATATTGCTTCAATTGAGGCTTCCAACTGTTCAGCAGAACTTCATGCCCATTGTATCAAAAAAGCCCCTGTTGTCACTTTATGCTCATAAATATTACAGAGCTTAATGTGAAGAACATTGACAATGTCTCTACACTTTCGTTTCCTTGATGTACGATATTCATCATCATCAACATTGTGGATAACTTCTGAAAGCAATGTAGGCTATGGTATGGACCAAAATACAACTTAAATAAATTTTCTGATAGTCTGGCCATCAGGACAGGTGTGTGTGAGGAGATATCAATTCCATTATCCTGCGCAAAAAAGCTTCATGAATCTGAGACCAGAATTCTGGTCTAAATGACATTGTTGATGTGGTATCATCCAGAGATCATGATGCCACACCAAAACCTGCACCAGCAGCCTGCTTGTGTGTGAGTTGCATATGTTTTTCTTGCTGTCCTTCTACTGTTCTTTTGAATTTGTGTGTGTACCATTTTTCAACATGTCTGAGCCACCACAGAATATGTCTCTAAACGAAATTGCACATTTTCTGGTGCAGTGGATTGAACGCTTGCTACTCACTGTCAGCCAACTGACATCTTTACTAAAACAGCAAGGAGCACCGCCACCGATAGCTGCTCCAAACTTTCAGTCCTAGCACAGTGAGGTTGATGAATGGTCGTACTAGAGGGTGCAGTTACAGGCACACTTCACCGCCTCCAAAATAACAGGTATGGAGCACAATGCTTGCTTTTTATCCACTGCTGATCCCCTGCTTTATCAGCTATGTCTGAAATTGTGCTTCAAAATTATTCCCAAGAAAGTTATGTACAACAATCTTGTTAAATTGTAAGATGACTATTTTGGCAGTCAAATCAATGTTTGAAAGTTTTCTGTCTGAAGCAGCAGCCTACTCAGGCAGCAAAAATAGTGGATAGCCTAACTCAGAGGTCACCAGGTACTGCACGTCTAAATGTTCATGTGGAATTAATTATAGTGAAATAATGTTATATGATGCCATTATGCAGAATGTATCTGATACAGGCATTTGCGCTGAAATTCTAAAACTGCCAGACCCTTATTTAAAAACAGTTCTGTCAATTGTGGAATCTCAAACAATTTTGGCCTCAAGAGAGACTGATCTTGAGGCTCCATGTATTTCTTTTGTTTGTAGTCCACTAGGTACTCAGTCTCATATAAAGCACAGTGTTCAAGTAATTCAGAAAAGAGCTCAGACAAACAATAGAAGGAAAAACTTTCCATCTCACAGCACACAACATGTGTTACAAAGCTCTGGGAGAAAACTGTGTCCTCATTGTTGTCTGAGGCATGATTGGAAAAGTTTGTCCTTGCCATGATGTTAGTTGCTTTCAGTGGGGACATTGAAAGTCTTGTTTAACTGTGTGTTTATGAAGCAAAATAACCACTGTGCAGCATATGGCAATCACAGCTTTGCTGTCAACAACAGTGCACAGTACAGGCTATACTATTAACTCAGGCACAAGCTGAACCTATCACTTCCGCATCATGGAATTCTTCTGTTGCTGTACACATGCAGGTAAACCAACTTTTTTTCATTTAAAAGAGGACCATAAGACAATTAAACTGCAGTGGACATTGGTGCTCCCATTTTCCTAATAAATAAAGACACTTATGCTGGAATCAGTACCCAACTGCTACAGTAGAATACTTATATTTCATCTGCCTACAATGCATAAGAAAGTCCAGTCCTTGGCATGTACAGTTTGCCAGCAACTTTTCAGGGAGTGACAAAATGTGTTCCTTTTCATGTACTCAATTCTAAAAACATGCAAACATTTTTGAGTAAGATTTACTCAATTTAGCATTCAAAACAAAGTGTTACAAGTCAGTGTTTCTGTGCCTCACAAAAATGTTTCTGACTTGCAAGTACAAGGAACTATCTGAATCATGTATAGGAAGGTATAAGGGCTTTGAGTCACACATCAGAGTGAAGGACAATGCACAGCCATGATTTTTCCATGCATGATCTGTCACCCATGCAATACATGATTACACCGAACAGGAATTACAAAGATGCCAACACAGTGAGATCATCCAACCTCCTTCTGCAAAGCAATGGGCATCACCCTTGGTCATACTGAAGAAGCCTTCACTATAATCTGTAGTGGATTCTTTCCCTCTTCCAGGTCCGGAGGAGTTAATTGACAGGGGACAGATTTGAGAGAGGCATGTGTACAGTTATCACTGAATGAACAATCCAAATAATACTTAGTGGTAAACACTCACTTAGGTTTGTTCCAGTTTCAAAGATTACCATTTGGAAGTGCTCCAGCTCCTGCAATTTTTGAACAGTTCCTGGAACAGTTAAAAGGATCCCTTCTTGCATTATCTGGATGATATTGTCATCATGGGTCATAGGTCTGCATAACATTTAGTGAATTTAGACTGTTTGTTTCAAGTTCTTTCTGTAGATGGCTTAAAGTGCAACAAGGGAAAGCTTTGAACTATTTATTTCACATAATAAATGGACGGAGTGTACATCCAAGCAGAGATCTGCCAGCACCCCTTAACATTAAGAAGCTCTAATCAGTCATAAGGAAGTTCACCTGTTATATAAAATGTATTCCTAACTGTGAGAAAATTGCTGCTCCACTTAACCCACAGTGCCAGAAAAATGTTCCTCTTGTGTAGTCCAAAGATTGTCAGAATGCATTTCTGCAGTTGGAAGAGATATAGTTTAGTTTTAGATGTTTGATTCACTTTGACCCAGGTAAGCCTGTTGTGTTAGCTGTGGATGCATCTTTTTATGGGGTTGGAGAGCAGTGCTCTTCCATAAGATTGATACTTCTGGCATACCTCTTGCTTTTACCTCAAAAAATCTCTGAACAAAGCACATTGTAATTACAGTCAGCTTGAAAGAGAGGCACCCAATATTATCTATGGTGTTACAAAATTTCACCAATATTTGTATGGTCATAAGTTATTTTTGCTAACAGATCATCAGCCTTCAATGGCCTTGTTCACTCCTGCCAAGCCTGGGCCCAAATATTGTCTAATTATCAGTATGAGTTGTAAAGGCCCATTGCCCAACATTTACATGCGGATACATTGTCTCAGATACTGGTCAGTATTGACACAGTGTTTGATACATCTCAGGAATCATGTTTTAAAATCAATTCTCAGGATATTAAATGTCTTCAAAATTTTCCTCTCGACTTTCAGCTTGTTGCCGCTATAGCTGCTTCTGATGCAGCTGTGCAGGTTGTTTTTCAGTACTTGTGCCATGGGCGACCAAGCAGTTTGTTTGTAAGACATTCATCACCCAGTGGTGCGTCACTACTTTTTGCATCATCACATAGTATCTGTGTGCTCAGGTGTTCTAATCTTGCTTACAGAGAATGACAATGCCCTGGTTGTGACTCCTCACTCCCTAAAGTGGGAAGTTCTGGGTTTATTGCACCGAGATCACTGGGGTGTATTTGGCATGAAACAACTTGTCAGACATTATTGTACTTATCAGGGAATGGATGCTCAGACAGATCAAATGACCTGTTGTTGCAAAGTTTGTGCAGAGCACCACTCAGCTCTGCCACATAACTTTTTTGAGTGGCCACTTCTGTCCAGACCATGGCAATGCATTCATATTGATTTTGTGGGTGCTTTCTGGAACACACTGTGGTTGTTAGTGGCTTGCACTTACTGTAAGTTTCCTTTTGTTGTTCTCATGAGACCCACCACTATTGCAAGTACAGTATCAACCTTGTCTTCTATTTTTTGTGTTGAAGGTCTTCCAGAGGTCTTTCTCTCAGACAATGGCCAACTATTCACATCACCTAATTTCCAAGAGCTTTTTGCTGCCAGTGGCATATACCACGTGACCACTGCACCTTTTTGCCCACAATCAAACAGTGAAGTTGACTTTTTCTGTCATACTGCTCCTTGCCATGCAACGGGAAGTTGCTGTCAGAATTGTTATATGGTCATAGGCAGTGTATCCTGTTACATCTCCTGTTGCTGCCATGGAAGCAATTCATTCTTTCAGGTCAGACAAAGTTTCAGCTGCAGGATGAAATCTTTTACAAAGTCTTTGGCAAGAAAAAGCATTTGTAATGTGGAGTCATTACCAAAATGATTAGCCACTCCTCATATGTTGTCCTCTGTTCTGTTGGGCTACTGCATCACCACCAAAATCATCTGTGCAATGCATATGAGTATGCCAATGATTCCACTGCAGAATCTATGTCTACATCTACATCTACACAGATACTCTGCAAACCACCATACAGGGCATGGTGGAGAGTACCCTGTATCACTACTAGTCATTTCCTTTCCTGTTCCACTCCCGAATAGAGCAAGGGAAAAATAACTGTCTATATGCTGTAATATGGGCCCTAATTTCTTGTATCTTATCTGTTTGTGGTCCTTATGTGCAATGTATGTTGGCAGCAGTAGAACCGATGTGATTTCTTCTGAGGGGAAAAATTGGATTCATAATGACACCTCTGGCAATATATGATGTTTGCTCTTCGTGTCATAAGTGCACATTCTGACACAGTGCGGACTTGTAGTTTCACCTTTACACATGCACCTGCATGCCACAGATGGAACAGTATTTGCAGAGGGCGTGGACTTCAACAGAGGATGACCCTGTGATGGGCACCAATGTGCTTGTGTCTCTGCGTCAGTTTTTGCTATAATGATGACACTGTGAACTAACAATCTCCAATGGCAGATAAGAGAAGATGGCAAAATGGCTGCCAGCCAAAATATTGTGTCAAGAAGTCAACATGATCTGGCACCAATGCCAAAACCTCATAGAACAGGCAGTAGAATCGTTTGGTAGTTAGCTCCAAATGCCAGTACTCCAAATTTTCGCAATAGTGTTTCTCAAAAAGAACATTGATTTCCCTCCAAAGACTCCCATTTGAGTTCCTGAAGCTTGTCCATAACACTTACATGTTGTTTGAACCCACCAGTAACAAATCTAGCAGCCCACCTCTGAATTGTTTCAATGTCTTCCTTCAATCCAACCTGGTATGGGTCCCAAACACTAGAGCAGTACTGAAGAATAGGCCCCACCAGCATCCTATATGCAGTCTCCTTTACAGGTGAACCATTCTTTCCTAAAACTCTTCCAATAAACTGAAGTCAACCATTCACCTCCCCTGCCACAGTTATCACACGCTCGTTCCATTTCATATCACTTTGCAATGTTACACCCAGATTGTGTCAAGCAGGACAGTAACACTGTCTCCAAACATTACAGGTATGTTCTTCCTACTGATCTGCATTAACTTACATTTTTCCACATTTAGAGCTAGCTATCATTCATCATACCAAGTAGAAATTTTGCCTAAGTATTCATGCATATTCCTACAGTCACTCATCTTCGACACCTCACCGTACATCAGAGCGTCATCAGCAAACAACTGCTGATTGTTGTCCACCCTGACTGCCAAATCATTTATGTATATAGAGAACAACAGCAGTCCTATCACACTTTTCTGGGGCACTCCTGATGATGATACCCTTGTCTCTGATGTACACTTGCTCTCAAGGACAGCACACTGGGTTCTATTACTTAAGAAGTCTTTGAGCCCCTCACATGACCTCTAATCTGCCTTTCCAATATACATTCCATGACTCACTAAATATCTCAGAGCTTCACACCTCAGGTTTCAGCCAGCTCTCTGTCCCAAGAATAATTTGTTTGTGAGATGTTTCTTGGAGTGCAGTAAATTCAGGAACTGATATTTCAACAGTTTACTGGTAAAATGTTGACAGTTGACGTGTCTTTATTCTGAATGCTGTCCAACTTCCCTCGCTGTGTATAGAGTGGTTAATTTTCATCAGAGCACCTCAAGTTACCATCTAGTCTAAAATACCCTCTTGTGCACTCCACAAGTACTCTGCTACCCAAGCCCAAATAGCTGTTTCCTTTGCATAGTACACCCATGATCTATTAAGGGAGTCCTACAAATCCCTATACGATAATGCACATCTATAAATCTGCAGCCAAGTTGTCACAGAGTGAAGAAGCCTTTGGCTGAGACCAAAGTTCTGAACACTATCTGCTTAAGATGCACCATAATGTGCCTCATGTTGGAGCTCCTAATAACTAATAAATCCCTCTCCCTGTGTGCCTGCTTGGACCCTGCTGAACGAGCAGCCATCTGTCCAATCCCCAAGTGAGGCCAGGTGGCCAGTCTCCACATTGGCCCTCCACCTCAAGCAACGCAAACACCTTATCAACTGCCACTCACACTGCTGTGAGGCTGGATCCACCACAATGGGTGCACTAGGAGGTGCCTTGGAAGCAGAGGCCATGGGCAAAACAAGTGTCATCTAAGGTGTCCCATGCAACACACCAGATTCTCCACCACCACCACACCCCAAGGCAGCAGCCTGAACGTGACTGAATGTAGTTAAAACAGCATTCAGCTGTTCATGAACTGCAGCCTGCTCCTTCTGCATCCGTACACAGCATGCACATATCCTAATCATCCTAGCAAGACTAACGGAGGAACAATGTTAGTCTTGTTGTCCAGATCCAATACATCGCTGAGGTCCTCATCTACTGTCAGAGCCATCTCTGCCAGTTTTGGCTAGCTACTTCCTCTGTGGTGTCCATGGAAATTGACAGGCCACCCATGCTGTCACATGTCGCCGCTGCCAGCTGCCACCCAGATTCCCAAACCAACGTCTGCCCCAGAAAGTCATCAGATCAGAAGATCCACCTGCTGTCCAGCCAACCACAGCATCTGTGTCTCTGGATGTGAGCATGCACCTGTGACCGTTTTTCGACTGGTGTTCCTGGTCACCCTCGTAGTGGACACTGGCGTGCAGGCAAGAAGGTGTCATCAGCCACAGTTACCCATCAAGTGCATCCACCCCACATGATGATGTTGCAGATGTTTAGATGTTTGGACTGGGGGGGGGGGGGGGGGGGGATGGGGGGAGGAATGCTGTATCGTCAAGAGATTCTGGTGCTACACCAAAGTTGGCAACGGATAGCAGGACATCTATACCACAGGCATTAGCAAGGTCTTCCTGCAATCTGCAACAATGAATCGAAGATGCTCCTGATGACCACACCTCTCTCCTCACCATTACAGTGCCCTCATATTGAGGGTTGAACATGCCAGAGCTCTTCCCCAGTTTGAGACCTCTGCTACAGCAGTTAGTATCATTGTGTAGGCCAGTGATGGTTAAAGTTCTGATGAAATGTACTTTCGTAAATGGTGCATTTTGTATTGAAAAAAAAAACGATTCATTAATAAGTGCAATAAGAAATGCTTTCATAGCCAGTCACAATTGTATATTATCGAGCAATTTTGTGACAAGGAAGTGTGTCAAAGTTAAATAAATCTTTCACTTGTTTATGTAATAAAGTGAACTAATATTTCATGTGTTCTAATTTGATGAACCTGCTCTGATAGCAATAAAAGAATCCACAATTATGGCCATTGGCCAGATTTCTTCCCTCACCACAACATTCAATGTCTCTCTTCTCCTTATAAAGCCTTCACCCTGACACATTGCTCTCCATGTATTGAACAGTGGTTATGTCTGGTCACAACATTTGATACTATGATTCTGTGTATGACTATGAAGTCATTTCTTTAATAACCCAGTATTAGACAGTTATTCAAAAATTAGCTTTATAATGTCTAGGACAAGTTTTGGTGGACTGTGTTTATATGTGTACCGACATGCTCTGATCCTTCGTATATATTGTGTTTGGACAAAATATTGGATCCCTTTGGACATAATTGATGTAAAGTTCAAGACTGTACAAAAATTATATTATACTCTACACATTGGAATATATGATGATCTTGGTACATACAGCTGTGGAAATGTTATTGAGTGTTACGTGTTCTGGAACATAACATGATCAGTGCCATGTCATTAATAGACAATGAGAGAAAGGAGAATGACGAAAGGAAGCGGAAGGATTTGGAAAGGCAAGCTAGACAAAGCATGAAAGCTGTTAAGAGACACATAGTTGAATAGTTGTCTAGTGGCTTGGATAATTCTTCCTACAGTCTGTGACTTTGTTAAACTGTGTTGAAACTTCAAACACCATTTTCCGCAAATGTGCTTTCTTCTCATTTAAAAATATTCTCAAGTAAACTAATGGAAATATAAGTATAAAGTGACTGTATAGCATATGAATTTACACATTTTATCACAGTGTTTTCATAATACTGTGTGATTAATATGGAAAGAACAGATTTAATTGTTTATTACAGATAAACTATAGAATACAGAAACACATTGTGAATGTCACTGGTTGGAGGAAGGTAGAATTTCACCCTTGATTCAACTAGAAGCCACCTCTGCACAAGCAGTTTTATTACTGTCATGCAAAACTCTTTTGATTTGGTTGCACAGGAAAAGGGAACAGCACTGTTTGGTTATGCACATCTCACGAAAATGTTGACTGTATCCAAGATCATTCACATAGAACTCTCAGAAATCCACATGATGAGCAAGCCAGGGACATCAACTTTCTTGACCAATGACACCTGTATATGATGCCTTACAAGTTGCAGTTTCAGCAGCAACTGCATCCTGGCAACCTTAACAAAGGTACAAATTCTGCATTTCAGTCCTCCAGGATATGGAAGAAACATTTTCCAATTACTCATCCTTTCCATCCACTGGGTAAGATAAACCACCATAATGTAAGGATTTGGGAGTTACAAAATCCTGGCATCATCATCAAACTGAAAGAGCCTCATTAAAGCTGAAATTGCTTTGAGCCACTTCTGTTCACAGTGTTTATGCTCCCTTCTTTTTTTGCAGAGGAATCTGTGACAGGAATGTCATATTTGGACATGCTGCAAAACTGGTTGTTGCCTCAACTTCACAAGGATTCCAATGATTTCATTTTTATGCATGACAGCACCCCACCTCACTTTCACCTTGAGTCATGGCATTATCTTAACAACACCATCCCACAATGTTGGATTGGATGAGGTGGACATCAAGATCTTGTTGACTGACTCTGACCTCCCAGGTCACCAGACCTCACATCTTGAGATTTTTTCTGTTGGTGATATATAAAAGACAGAGTCTTTGTCCCATCTATGGCAGCTACTCCTCAAGAGCTGAGAAACTGAATTGTTGAAGTTGTTGATTCAGTAAACAGGCACTTGTAAAATTTAAAATTTTCTCGGTGAATCAACTGTTCAAAGAGATTTTGCACTTGCAGTTGGTCGTCGGAAAATTTATTACACGATATTTCGGTTCACAGTTGTCCAACCAAAATATCATGTAATGAAGTTTACAATGACTGGCTGTAAGCCTGAAATCTCTTTGAACAAACAGGGACCTGTTGATTCATATGTGGAATGAAATGGACTACCTTTTCAATGTTTCTCAAGCAATGTGTGGTGTCTTTTTGATGTTTTTCCCATGGTGTATGTTGAGTGTTGAATATATGGCAAAGAATGTGTGCAAACATAAAACATTATATCGTACTCCAGCCAGTGGCATGTGCAATGTATTTCTATCTGACATAGTTTATCTGTAATAAACAACTAAATCTGTTCTTTCTTTTTGAATTGCCATGTATTTCAGTAAATGAAAGATCAGAACTGAAGGTGTTTTGATGTGTCCATATTGAAGCATCTATGAAAAAATGTGTTAATTTGTCCATTCTACTACTCCAAATGATTATTTTAATAGTGCTTTAATAGTGTATGAGGGAATGCTCCTCAAAAACAACATGGCAGGTATAGGAGGGTTTGAACTCCCTTAACTGAGCATCTGGACTCTTGACTAGAACTTGTCTTATTATGATAAGAGGAATAACTGTGTCTTCAATGGTACACAATTCCAGGAATAACTATGCTGCATGAACTTGTTGGAGTAGCATCATAAATCTGAGCCTCGAATTTTTCAAAGTCTGTGACTACTTATAATGCCTACAAGATGTCTTATTCAAGGACAATATTATGGCCGCATTCTGATAAAATGACATATTCAAAGGGCTGTATTCTGTCATTGATAGTTGTTCTCACAACAGAGATGCCTGCTGGCTGGATATATTTTCTATTTGCAACTTTCTGCACAATGGGCTATAAATAATCAGCATCAGGGAATACTTCCAACAAGGTGGTTAGAACATTTCTGAATGATTTGCCTCCATCTGCTTCTTTCATGCCAGATTTCTTCCCTCACAACAACATTCAATGTCTCTCTTTTATTTATAAAGCCTTCACCCTGACACATTCCTTCCATGTATTGAAAAGCAATTCAATTAGGTTGCATCTATTTCACATGGCCAAACCACTTCAGTCTTTGTACACTCAGCCTTTCCTCAATGGTAACATCCACATTCCTGTGTCTCATCATGTTCTCGTCAGTGATCTTGTCTCTTCTTCTCATTTGTAGAGAAGACCCAAGGAATTTTATTTCACAAGTTGTAGTTGACCTACCTGTATTTTGATTGTTCAAACAATTTAAAAACAACAGTCATAGGTTGCTCACTACTTTTTACTAACTCGAGAATGACATGGTTCACCCAGATAGTGCATCATCAGGTTTTCTTAAAAAATCAAAAATTTTGCACCAAAAAAGCATGCTGCAAAGAAGGTATGATACTGAACAAAGGGTAATGAAAGGCAACCTCATGGAGGCAAATTCAGTAACTTTTATTCAGTATCGTACTTCTTTAGCACATATTTTTTGGCAGAATTTTTTTTATTATCTAACGTAACCTGATTTTGTCCTACTTTGAGCTAATAAACAACAGTGTGTGACCTATGACTATTTTTTAAATAGTAGTAATAGTAATGTTGCTGTCCCACCACTCCAAGATGGACTGCAGTAATTTTTATGGCATGTTTAACTCTCAGAAGAATGTTCCTTATCCCATAAAATGTTTCATACTAGATTGAAGAATTTAGATGCTTTGGTAATCCTGTTCAGAACCTCAAGATTAGCAGCCCCGTGACTTGCCACAACACTACCAAGATATGTGAAGCAGTTGATATTCTTGATCTTCTTCCCCTCAAAAAATAGGTTACATGGAGAAGGCATAGCCTTTTTTTTGGAGGGCAAGAATCTTGGAGCACAACCTTCTTCAGTTGATGATGATAACAATATGAATTCGCATAATATACTGCCCTTGAGTCAATTAGTGTGTGGGCAATCTGGTTCTCAATAATGACATTAGTGTTATTGCCAGGGATCATGACAACTGTTGTTCATGTAGGATTTTCATCTGCAGTAGCTTCAGCTCCATGGACAGTCACCTCGATTAAATTTCCTGATTTTGGTGGCTGTTTGGCTGGTACCTCTAGGACAATGGAGAACAATTGCGACACTATGGAGACCAACTTCAACTATGGTATGGTGATGGGCTTCACTGTGTAAGCCAGCTGCAGTATCTGTAGTCACCTGGTATTAACAACACTGCCCTGCTGTTTGATGTCTGGAAACAAACTAGTCATAAAATACTATACTTCATTTCTTGTAGTAGTGTAAAGCTTGCCCGTGGCATCCACAATGGAAACTGACAGGTGTGTCATCCTCTGTTCCCCAAATATCCATTTTTTTCTGTGATGCAATCAAGCTGATGAGGGAGCTTATTGTACCCATGATGTCAAGAACCTTGGAAGTTGTTTGACAGTTACAGCATAAGTCAAGTGTTTCTTACTCCATTTCTCTATCTTTGTTTTGTAAAAATGATTGACAAATCTCTTCCAGAATTAACAATGCCACCTCCTCCTGGCTGGGTTCAGCTGTCAATGTTGCTATTCTGGCTGTCTGGGTTCAACATTTACAGATGTCATACACGATCAGTATGGTTCCCTTTACTAATGTTAGCAATGTGAGGTCCTGATGGTCTTCCTTGACTGTCGTTGGTATGACATTCACAAGTCTGCTGAATATCTTCCAGCATACTCTTCTCTGGTGTAATGCTGTAAGTGCTGGATCACTTAATGAAATCCTCTGATGTGACATCCTTGAAAAGAATCACTCAATAGATGTCTTTATTCACACCCTTCATTAGACATGAAACTTTGTGGCTTTCATCATACTTATAGTCACTGTGTGATAAAGTACTCTGAATGTGAGGCCTCATATTGCTCTGGCCTTGAGCTCCTGGTTGACACCAAATGTTTTCTTAATTCCTACCTGAAATTTTTTTGTTACACTTTTAATCATTGTTCTCATGCTGGGCTGTACTGTCAAAGTGAAGATAGGTGTTGGCAAGATACATAATATCATGCCACCCATTGTATTAAGAGATACATTTTCATCCTTTTAGTCATTTAATTGGAATCTGACTAGCATCTCCCAAAAGCACTCATGGATGTATACTTGACTCACTGACTCTTTTGTATTTATTTGTGCTATGACAATACAGACCATAGGAGTAAAGTAGTATTTGTATTCAAAATTCTTGCCTGTGAATGCTGTTGCATAATCTTATTGTAGACAAAGTATATTAGTGACTGAGATAGCTAATGTAACAGTTTGGATCATAGCCTTGATTATACAACTGAGAGTGACTTCAGGAACGTTACTGAGAATGTTCATTGGACTAGTATGAAGATCAGGTTACTCTTTGAAAGATATGAGAAGCACTAGTTGAAACATTCTGCCAAGCATGTTATTGTAAAGCTTTGAAAATGACTCAAGGAACAGGGATCTTCACACACGGATGTTACTGATGCATTGCCCCTGTAATGTGGTGGACCAAAAAAAAACACAATACTGAATTGCTGATACTGTTACACTAAACAACCCCATTCCACATTCTGATTAAATACACAAATATTCAAACTTAAATATTTACCTATTCTTTTATGTTAATTACTTGTATATTTTGTTTCTTTTATCAGAGATGTAAAGTTACCAGACATGAAAACATTACTGTGTTTCACACATAATTTCGAATATACGTCACTCGAGATTACAAAATGTTGTAATACACTCAAAATGTTAATCTAAAAATGAAGAAAGTCTTGGTTTATTTTAAACTTAATGACTATGTATTGATAAAATTGCATATTTTACAACTTTCAAGTAAAATAATTGCACATTTTGTTACCCTGAGTGATCACTGTGTATTTACAATTCATCATGTATGTCACAGTATGACCTAATTAAACTGAAATTAACTTTTGTAATTCCAATTTTCTTTTTTAAATTGTAACTTTAACAGCATGTGCTCTAATGAGAATAATCAATGCTTGAAAATATAATGTAACTGTATAGTTAACAAATCTACATAGATAACAAATCTACCTACCAAGTGGCAGCACGTGAAAACACATATAAAAGACATGGAAATGGGCAAGTTTTCAGAACCAGTGGCTCCTTCTTTAACCAGAAGAGTTGAAGGGAAAGGAAGAGGGGTGAAGGTAAGGGACTGGTAAGGTTTAGAACATGGGAAGGGTTGTGGAAAAGCAACCCCAGAATCCCAGGTCAGGGAAGACTTATCAGACAGGATGACAAAGAAAGACTGCTTGTTGATCCCTGCACCAGACAAGATTTGAAAATTAAGGACTTAAATGTGGAAGATAGAGTAATAAGCAAGACACGTTTTACTCAAAGAACCTTGTGCAGGAGTCAATAAGAGAAGAGCAGAAGGTTAAGGGCATTATAAATGGTAGACAGGTGGCAGGGGGAGGGGGGGTTGGAAAATAAAGGGGAGTGAAGAAAAGGAATAGTTACTGAAAAGAAATGCTAAGACCACAGAAACTAACATAAATTTCAGGCAGTTAAGTGGCAAGAAGTAAGCACATGTTGCTACACCAGTTCTCGCCAGCAAAGTTCTGAGAAACTGGTGTTACATGGGAGAATGTAGGTGGTACAGTTGGTGGAACAGGTGCCGAGGTCATGACTGTCATGTTGTAGAGCATGCTTAGCATCAGGATACTGTGTGTTGCTGATATACACTCTCCGTTTGGCAACACATACTTCACTGGCAACACACAATATCCTGTGCAGAGCATGACAGTCATAGCCTCATCTCATGCAGGCACCAACATGCAGTCTTTTCTTATCATCGCAGCTGGTTATTCTCCCCTGACCAAAGGTTCTGGGAAACTTTTCCATAACTCTTCCAATTTCCTAAACCCATAAGTCCTTTACCTTCATCCTTCCTCCTTTCCCTTTCAACCTTCTGCCAAAAGATGAAACCACTGGCCACAAAAGTTTGCACATTTCCATATCTTCCATATGTGTTTTCTCATGCCACTACTTGGTGATTTGATTTCTTATCTGTCCAGTTATACTAATCTGTCCAGTCTACTAATATTGACTGTCAAAACTTTTACAAATAGTTGAGCACATGAGCCTACAGAAATCAGTATCAGTGTTATAATTATGAAGTCAGTTGTCAGATGTTGCTAGTCATTGTGTACTCAGTAAAATTATTAAGTTCCATTAGAAAATATAATCAAAATTTGAAATGTGTGTTTGTGTTTTCACTAGGAAATCATAGAAATGCCTCATACAATTAAAATCTGGGATATATTCATTTATAGTAATGAATGTATCCCCACCCCATTGTTGACAAATGAAAGTTAAGTATAATGGCTATTTACTGATACTCAATTTTATTTAAATGCATTATGGCTCATTTTGATCATTAAATGGAAGCACAACACAAAGTTATAATCTTCACATCATGACATTATAACCGTCACTCACTCACATCATACATGGCATGGTTTGCACTTGAATGCTTCCAGTAATACGTTACATGCTTGGCTAAGAGCCAGAAGTGTCCTTTCTGAGCAAATCTGTATCCAAACTACCCCAGTGATTTCCAATGTGTTCACCAGGCTTTATTGTAAGTTAAATTCATCTGGAAAACAGAGCTGCAGAATATATAAATCCACAGTGACACAACTAACAGTACAAGAAAATACTGCAGCTTGGACAAAGTCTAGAATATTTAAGAAAATTCATTTAAGATCTTTCATAAAACATCCGAAGCCTCAAAAAAGTCAGAACACCGCATGAAAATCACTTAAATTGAACAGATTTACTTTGATAGGTATACACTAATATCATTAAACCAATAAGAAGAAATGGGTTTGGATACATCGGATGTCCTTCCTAAGAGTCATCAGGGATATTTTCTTTGGTGTATCTGTGAATATTTGCAATTTTGTTTTTGTAGTATGTAGTTAGAGTTAGCCTAAATAAATTTTGCTCATCACATCTATAATGCAATGTCCAGCATTGACAGAAAGCATCGGTTTACTTCCCGTTATTGACAAACTGATTTTTAAGGCAGAAGTATACATTTTCATTCAATATGCTGGTCCTATATTAGGCTAGTGTGTTATTTGTTTTATTGATATGTAAAACACAAAGAATATCCAGTACTCCAGCAGCAACTTGTGTGCCACCTGGACCACACTGGCTGCTACTGCCACGCAGCAGCACTGCTGAGTCACTGCAGGAGTAATGGTTATTCTTATTAGGGTTGACTCCATTTACACATTGCAAATATCTGCCAAAACATCAGAGAAAATAAGCCTGGTGGCTCTTAGGAGGAACACCCTCTATATGCAAAAGGTGAAGTTAAGCCCCTAGCTCTTGAAATTAATAAACCTTCTGTTGAAAAGGTTTTTGAATACTATGCCACAATGGTGGGTCAATATCTACATTCATACTCAGTAAGCCACTGTGAAGAGGATGACAGAGGGAACTTAGCATGGCACCTTGTGTTATGGGATCGCCCCATTCCAACTGAATATCGAGTGTGGGAAGAATGACTGATCAAATGCCTCTGTAGTTCAAAAAATACAGAAGCTTATAGTACTGACAGTTTACAGGGCAGTAGCAGGAAGTATCTTAAATTTCATAACACACCAAGGAACCTTTTAATAAGGTTATACACACTCAACTGGAGAATCACTGTTTGTGGAGACTTTAACATTAGTTTGCTGTCAGAGAGTACTAGTCAATGGAACTTAGGACTGCTGATGTCCAGCTTTGGATTATTTTCTATAGCAAACTTCCCTATGAGGAGTGAAGGACATAGTAGTAGTAGTAGTAGTTTATTCATCCAGAGACAATGTACATTGCACGGATTTCATCAAAAAATGTGCATAGTAGTCTACACAACACCAGTCCGCATTGAAATAGCATGTACAACTTCGATTAATTACATTAAAGTATGAGAAAGACTTTTTACATGGAATACACAGTTGATATTTAGATATAACACATAATAATTCTAACACTTTTGTACATATTATTTATTTAGATCATAGCAACCGTAAGATAAAAATTACTATTGGTGCAGAGTACATGAATCTAATTGTTTTGTATGAAGCTATGCCAGGTATTCATTTACACTATAATAGCAGTTGGTCATTAATACACTCCTGGAAATGGAAAAAAGAACACATTGACACCGGTGTGTCAGACCCACCATACTTGCTCCGGACACTGCGAGAGGGCTGTACAAGCAATGATCACACGCACGGCACAGCGGACACACCAGGAACCGTGGTGTTGGCCGTCAAATGGCGCTAGCTGCGCAGCATTTGTGCACCGCCGCCGTCAGTGTCAGCCAGTTTGCCGTGGCATACGGAGCTCCATCGCAGTCTTTAACACTGGTAGCATGCCGCGACAGCGTGGACGTGAACCGTATGTGCAGTTGACGGACTTTGAGCGAGGGCGTATAGTGGGCATGCGGGAGACCGGGTGGACGTACCGCCGAATTGCTCAACACGTGGGGCGTGAGGTCTCCACAGTACATCGATGTTGTCGCCAGTGGTCGGCGGAAGGTGCACGTGCCCGTCGACCTGGGACCAGACCGCAGCGACGCACGGATGCACGCCAAGACCGTAGGATCCTACGCAATGCCGTAGGGGACCGCACCACCACTTCCCAGCAAATTAGGGACACTGTTGCTCCTGGGGTATCGGCAAGGACCATTCGCAACCATCTCCATGAAGCTGGGCTACAGTCCCGCACACCGTTAGGCCGTCTTCCGCTCACGCCCCAACATCGTGCAGCCCGCCTCCAGTGGTGTCGCGACAGGCGTGAATGGAGGGACGAATGGAGACGTGTCGTCTTCAGCGATGAGAGTCGCTTCTGCCTTGGTGCCAATGATGGTCGTATGCGTGTTTGGCGCCGTGCAGGTGAGCGCCACAATCAGGACTGCATACGACCGAGGCACACAGGGCCAACACCCGGAATCATGGTGTGGGGAGCGATCTCCTACACTGGCCGTACACCACTGGTGATCGTCGAGGGGACACTGAATAGTGCACGGTACATCCAAACCGTCATTGAACCCATCGTTCTACCATTCCTAGACCGGCAAGGGAACTTGCTGTTCCAACAGGACAATGCACGTCCGCATGTATCCCGTGCCACCCAACGTGCTCTAGAAGGTGTAAGTCAACTACCCTGGCCAGCAAGATCTCCGGATCTGTCCCCCATTGAGCATGTTTGGGACTGGATGAAGCGTCGTCTCACGCGGTCTGCACGTCCAGCACGAACACTGGTCCAACTGAGGCGCCAGGTGGAAATGGCATGGCAAGCCGTTCCACAGGACTACATCCAGCATCTCTACGATCGTCTCCATGGGAGAATAGCAGCCTGCATTGCTGCGAAAGGTGGATATACACTGTACTAGTGCCGACATTGTGCATGCTCTGTTGCGTGTGTCTATGTGCCTGTGGTTCTGTCAGTGTGATCATGTGATGTATCTGACCCCAGGAATGTGTCAATAAAGTTTCCCCTTCCTGGGACAATGAATTCACGGTGTTCTTATTTCAATTTCCAGGAGTGTAGTTTGAATACTGCTTCTCTAAATGAAGACAACTTTTTTATTTCTTTTATCTTTACCGGTAGTTTGTTATACAATCTACTTCCTTGTATGTTTGTTTGTTTCTGCGGCAAAGTCTTGTTAACTCTTTTAATATGAATGTCATTGCACTTTCTTGTGTTGTAAGTATGTAGGTCAGAGTTGGATTGGAAATTGTCAATATTTCTTTTTACATTAATTATGCTTTTTTTGTATATAGAGGCACGGTAGGGGTAGAATATTTAGCTGTTGAAATAATTGCTTTGAAGGAGTTAGCCTTGAACTGTTGGTAATTATTCTAACAGCTCGTTTTTGTAGAGTCAAAATGGTTTTGAAATTTTTCTTACTATGACCCCAGAAGGTGAGGCCATAGGTAATAGCAGAATGTATACAGGGTGTTACAAAAAGGTATGGCCAAACTTTCAGGAAACATTCCTCACACACAGAGAAAGAAAATATGTTATGTGGACATGTGGCCGGAAACGCTTACTTTCCATGTTAGAGCTCATTTTATTACTTCTTTTCAAATCACATTAATCATGGAATGGAAACACACAGCAACAGAATGTACCAGCGTGACTTCAAACACTTTGTAACAGGAAATGCTCAAAATGTCCTCCATTAGCGAGGATACATGCATCCACCCTCCGTCACATGGAATCCCTGATGCGCTGATGCAGCCCTGGAGAATGGCGTATTGTATCACAGCCATCCCCAATACGAGCACGAAGAGTCTCTACATTTGGTACCGGGGTCGCGTAGACAAGAGCTTTCAAATGCCCCCATAAATGAAAGTCAAGAGGGTTGAGGTCAGGAAGAGCGTGGAGGCCATGGAATTGGTCTGCCTCTACCAATCCATCGGTCACTGAATCTGTAGTTGAGAAGCATACGAACACTTCGATTGAAATGTGCAGGAGCTCCATCGTGCATGAACCACATGTTGTGTTGTACTTGTAAAGGCACATGTTCTAGCAGCACAGGTAGAGTATCCCATATGAAATCATGATAACGTGCTCCATTGAGAGTAGGTGGATGAACATGGGGCCCAATCAAGACATCACCAACAATGCCTGTCCAAACTTTCACAGAAAATCTGTGTTGATGACATGATTGCACAATTGCGTGCGGATTCTCGTCAGCCCACACATGTTGATTGTGAAAATTTACAATTTGATCACTTTGGAATGAAGCCTCATCTGTAAAGAGAACATTTGCACTGAAATGAGGATTGACACATTGTTGGATGAACCATTCGCAGAAGTGTACCGGTGGAGGCCAATCAGCTGCTGATAATGCCTGCACATGCTGTACATGGTACGGAAACAACTGGTTCTCCCGTAGCACTCTCCATACAGTGATGTGGTTAACGTTACCTTGTACAGCAGCAACTTCTCCGATGCTGACATTAGGGTTATCATCAACTGCACGAAGAATTGTCTTGTCCATGGCAGGTGTCCTCGTCGTTCTAGGTCTTCCCCAGTCGCGAGTCATAGGCTGGATTGTTCCGTGCTCCCTAAGACACCGATCAATTGCTTCGAACGTCTTCCTGTCGGGACACCTTCGTTCTGGAAATCTGTCTTGATACAAACGTACCGCGGCATGGTTATTGCCCCGTGCTAATCCATACATCAAATGGGCATCTGCCAACTCTGCATTTGTAAACATTGCACTGACTGCAAAACCACGTTCATGATGAACACTAACCTGTTGATGCTATGTACTGATGTGCTTGATGCTAGTACTGTAGAGCAATGAGTTGCATGTCAACACATGCACCGAAGTCAACATTACCTTCTTTCAATTGGGCCAACTGGTGGTGAATCGAGGGAGTACAGTACATACTGACGAAACTAAAATGAACTCTAACATGGAAATTAAGCGTTTCCGGACACACGTCCACATAACATCTTTTCTTTATTTGTGTGTGAGGAATGTTTCCTAAAGTTTGGCCATACCTTTTTGTAACACCCTGTATAAGCAAAGTAAACAGTTCTGCTACATTCCCTACTACACACAAAGCTAATAACACGTGATGCAAAGCAAGCAGAGCTTAACTTATGAGAGAGATACAAGATGTGGGATTTCCAGTCTAAATTTTCATCTAAGTGTACACCTAAGAATTTTGTGGTGGCAACTCTCACAATTTCTTTATTTTGTTTTCTGAGATCCAGATCAGAGAGTGACTGTTTTCCTGTAGTGGATATAATTAGTTTTAGAGGTATTTATGGTTAATTTGTTCATTTCAAACCAATTTTGCAAATATTCTATAATTCTGGTTGCAGATGTTGGCAATACCTGGTTTATGTCAGTTACTACAATGTTTGTGTCATCCGCAAACAGGGTTATGTGAGTACCATTTACTGGAATCTTCACATCATTTATGTAAAGAAGAATAGGAGAGGTTCTAGAACACTCCCCTGTGGTACCCCAATTGGCACAGTCTGAATATCCGATCTGTAAATAATACTTTGGTTTTTACTGTTTCTTGTTGCAATTTCTACTACCTGTTTCCTATTATGGAGATATGACTGAAACCACTTTTTCGCCACTCCTCGTATACCAACATATTCTAATTTGTCTAGCAGGATATCATGTTGGACAGTATCAAATGCCTTTGGTAAGTCCAAGTTTCCCTATATTTTTAATACAGTTTTCAAACATCCTTTCCACTGTACTGTTGTTCCTATCTAGCCCCGTTACAATATTTTCAATGAATTGGGTGATGGCTGACTCTGTACTCATTCCTTTGTGAAAGCTGTGTTGGTTTACAGACAATAAATTGAATTTCTTGAGGTAATTTGTAATTCTGTTTTTCATGACTGTCTATATTACTTTTGAAAATACCAATTATAAAGCTATTGGTCTATAGTTCCGCACTTCATGTATATTGCCCTTTTTACACAATGGTTTTATTTTTGCAATTTTTAATCATTGTGGAAAGACTCCTTCTGACAATGATATGTTTATGATGTGTGAGAGTGGTTCTGATATGACACTAGCACATCTCGTCATGACTGAACAAGGTACCTCGTCAATCCCTGAGGACATTTTATTCTTCATTGTTTTTATTATTCGATTAACTTCCAACTTGTTCGTGGGAGGTAGCAATATTGAATTAACACTTTGTTCTCCTGGGATTGATGTTCTACTAATCCTAGAACAATTTTTACTCGGATTGATTGCAACAGTTATATTTAATTTGCTTCTGACCCATCAACATGGAATGATTTAGCTGTAAAACTATGATGTATGTGGAAATGACATCTTGAAGCACCTTAACCTCCTATTTAATTAATCTTTTACTCTGCAACAGGTTTCAATCAAAGACCATTATTCAGCAGTTGTATACACGTCATGGGTGCAGGAAAATTTCAGGTGAAATCGTGTTTGAAAGTTGTAGCAAAAATAAAAGTAATGCTTACAGAATTTTGCTAACAGCTACAGTTACAAATATATTTGTTAACAGCAATAATTACACATATATGTAACTCTTACTGCAATCTGTAAGTTTTGCTTGCATTTTTAATACAGTTTTCAAACATCCTTTCCACCTGGAATTTCCTGTTTATAACATGTGCAGGATAATGGTCTTTGACTGAAATGAGTTTCACAATAAAAATAAATAAATAAATAAATCAAACAGCAGTTTAATGTGTTACATTAAGTCAGTTTCATTTTTTTTTTCAAAGCTGTGGAACACAAAAGAGTGTAAAAGTGAATAGAATATCTGAATATCATGGTAAAACCTATATAAATATCATTTATATAGGAGGTACATTATTAGCAAAAATCTTATGTCTGTTTACTCTAAATCTTACAATAGAAATTCCAGGTTATAACATCAGTAATATTATGAAAGGGATAGATTGTTACTCGCTGTAAAGATGACATGTTGAGTTACAGGCAAGCACAATGAAAAGATTGTGGCTGTCAACCCTGGCAGCTCAGACAGTTAGGTGAGGCCAGGATAATTTCAGGCATCAACCTATGGTAACCTACTGTCCCCACATCCTCCACGCAACAGTTTCACCCCCTCTGCCCTATCACTCCTCCCTATTTCTGTCTGTGTCCCATCACCCTCAATGTGTGCCACCCTCTGCCAGTGCACCCACCTGTCTTTAACCTTCCACGCTCCTCTCCTTCTCTCCTTTTCTGCCCCGTACCCTCCCCAGTCACTTCCCTGCCTCCCAGTACTGTGGCTTGTAGTCTTGTCATACCTCCATTTGGTACCTGCAAGCTCTGCCAGACAGCACTCTCTTCTCTCCCACCACTCATACCATACTACCCTCCCCCCTTGTTTGGCCCTCTCCAGATTGCTACTTTTATTCTACCTGATAGTTGTAAACCAGTCTGAGCTGCCAGTGATGACAGACATGTGCGCATGAGGTGTGCTTGCTTGTATGAATATGTGTTTGTTTTCTTACCTGAAGATGATTTTGGCTAAAAGCTAAATGTGTAACAGTCTTTTTGTTGACTCGATGTGTCATCTTAACAGTGAGTATGACACTACACTTTTCCTGATATTGTTGTTCACAATATTAAATCCCAAAAAATTCTTAACTGATTCCTTTGAAATTTTGACACAACATTATATTTTAATAGGCTCATGTTTTTACCATGGTGTATGTGCGGATGGATATGTGTGTGTGTGCGAGTGTATACCTGTCCTTTTTTCCCCCTAAGGTAAGTCTTTCCACTCCCGGGATTGGAATGACTCCTTACCCTCTCCCTTAAAACCCACATCCTTTCATCTTTCCCTCTCCTTCCCTCTTTCCTGACGAAGCAACCATTGGTTGCGAAAGCTAGAATTTTGTGTGTATGTATGTGTTTGTTTGTGTTTCTATCGACCTGCCAGCACTTTCGTATGGTAAGTCACATCATCTTTGTTTTTAAATATATTTTTCCTGCGTGGAATGTTTCCCTATTATATGTATATACATATGTTTGTATGTATGTATGTTCTGCATCTCCTCCTAAATCAAAGGATAATATCAACCAAAATTGAAAAATGTCATTTACTGTGTGGAAAGAATCACTTTGGGCATAAGAACCATCCATCTATTAAAGGGGTGGGAGTGGGTGTGAAAAAGAAGTGTTGCCTATGATGCTAGAATACCCATATTTAGTCATCCAGTGTTTGTGAATGAGAGCACTAGAGACTTGCAACAACCTTTACGTGTAATTTCAAATCTTTATGAAACTTTTTCATAGTACAATGCATAGTTCAGGGGATATGACGTCAAATACTGAAATGTGAGAAAAACCTGCTGCATCATCCATAATATATTAATTTATTACTTCTTTGCTACTAACTGTATTCACAACACATTTCGCAGACGGTGTCCCCATATGCCACTGAACATACCTAGAAAAATATGTCACTGTATGACCCACAGTTCAGGAGATTAAACATCATAAACATTGAGATATGTGAGAAATTGCCCCATCATGCTGGACATTTTGGCTTATTACATAAAGGTAGTAGGCACATATACTGCATGATGTACCTGTAAAAGTACATCACTGTACACCACATAATTCAAATGATACATCATAAATATTGAGCTGCTTGAAAATGAAAATGCAGGGTGTAATTCATTAGAAATATAGGTGAAATATTTGTACAAATATGCATGAAATATGTTTATTATGTGTGGAATATATTTGACATATGAGTATATGAGCAAAGATATGGGTAAAAAGCTTATCCTAAAGCCTTGGAACCATTTCACTCAAATTTAGTAAATATATTTGTTACAATCTGGAAAGAAATACTGTAGGGGTAAGAACCACAAGCATACAATTGTCGTGAGTGTGACATCATGGAGAGAGAACAGAGGATGAGGAGATGGACAAACAGCAAGGGGGAGGAGGAGATAGGCACAGATAAGAGAAGGAGGAGGGGATGAACAGAGATAAGGGGGGAGAAAATGGAGAGAAAGAGGGGAGAGAAGGAGATGGACAGAAAAAGGAAAGGGGAGGAGATGAGCAGTAAGAGAATGGAGGAGCAGATGGGCAGAGAGAGTGGAAGGAGGAGACTGACAAAATGAAGGGGAGGAGAATATGGAATTAGAGGGGGCAGGCGATGGACAGAGGGGGAAGGAGCAGCTAGATGGAGGGTGGAGGAGCAGATTGACAGAGATAGAGGGGGGTGGGAGGGATAGACAGAGAGAGGGGGTGATGGGAGTGGACAGAGAGAGGAAGAAGGAGGAGATCAACTAATAGAAGTTTGGAATAAATACATAGATGGGTAACACCATGTACTCATCAAGTTGTATATAAAAATTTAAGATAAATAATAGAGACCATTATGTACCAAATGGTGCTCTCATATGTCTATAAAAACGTGTGTACGCAAATGTAACGTTACGTCAAAATTTCAAAGTAATTGGTAAACTTTTGGAGATTTAACATTTTGAACAAACTATTATATAGATCTACATAAATAAAGATGTAAATGTTTTGTTTGTTCAAAATCATAAACCTCTGAAAGTCCTTCCGGGATTGCTCTGAAATTACGACACAATGTTGTATTTGAATATGAACATGTTTTTACATACCTACTGGAGTGCCACATATAATATATACAGGGTGTTTCAAAAATGACCGGTATATTTGAAACAGCAATAAAAAGTAAACGAGCAGCGATAGAAATACACCGTTTGTTGCAATATGCTTGGGACAACAGTACATTTTCAGGCGGACAAACTTTCGAAATTACAGTAGTTACAATTTTCAACAACAAATGTGAAAGATATAGAAGACAACGCAGTCTGTGGGTGCGCCATTCTATACGTCGTCTTTCTGCTGTAAGCGTGTGCTGTTCACAACGTGCAAGTGTGCTGTAGACAACATGGTTTATTCCATAGAACAGAGGATTTTTCTGGTGTTGGAATTCCACCGCCTAGAACACAGTGTTGTTGCAACAAGACGAAGTTTTCAATGGAGGTTTAATGTAACCAAAGGACCAAAAAGCGATACAATAAAGGATCTGTTTGAAAAATTTCAACGGACTGGGAACGTGACGGATGAACATGCTGGAAAGGTAGGGCGACCGCGTACGGCAACCACAGAGGGCAACGCGCAGCTAGTGCAGCAGGTGATCCGACAGCGGCCTCGGGTTTCCGTTCGCCATGTTGCAGCTGCGGTCCAAATGACGCCAACGTCCACCTATCATCTCATGCGCCAGAGTTTACACCTCTATCCATACAAAATTCAAACGCGGCAACCCCTTAGCGCCGCTACCATTGCTGCACGACAGACATTCGCTAACGATATAGTGCACAGGATTGATGACGGCGATATGCATGTGGGCAGCATTTGGTTTACTGACGAAGCTTATTTTTACCTGGACGGCTTCGTCAATAAACAGAACTGGCACATATGGGGAACCGAAAAGCCCCATGTTGCAGTCCCATCGTCCCTGCATCCTCAAAAAGTACTGGTCTGGGCCGCCATTTCTTCCAAAGGAATCATTGGTCCATTTTTCAGATCCGAAACGATTATTGCATCACGCTATCTGTACATTCTTCGTGAATTTGTGGCAGTACAAACTGCCTTAGACGACACTGCGAACACCTCGTGGTTTATGCAAGATGGTGCCCGGCCACATCGCACGGCCGACGTCTTTAATTTCCTAAATGAATATTTCGATGATCGTGTGATTGCTTTGGGCTATCCGAAACATACAGGAGGTGGCGTGGATTGGCCTCCCTATTCGCCAGACATGAACCCCTGTGACTTCTTTCTGTGGGGACACTTGAAAGACCAGGTGTACCGCCAGAATCCAGAAACAATTGAACAGCTGAAGCAGTACATCTCATCTGCATGTGAAGCCATTCCGCCAGACACGTTGTCAAAGGTTTCGGGTAATTTCATTCAGAGACTACGCCATATTATTGCTACGCATGGTGGATATGTGGAAAATATCGTACTATAGAGTTTCCAAGACCGCAGCGCCATCTGTTGTTGAAAATTGTAACTACTGTAATTTCGAAAGTTTGTCTGCCTGAAAATGTACTGTTGTCCCAAGCATATTGCAACAAACGGTGTATTTCTATCGCTGCTCGTTTAGTTTTTATTGCCGTTTCAAATATACCGGTCAGTTTTGAAACACCCTGTATGTGTATGTGTAATAATTACACAGGAAAATCTATATAAAAATTTAAATGTTCATTTGTTCAAAATCTTGCATCTCAGAATGTTCTTCCCAGTTGTTTTGAAATGTTGACACAATATTACATTTGAATATGTGTGTGTTTTAATATATCTACTGGAATACCATATATAATATATAAATAAATATATAATAATTGTAGAGGACATCCATATAAAAATCCAAATGTTTGTTTGATCAAAATCTTAAATCTCTGCATGTTCTTCACTGATTATTTCAAAACTGTGATAAAACACTGCACTCTAATATGTGTGTTTTTATTTTCCTATTTTAACATATGCAATACCCGAATAAATATGTGATATATAAAGGGAAAATGTTACTACCAAAAATCTTGAAAAGTTCTTGACAGATTTACTTCAGATTTTTATACAACATGAACATTGGGATGGGCACATATATAAAATAATAAGAAATATATATAAAATATATAATAGTGAAATGTTGTTAGCAAACAGGAAAGTTGTATTTATGGCTTATCGGCTTATAATTAGAATACTGCTACAGAATCTGAATTTGCAACAAAAATAAATGGGGTTCAAGGTCAGGGAGGAGAGGGAAGAGGAAATGGACAGAAGGGTGGGAGGAAATTGATATGGAAAGCAGAAAGAAGGAGATGGACAGATGGAGAGGGCAGGAGGAGATGGAAAGAAAGAGTGAGGGAGGGGAGGAGAAGATGACCAGAGGAAGAGGAAATGAGGTAATGGACAGAGAGAGGGGTAGAGAGAGGGGGCAGGAGGAGATGGAGAGAGAAAGGGGAAGGGAAGATGGACATACAAAGGGGGGAGGAGGTGATCAACAGAGAGAATGAGAGAGGGCCAGAAGGCGATGGTGAGAGAGAGGGAGGACAGGGTGGGCAGAGAAAGGGGCAATAAGATAATGGACATACAAAGGGGAGAGAGAGGTGGCAGGATGAGATGGAAAGAGGAGGAGGAGAAGATAGAGAGAGGGGGGAGGAAATGATGAACAGAGAGAGGGAGAATGAGAAGCAGATGGACAAAGAGAGAGGGAGGAGGAGATGAACAGCAACAGGGGACAGAAGGAGATTACAATGTATATCCAATACCCATACATATTAGGACCTTGTGCTTTCTCTTTTCGTTCTTTTCCATTTAACCAGACTGAGACACAGCAACAAGTAACCAAAAACAGTTAGCATTAACAATAAGATTTACTGAACATTTATGTAGAGATCTTTGAGGAAAAGTATTACTTCACGGAATCAAAAACAATAACCTGATCATTGTGTTTAGAGAGAGTTTACAGGAAGAATGTTAGGGAGAAATTTATAAAGCAAACAGTACCATTGGAAAATTTTAGTCTTTCTTAAATACACACATCAAAAAAACTTTTGCATCACCTTGCTTCCAAGAGTTCCGGAACCTGTACAGAAAATGGGAATAGAGATCAACATACACATCATTTCCACCCTTTCTATTGCACCAGCATGTCCTGTTTCATTGATGCATGCCTGTATTCATCGTGGCATGCTGTCCACAAGTTCATCAAGGCACTGGTGGTCCAGATTGTCCCACTCCTCCATGGCTATTCAGCATAGATCCCTGAGAGTGGTTGGTGGGTCACGTCATCCATGAAGGAAGTCATTCACAATATGTGCATGATGGTGGCACAAATTGTCATCCATGAAGATGAATGCTTCGCCAATATGCTGCCGATGAGGTTGTACTATCGGTCAGAGGATGACATTCAAATATCATATAGCCGTTATGGCACCTTCCCTGACCACCAGCAGCGTACGTTGTCCCCACATAATGCCAACCCAAAACAGCAGGGAACCTTCACTTTGGTGCACTCGGTGGACAGTGTGTTTAAGGCATTCAGCCTGACCGGTTTGCATCCAACCACATCTCTGATGATTGTCTGGTTGGAAGCATATGCGACACTCATTGGTGAAGAAAATGTGATGCTCATTCTGAGTGGTCCATTCGGCATGTTTTTGGGGACGTCTGTACCCCACTGCATGGTGTGGTTGCACAGATGGTCCCTGCTGAGGACATTGGGAGTCAAGTTGCGCTTCATGCAGCCTATTGCGCACAGTTTGAGTCATAACAAGATGCTCTGTGGCTGCACGAAAAGCATTTTCCAACATGGTGGCATTGCTGTCAGGGTTCCTCTGAGCCATAATCTGGGTGTAGCAGTCATCCATCCCAGTAGCAGCCCTTGGGTGGCCTGAGCTTGCCATGTCATTGACAGTTCCTGTCTCTTTGTATCTCCTCCATGTTCGAACAACATGACTTTCGTTCACTCTGAGAAGCCTGGACACTTCCCATGTTGAGAGGTGTTCCTGGCACAAAGTAACAATGCAGATGTGATTGAACCACAGCATTGACAGTCTAGGCATGGCTGAACTACAGACAACATGAGCCATGTACCTCCTTCCTGGTGGAATGACTGGAACTGATTGGCTGTCGGACCCCCTCCGTCTAACAGGTGCTGCTCATGCATGTTTGTTTACATCTTTGGGTGGGTTTAGTGACATCTCTGAATAGTCAAATGGCCTGTGTCTATGATACAATATCCACAGTCAACATCTATCTTCACAAGTTCTGGAAACCAGGGTGATGCAAAACTTTTTTTGATGTGTGTATAATCCTACATTACTTTAAATTTTGTTTTCCTCTGAAACAAATAACAACTCAATTGAACAGAAGCAAGAATAAAGGATAGATAACTCTGGTGGTTAAAGTATCTTGTGCTAGGAAGAGAAAGCTGTATGAAATTCAGAAAACAAGTAGTAGTCAAGGTCTGAAACTCCATTACCACCAAAACTGTAAGATACTCTGCTCTATACTCATGTGATATGCTCTAAAAATAAAACACACCAAGAATATGAAAAAAGCTATTTGGAGCATTATTAAACAAGAAACAAACATAAATATTGATCCAAATGAAACTGAGTCCCCACAAAATAGCACTGGCAGAAATGGTAACACTGGCACATCATTTCCACCAAATTCAATGACATTTCTTCACAGTGGCAGCAAACATTGCACCCAGTAACAAACAACCAAATGTATAACTAGTAGATTTTCTTGTATAGACACTGCATGCTCCACCAACAGATATTAGTCTAAAGATACAGCACCTAAAAAAATTACAAAATTAACCATATCACTAATAAGTTGTAATTCTTTTGGCTAAGACAGTTTTTCAGAATTTGTAGAACTACCCTTTAGTTATATCTGTAATCAATCTATAACTCTGGACATATTAAAAATGGAATTGTAATTCTCATCTACAAAAACAACTCCAATTATGGATTTCTAATCTCCCATATGTTTAAGAAAGTAGCTTATGATATAATACTGACTCATTTAACTGAGCAAAATTTGTCACCTGTCTCTCAATTTAGCTTTCATAAAGGAAGAAAGCAAAGCAAAACATCACAAATGAAGTGCTAGAAGAGTTAAACTACAACTAAAACTAAACTCCTCCCGAAGAGGCCTTGAACGCCCAACAGTACCACTGGCCGCTGTGTCATCCTCACCCCATAGGCATCACTGGATGCAGGTATGGAGGGGCATGTGGTCAGCACACCGCTCTCCCGGCCGTATGTCAATTTCTGAGACCAGAGAAGACTTAAACAAAAAAATATCAATTTGTTATATTCTCTGACCTTGTCAAAGCCACTGATTGTGTGGATCACAATATTCTACTTCCCAAAGTGAAGTGTTATGGCATTAATGGCATTCCTCCTGCGTTAATGGAATCTTATCACCATAGCATATTTCCACGAATTGTGAAACATGAATGCATGTAATAACTCACCCTACTGAACCTCCATTATTGCGATGTAATTCAACATGGCACTAGCAGTGAAAGTATTACGTGGTTAGAACTAATCAAGAAAGCTTGTGTCTGTTACATCTGCAACTGCTACCTACATGGCCATGTCAGTGCTTCCGTGCTTCATATGACATTTAGGGTGATTTCATCCATACAAGTTACATGACTGTCATGCAGTATGTCTATTTCACTGGTTCGCCGGTGGACAACTATCCCAGTATCTCACATCAGAGATTAAATACCTGTCCACATCATCACAGCTGAAACACAGGTCTCGCTTACCTAATACCCTAACTGTGCTCATTCAAAAATAAAAACATTCACAAACACCATCTCTGTTGCTGTTTTATGCCTCTGGAACAAACTGTCTTGTGTTCTTCACACAATTCAAGACCCTGTTGCTTTGAAGAAGAAGCTGAAGCCCTCCCTTCTGTCACCCTTATAATTTTCAACAAAAATTAATGCATATGGCCAACTATCCCTCTGTCGACTATTAATCAAAGTTCCTCTCTTCTCCCAGTTATGCTTCTCTCTCCTTTCCATTTGTTATGAGTTACACTACTTTCTTTTCCCTTATACTCATTAACAGTGTGATATCATGTTCATCTTTCCCACCCTCTTTCGCCAATTTCCCTCATTCCCACTAGTGCTAGAAATCATAATTAAAACCTACTTTCCCCTAATTTTTAATTATTGTTGTACTTATCATGTAAAAACATAAATAGTTTGTGCATTTGTTTTTCTCTATGCTATTGTAATCTTTAATTTCTAAATGTAGTCCAACACGCTTATGAAAATATGCACTACATGGTCAAAAGTAGCTGGACACCTGGCAGAAAATGACTTACAAGTTCATGGCGCCCTCCATCGGTAATGCTGGAATTCAATATGGTGTAGACATCTTCCACTCACTGTTGCAGGCATATGCTCAATTAGGTGCTGGAATTAGATGCTGGAAGGTTTCATGGGGAATGGTAGCCCATTCTTCATGGAATGCTGCACTGAGGAGAGGTACCGATGTTGGTCGGTGAGGCCTGGCATGAAGTCAGCATTCCAAACCATCCCAAAGGACTCTTTGCAGGCCAGTCCATTGCAGGGATGTTACTGTCATGTAACCACTCTGGGACAGACTGTGCATTATGAACAGGTGCTCAATCATGTTGAAAGATGCAGTCACCATCCCTGAATTGCTCATCAACAGTGGGAAGCAAGAAGTTTCTTGAACCACCAATGTAGGCCTGTGCTGTGATAGTGTCATGCAATCCCCCTCCATGAAAAACACGACCACACCATAACATTACCACCTCTGAATTTTACTGTTAGCACTAAACACACTGGCAGATGACATTCACTGGGCATTCCACATACCCACACCCTGCCATCAGATCGCCACATTGTGTACCATGATTCGTCACGCTACACAACATTTTTCCACTGTTCAATTGTCAATGTTTACACTCCTTACCCCAAACGAGGCATTGTGTGGCATTTACCGGTTTGATGTGTGGCTTATGAGCAGACATTCACCAATGAAATCTAAGTTTTCTCACCACCCATCTAACTGACATAGTACTTGCAGTGGACCCTGATGTAGTTTGGAATTCCTGTATGATGGTCTGGATAGATGTCTGCCTGTTATACATTACGACCCTCTTCAACTGTCGGCGGTCTCTGTCAGTCAACAGACGAGGTTGGCCTGTACACTTTTGTGCTGTACATGTCCCTTCATGTTTCCAATTCACTATCTCATTAGAAACAGTAGATCTAGGGATGTTTAGGAGTGTAGAAATCTCACGTACAGGCATATGACACAAGTGACACCCAATCACATGACCATGTTTAAAGTCTGTGAGTTCTGCAGAGCACCCCACTCTGCTCTCTCACAATATCTAATGACTACTGATGTTGCTGATATGGAGTACCTGGCAGTAGGTGGCAGCACAATGCACCTAATATGAAAAACATATGTTTTTGGGGGTGTCCAGATACTTTTGATCACATAGTGTATCTAATGTAAAATTTGTAGAATATCATAAAATGTAAGAGGGGGCATGATGGCCCTAAGCTTATGAGGTTAAATAAATCAATAAGTAAATAAACAAATAAAAATAACAAAGAGCAACGACTCACATTAACAGACTGTCAACAACCCGCAGAATGGTGGAATACAACACTTGGAGTGCCACACAGATTGCTACAAGGCCCATTCTTGTTCCTAACTTACATATATGATCTTCCAACGACTTTAAAAAGAGCTTCAATAGAATGTAATGTTGCTGATGACACAAGCTTACTAATCAAGGGTCCTAACTTGACCTTAGCAGACACAGCTCAGATGACAGCTGACAACATTTACAAGTAGCTTACAAATAACGGCTTAAGTACTGATCTCACATCTCATGCTCTTAAATTTCAAACAAGCAATATTGAACTGTTAGCAGCAGAAGCAGACATTAATGGTCACACACTGAATTAAACACACTGTGTGAAATTTCTTCGAGTCTAGCTGGATAACAAGTTAAAATGTATGGCTAAAGTAAGCAAGAAGCTAAGCTTAGTGTGCTATGTCCTTAGATGCATCTCTCATTACATTGACTTAAATACATGAGCTTATGTTGTCTATTTTCAGTCTCTGTTGTCTTATGGAATTACCTTCTGGGGTAGAGTACCTAAAGCAAATAAAATTTTTATTGGGTAGAAGCCAGCAGTACAAATATTGAGTAAAATAGATGACTGTACACCATGCAGAAGCCTTTTTAAAAATCTTGGAATTTTTAAACTCACTTCCCAACAGGTTTACTGCTTAACCCCTTAATACCGAATAAATTTCTAGATAAAGACAAAAATCAAAAAACATGGTGCTTTATAAGTACCCAAAACACTCAGGAGAATGCAGCACTTGTCAGAAGCATTGGTAGCTTCACAAAGAATCAGCACCGACTGACACTGGCATTCAAAAATAGTTAACTTTGCAATTATTAGCACAGCACTGGTATGATGCGAGTTCACAACACTCGGCATTAAAGGGTTAATGGTGTTTGTTGATGACAATAAAAATTGGTTTCCTTTTTACTATAACACACACACAATCAAAATACAAGACACAATAATTATTTTCATGTAGACTTTGCCTCCTTCTCCAGGGTTCAGAATGGTGTTATATACTCTGATGATAAGATATTCCACAAGCTCCTATCTAACCTAAAGCAATAAATTCAGAATCTCCACCAATTCCAAAGCAAATTATAAACATAGTTCATTAGCCACTCTTTCTACAAATTATCTGAATATCCATATCCAAAGACTGAAATGTTCTCTTAGATACATGGAAAGTAGCAGTGTTTGTTATAAAACTGTATAAAAAATAGATGTACTGTAAATAGGACTCAGTATTTACAGATGTAAGAAAACTTTTTCTTTAAAAAGAAAATACTTTTGTAAGCAAGCAAATATTAAACTATTAATAGCAGATAAAAAGCAGATACATAGTAAAACTAACTTACTTTATTAAATTTAGATGCCATAAATATGAGTAACATCACACTACAGTGATAATTTATTGTTAGTTCACTATATGGATTAAGTTTCTACTATGTCCTTGTCTTATTTTAAGGTATACCTTGGCTTGTTCCATACCACTGAAGGTTTTCCTTCTTGGTGGGATCTACAGAACATGAGGAATGAATGAAAAATGAATAAAACTTGGGTTTTCATCTAAGTTGGTAAAGCTGTATTCAGTAAAAGATGCTGCAGAGCAGGCACCGGTAAGTACAAACACTGGTAACAGTACAAACTCAATGGCTGTTAATGATTAATATCAACAGACAATCTCAAGTCTTCTAAAACATTTGTAGAATGCTGCTGGTTATCCCAAATCATGCAAAAGCATTTTAGATCTAATTCTGAGTAAGCTTTCTGTTAAGAGACAGAATAGCTTTCCAATTCAACATACATCTATGCGATTGGGAATGAAAAATTTCAGAACAGACATTGGATTTGAGTATATAATAGTCGATAATATTGCAGCACTCTGGCAACTTATTTCTTGAGAAAGTGTTGTGAGAAGATTGGAAGATTTTTTTCACATTCTCACACCAACTACAGCTATTGCACAAAGGTTTATCCACGATTTAAAACCAAGTAGTTGCCCTGCACTGCTGTCCATGACCAATGGAGGCTCGTAACAAACACTAGACATGTAAAAGCAAAAGAAACATCACAGAAAATGGGTCACAAGTTTCAAATACTGTTATGATGGAAAAAGAAAAATTACTTTTCAATTCTGAAGGTGATTTGGAAGGTGAAACTAATTTGAAATCACAATTAAATTGTAAAAACTAGAGCAAATCTGATGATTTCTCAATTTTTGCTAAAGAAGATCATGATTCCTACAATCGTACCCTGAAATAACAGCAACTTCAGGAGATATAACACACTGCTAACTTCTTTGCACATTTAGAACATATTTTTTTAACGTTATACAGTGGCAAATTTCCAATAACCAAATAAACGTTCTGATGAGACGTTACACAAAAGAGTTGTTCTGGAAACTGATTTAAAAGTAACAGAAAGTACAAAGAATTGGAGTAACAAATGAGATTGTATTTCAAATTTATCTATTATTTATAAAGATTTTTTAACTCAGATAATGAATAAATGTTATTGTTTGTGTAAATTAACAATATTTCAAATAAATATTTTTATTTGTTATTCCTGAACAATAAATTTTATCTTCATTCATTCTTCATCATTTGAGTACATTAGATTAATTTAGAGTTTACAGGTGTATTTTATGTGTGTTGTGTACCAACATCTATTGGACAATGAGTATATCATTCATCAGCACCTCCCACATTCATTCTCTAATTAGGATGTAGGGGGGTACGGATACAGGCGAGTGGGTGGGTGGGGGGGGGGGGGGGGCAGTTGGGGGAGGGGTCAAAGCCCCTGTAATAGCAAAGAGTTCAAACCTCTTTAGGGGCTGCTAGATGGGAACACTTTGCAAAACTTAATACCTTTGTATGTGCGTTCTCCTTCTGCTGCATGGTGAGCAGATGTTTCTATTTGTCCAATTACATTACATACATAGGCAGTTGGTCATGCCCCTCCAGACAGGGAAAGAAGGTGGAAAGGGTACCTGTCTTTGGGGATCTAACTTCTTTTTTTTTTTATTTTGTGACTATCATATTCTTTTCCTTTCTTACTTCCTCTACAGGGTATTAGACTGGTCCCAACTGTCTCACTTCATATGTTCCATTTTGGAATCCTTCCTTTTCTTGTGACCACAGAAAAATATTATCTCCAGTAATCTAGCCCACCAAACCACTATAGGAGGCATCATCACCATAAGCCTCAACCAGCCAGCAGGTCTTTTACCATTCAACATGTAATACAGTGGTTAACAGATTGCTGCAAAATGGATTACCAACATAATAAATAAATAACATTTCCAATGAATGTCACATAGGTCTTCTGTTAAATTAAATAAGCACCATGAGTGATGTGTTCTACTGACTAATAAATTTTTGTGTGGAGATAAAACTAAATGCCAGTGTTGTATGAAGATACATAACAGTATAGCATAACATATTCTGTATAAGTATTCCTGACTTCAAGGTTTTACTGAGGTAAGTGTAAATACTTTTAACAAATGTTACTAGGTGGATGTTTATTGGTTTAACTATTCTGATTGCATTTTTTATGAGATGAGGCATTGAGGGAGTAGTTTATTTGTCTTAAAAAAGATGAGTTGGTGTATGATGATCCCTAACAGCTGCAGTGGGCTGGCTTGGCAGTTTCACAGACCTACCTCAACCAAAAATGTTACACAGTTTTGTAAATGTCTCTATGGCAATGCCTCAATGTTGTCAGAGATTTGTAAACAGCTACTGTTTTCGCCTGCAGCCATTAACTGACAGCTAACGACAGCACTGTGAGCTGTCAGGGGCCTTCTTATGCTGTCAAACTATAGGAGACACTAGAGGTAAGTGTAGAAATTGTTAGTATGATTTTTTTATATAAACGAAACAAGCATTCAGTTTGTGACAAAGCAAGCTGGAATATCTTTACTTCCTCTCTTGCTTTGCCATCTGCCTCCTTAAATTTATTTTATTTTCATTTTTGCCCATTTACCATTGACATACATGAGTATAATCTGCATTTCCATAAAATAGAAAGAAAGGGTGGCACTCAGTCTTAAGGAACTATACCACCATGTCTAGTTTGGTGCTTAGTTTTGTGTGGTGCTTAGTTTTGTGAATGTAATCAATTTCCTAATTTATTTTGACTGTTCCTAGGTTATTATCCTTTTTTATTGAGTGAAATCAGTAGTTGTTTCATGGCTAAGATTCTATTGTTAACTTATAAACAAATATAAATTCTGTATAATGGAAGGAAACATTCCACATGGGAAAAATTATATTAAAAACAAAGATGAGGTGACTTACCGAACAAAAGCGGTGGCAGGTCGATAGACACACAAACAAACACAAACATACACACAAAATTCAAGCTTTCGCAACAAACTGTTGCCTCATCAGGAAAGAGGGAAGGAGAGGGGAAGACGAAAGGAAGTGGGTTTTAAAGGAGAGGGTAAGGAGTCATTCCAATCCCGGGAGCGGAAAGACTTACCTTAGGGGGAAAGAAGGACAGGTATACACTCGCACACACACACATATCCATCCACACATACAGACACAAGCAGACATATATGTCTGCTTGTGTCTGTATGTGTGGATGGATATGTGTGTGTGTGCGAGTGTATACCTGTCCTTCTTTCCCCCTAAGGTAAGTCTTTCCGCTCCCGGGATTGGAATGACTCCTTACCCTCTCCTTTAAAACCCACTTCCTTTCGTCTTCCCCTCTCCTTCCCTCTTTCCTGATGAGGCAACAGTTTGTTGCGAAAGCTTGAATTTTGTGTGTATGTTTGTGTTTGTTTGTGTGTCTATCGACCTGCCAGCGCTTTTGTTCGGTAAGTCACCTCATATAATATAAATTCTGTACTAATTATAAACATTTGGAAGAAGAATTACTAGGGTTCTTTAAATATTTATAAGGCTCTATCCAAAAACATTTTAGCAAAGCTAGCCCTTAATTAATTCCAAAGTAATTACCAGGTTTGTCAAAAGCATTGTTTGCGTATCTATATCTGTTGATTTCATTATTTAAACAAACAATTTGGCCTAACCTTTGTGATAGAAGGAACTGTTAAAAGGAAGAATTTTCAGATTTATTCATTTAGTTGAATGAGTTACATTTTAATTGTAATTTCTGTAACTTAGGCATTAAACAATGTATAGTTTCAGTGCCTATTATTGTGAGGATATACAAAGGCCTGATTTTTGGTCCCGAGACAGTCAGTCCACGGCTGATTTTCACATGGGAAGTCTGTATTAATTAGATTAATGTGTCAACTGAACAGTGGAATTAGTGTAACATAAATACCCTGTATATTAAAACAATAATAGTGTCTGTTCAATTTATTTGAGAAATAGTGAACTGTGTGGTTAGGTACATACTGCTCATAAATGTTCGAGAGCAAATTATTGTAGCAGTATGCTGATGTTTGCCTGAAAAATATTAATGAGGCTTATCAAAGGTTAACCAATAGTAAACTGGCCATATAACTGTGTAATATTGGAGTTGTGAGCAGTAAAAGTAAAGAACTGTGAAATGCAACTGTGCTACTGTCGGCTACATCATTTACAGTAGTCAATGTTGAGCTTCCATCCCACCATTTTTCAGCCAGTATGACAATGCAGTACATCGACACCGAGGACTATCAATGAAGAAATAAAGCAGGCGAATGTCACAAGTTCAGTCCACGTTAAATGATATCTCTGGAGTTTCAGGTTATTTTATGAGTCCCTGAATCTTCTGTGAGGCAAAGAGTGATGGCCAATGCCCTGCCAAAAAGTATCACAGCCCTTATTACTAGCAAAATAAAATACTAGATAAAAAAAAATTTTAATTCGAAATCCATTTTATTCCCTAAGTGAGTGCTTTACGAAAAATTCTTTGTATGTACGCCAAGCTCTTAGTTTTAAGTAATTCACAAGTAATTTGTTGACAGTAAAAGTATTTGTAACACTTTTATTTGTATATTAACAAATGCAAAACACATTAAAATGTAAAATTTATGGTTGAGTACAACTCTTTAGTTTGTAATTTGTAAACTGACATATTCAGATGAATAATATGTATTATGTCCTGAACATGTTTTTTTTGGGGGGGGGGGATTACATTTCATTATTTGATGTTAAATAAATATCATTAGCATTATTATTAAAAGGTCTTAAGCTTAAGAGGAGCTCAGTTTGTACATATCTTATAAATGCTATTACATCTAATAAACTTGGCATGTCAAAATTAATTAAAGACATTGTCAAATGGTTAATCTTGTGGAATATCAAAAGTCTGTTAACATTTAAAGATGGTGGGAAGGAGTGTGGTTTCAGATTCCAAAATAAAATTCAGGTGCTTGGTGTTGCTAACTTTATCTCAGAAATGGGAGAGTCTTGACAGTTTCATTAGACAAATCTGCACTCTTGTAAAGCACCTTTTGTATTCATTTCACTACCAAAGTAGAAATGAGAGATGCACTTCAGCAACTACAAATTTAATACTAATTTATGTGATACCTTAAAACAAAAACAACAGACTTAGACAGAATAGGAGTGTTTAATTGCCCATCTCTTAGCAGGAACAACTGAATCAGGACTGACAGACATACAAAGTGCATGAATTGCCTCCTGACATTTCAGGTTGTTTCCCTCTTGTATGTTGCACGCATTGCAACATGTTCCAATAGTACCATCAATTAAGAGTTTGTCCCTGTGGCAGGAATTTGTGATGATGTACTAGAGTCAAGAAAACTATCAGGGTGCCTTTGACATTTGACCTGACCTGATGAGCTTTATTAGGTCTTGAAGAATGTTTCCCAAGCCACTGTCAAGATTGAACCTTGGGCTCAACATCGTAACTGTAGACCCACACCCCATCACCATTTATAATTCTCTTAAGGAATATCTCGTTCTCATTTGCTCAATCCAAAAGCCCTTCATAGATTTCACGGTGAAGGTATTTCTAGTCTTGGCTCATGAGCCATGGGATGAGCTTGGTGGCAACATGGTGGATTCCAAGATACTGCGTCAGGATTTCATGACATGAACCAACTGAAATGTTATATTCTTCTGCAATCTCTCAGACAATCAGTCTTGAATTGGCATGCACAATTTTATTTCCATTCCCGACATGAGTAACGTTGGTAGACATTGAAGGGCATCCTGAATGAGGGTCACCCTTAACTTCCGTATGTCCATTATTAAACCATGTGAAACATTCGTAACACCAAGTGCAGCTTAAGCACTCATCACCATAGGCTTCCTGCATCATTTGGTGTGCCTTTGTAAAGGTTTTTTTGAATTACATGCAAAATTTAAAGCAGATATGTTGTTCCTCTAATTCTAGCGTCTTAAAATTTGCAAACTATGTGACACAATGTGCTACTCGAAACAGCACTGAACAATAAGTAACAGACATACAACACTGAAACTTCTGGCTGTTACACATTAAACACAGGCATGTACAGGAATGCCAACCGCATTTTGCTCCAACATACCATTGGCATGAAATTACGAATGTTCTGGAATTTTTTCGACATACCTCATGTCTTTATCTAGAAGAGCCAGTACTATTCGAAGAGAGGATAGGAGAATCTCATAAGGTTTCAAAGTTGAACCTGTACCTGACAGATCAAATCTGCCCTTACTCATCTTTGCTCTGTAACACTGATGATGGGGATGCCCAATTCTAGAATCAGGGTGTGGTTTGGTACCCACATACAGTTTTGATATACATATTAGTCAGTCAAGCCTGAGCAAGCCTGGATGGAGGACCTGGATACTTGCACTCTGCACGTAAAAGTGAAAAACCTAGTTTCATGGAGAGCTCAATATTGGTTTCATAACCATATCAGATGAGATGTTTTTGAATATCGTCAGTCCAGCAGGAGCCATCACGGTGAGAAGGTTGCAGGTGCACCTGCTGTGGAGTGAATGCGATTAGTTCTAGTAAACACATCAATATTAATTCAAATGGTGTACTGTTGGAAAAACGATTTCATCTTAATTTTAGCATTTTGGTGAAAAATTACAAACATAAGTGGTGAATATATGATGATGGTATCTGTCCTTTCGGACATGTCTGAAAGAACAGATACCATTGGTGATTTTGCAGCTCTCAAAAAATGAAATTACAATAAAATCCAGACCATTAGCTGCATACAGGTGTTGATAAATATCAATGGGGACAGCTGACAATGTGTGCCCCACCTGATACTCAAACCTGGGATCTCCTGCTTACATGGCAGATGCTCTATCAAACTGAGCCATCTAGGACACAGAGGATAGTGTGACTGCAGGGTCTTATCTTTGGCACACTCCCCATATGACCCACATTTCCAACTTACTGTCCACACATTACATTTGTAGTGCCCCTGCGGCAGTCAATCTACCGATTCCCATAAGAGTTTGAGCAATATGAGTGCATCTGCACTGAAGAAGATCATTGGCCGGTATGCCTGATCTATATGAAGACGGTATCTGTTCTTCCGAACATGAGCAATGTGAAAGAACAGATACCATCTTGTAGGTTATAATGAGTGACAAACTACATTTGATGAAACCCTCTGTAGTAGAGTTGTAACATTTCTCATTTGTGTCACAAAATTCTGGTCAGGTACTGATGCAAATAGGAAAGGAAAGAGAAAATTATTTGTTAGATTTGAGGACAGTTAATAATTAAGTATTAAGACCAGAAAACAACAATATTATGAAAGATAGCTCCTACTCAACATTATAGCAGAGATGTTGATTCGCAGATAGGCATAACAAAAAGACTGTTACATATTAAGCTTTCAGCCAACAAGGCCTTTGTTGAAAATAGATCACACACCCACACACACAAAAAGCGCACGCAAGTGCAACTCACACACACATGAGCACAGTCTGTAGCAGCTGAAGCCAGATAGTATTGTTATATTCCATCCTGGATTTTCCATTGTTTGAAAACCAGAAAATATTTATACCAGATAGCACAATTGAGAAATGCACTGGTAACATGGCTACATCCGAGACGATAAGTGTAGAAAGAGTGACTATACCACAAATGATAAGCATGGGAAATGCGACAACACTCCACAAGTTACAGCAGGAAAATGTAGAGGCAAGTGCAGATAGTGGCTGTGCCACCCATATAGAAACATGAAAAGTAAGGTTAGGAAATAGTATAGAATCCAACCAAATAATGGAATTATTTACACCAGCACTAAAAGAACTGAAAGTAAACCATAATAAAATGGAAGAATTTAAGTCATTAACAAAAGAAGAAAAAAGAAAAAATTCTATGGGGAAGAAATCAGTTCAAAGAAAAAAGAAAAAGAAACTAAGAAAAATTCAATAGACATATTAGAAATATGAAGAAAAGCACTGAGGAATTCGAAACCAAAGTGAACCTGGAAATTCAGGTGATTTAAGAGAATGAGGAGAAGTGAAAACAACAGAAGGGCCCCAAAAAATGCTTAATAATGCACAGAAAATTAAGGTTAACTTAGCTGATCAAAATATTAGAGGATCAGGTAACAACGTAGAGGAGTTTCTTGTCTGTTTGAAAAATTTAGAGGGTTCTGAAAAGATACCATCCTATGCCTGTCTGAACACCACATAATCACAGAGTTAGCTAAGTGTGTGTGTGTGCGTGTTGGGGCGTACGGGCACTCAACGTCAAGGTCATCAGCTCCCTGACACACATCAAAAGAAACAAATGTGGACAAATTTAGTAAAATGAAAGCATACAGGCAAAGAAAGCAGGAAAAGATGCAAAATGCTGTATAAGAAAATAAAATGTAAGGAAAACGAGAAAGGAGCATCAAGGACGCCACAGTAAATAGTCACTGGCTGGCCATTTATGTAAAATATGGGTGAGCCAGTCATCCTGTGAACAAATTAAGACTCTCTCCCTAAAATCTTGGTAAAAACAATGGACAAGTCACAGAACTTTAAAACTTTAACCACATTCATTTGAGTGATTCCTAAAAGAGATGGTACATCTGCCAGGAGATCAGCCGCAGCCTGGTGGTCAGAAAATAAAATGCAATCCAATAAAACGTAGCGCACAGTGACCTGGACACCACAAGGACCACACATCAGAGGGTCCTCTCGCCAGAGCAGGATGTTATGTGTCATAGGACTGTGGCCTATCCAAAACCAAGTGAGGAGAACCTCATCCTGTCTACATGGCTGGAAAGAAGTACACCACACACGCATTGTGGGCTTGACTAAACAGAGTTTATTGTCAGTTATTTCCAGCCACTCATACTCCCACTGACACATGACTCGTAAGCTCAATAGCAAGGTGAGTGCTTGCAGGGAAATGGCACACTGAAATACTTGCAGACTGTGATGCATCGCCTTGGCTGCAAAATCTGCCCTTTCGTTTCCAGCAATGCCGACGTGCCCTGGAACCCAGCAGAAAACCACCTCCTTCCCCACTCATTGTAGTTGGAGGAGGGCATCCTGGATGTTCTGGACTAATTTATCTGCTGTATACAAATATTGCAATGAGTGAAGGGCACTTAGTGAATCAGAAAAGACAAGAAATTTAGGACAGGAAGAGCATCTCATCTGCCCCAGTGCCCACAAGATCGCAGACAATTCTGCATCAAAGACAGTAAATGCTTGAGGCAGTCAGACCTTGAGGACACGATCTGGAAAAACAACAGAGAAACCAACAGAATCCTCCTGTTTTGACCCATCTGTAAAAACGGTACATAATTGTGGTGCTCAGATAAAATGGCAGAAAATGTTGCATTAAAAACAGTGGCAGGAGTGCAATCTCTCTCGTACTGCACCAAATATAAAATCACTCTGAGTCTCTACAGTAACCAGGTTGCCAGGTGGTGAAAACCATGGATTTGTGGCTTTAAGGGCTCCACACCAAGGGATTCCAGCACACGTTGCACAAGGATCCCTAATGGCATCTTGGTTCATGAACGGTTGAAAAAAAGTCACTCCAGAGGCAGACGAGCAACAATATAATGAGCGGTTGAGGTTGGAGCTGCAAGAAACTTACAAGTCTGGTGCAACAACAGGAGCTGCCGCTGGATGGTAAGTGGCGGTTCTCCTGCCTCAGCAAAGAGGTTGGAGATGGGACTAGTCCAATAAGCACCCGTGACCAGTCAAATCCCCGCATGGTGGACAGCGTCAAGGATCCACAAATAAGAGGGCCTCACTGACTCATACACTGTGCACCCATAATCCAGCCACGAACACAGAAAGGCCCAATATAACTGGAGAAGACGTGCCCTGTCCACTCCCCAAGACCTGTGGCTACGGCACTTGAGGATGTTCAGCGCCTTCAGGGCTCTGGCTTTCAAGTCTCGCAGGTGTGTTTTGTGGCAACCATGACAATCTGGAGTCAAAAATGAGGCCCAGAAACTGCACTGTGTCTCTAAAATGTAGGATAGTGTCCCCTATATGCAAGGCAGGCAAATTAAAAGGACGACGAGAATGATTAAAATGAACACACACACACGCACGCACAAACACACACACACACACACACACACACACACACACACACACACACTTATCGGCAGAAAACTGAAAACCCGTCTTTGCACCCCACTCCTCTAACTGCTGCACTGTAAGTTGCAACTGACAGCTCATTAGATGTTATACTGTTGATGGCTATGGCAAAGAGGGTAACACTCAAAACACTGCCCTGGGGGACACCATTCTCCCACTCAAATGGGGAGGTGGCCACAAAAGCCCCATTGATGCAGTTGTGTGAGAATATTGTATCTCCAAACAGTATCGTACGCCTTACTGATATCAAAGAATATGCCAATACAGTGATGCTGATGGAGGAAAGCCTGCTGAATAGCCGCTTCTAGGAGGGTCTAGTTGTCGACAGTGGACCAAAACTTTCAGAATCAACACTGAGAGCAGCTCAGGAGTTGCCTGGTCTCTAAAAGCCAGACCAGATGACAGTTAACCATCTGTTCCAGGGTATTTTCTACACTGCTCGTCAAGGCGATAATCTGATAACCACTGGGACGTGTGCGGTCCTTTCCTGGTTTCAGGAGAGGGATTAGAATTGCCTCCCTCCATGAGTTGGGGAAGACACCTGTCGGGCATATTAGATTAAAACATTTGAGGAGGATTTCCTTTGACATCACTGGCAGATGTCAAAGCATCCAGTACCGGATGTGGTCGTGACCACGTGCAGTGTCAGAAGTCTCAGTCAGTGCCAATTCGACCTCCCATATCAAGAAAGGGGAGTTGTAGGCCTCAGAACTCTTCAACCTAAAGTACAACTTTTCCCTCTTGACAGTAGTGTGGTAGTGACGAAACGCTGGATCCTGGCTTGCATTGGCAATAGTTTGTGCAAAATGCTCAGCCAGTGTCTGAGCAATGTTTCTAGGTGTTGTTTGGAGGCAGACCTGGTTCAACACTGCAGCTTTGTTTACTGGAAGTCCTCTGGATGGCTTCCCCTACTTTTGAGGAGCAAGTGGAACGATTGATGGAGTTCAGGAACTCATGCCATGACCACTTTTTGCTCCCTTTAATGACACGGTGAGCCTTGGCTCTCGCGATTCGAAAGGTTGAGAGATTGTTCGCTGTCGGGTGGCGTTTAAACCGTCGAAGAGGTGCACTCCTGTACCGGATGGCTAAATGGCACTCTTTTGTCCACCAAGGGACAGGTTGCCTCTGCAGAGGGCTGAAAGACATTGGTATGGATAAATCAGCAGTGTGATGGATCACATGCATGATGCAATCCACCCATTCCAGGACGCTGTCATGCTGTTCAAACACATCCAACTGGCCGAACAGCGTCCAGTTAGCCCTGCCAATCATCCACATTGGTGGCTTCCATTCCAGCAACACACCATCGAGTAGCTGAAGGTGGATCAGGGAGTGGTTGCTGGAATGAAGGTCGTCAGTGACCTTCCAGTGAACAGAGATGGCGAGGGCTGGAGAGCAGAGAGACAGGTCAATGGCTGAGAATGACCCAATAGCAAAACAGAAATGAGTCAAAGTACCAGTGTTTAGGAGGCACAGCTCTCAAGATGTCAGTAGACTCTCCAAAACTTGACCCTGATGGCAAGTACACATTGAGCCTGTAATGGTTCTTTATGTACGTGACCATTACAGCACTCCAACCCCAGTTCTCGATACCAGTAATATCGTATTACTTTTCTGCGAAGTAACAGACATATTTTTGTGACAATATTCACATTTAGTTTTATTAATATGTAGGTACTTCGATGTATCAATATATTACAGTGATATGGTTCTTGTGTGTATTCATTTCTGTGAGATTGTCATAATCTTTGACTTACTTGTAACCGTTTTGGTGCAAATGTGCACAGAGCAGTCTTTGTTTCACTTTGCAGAAGTTAAGTTGTTATTTCACTTTGTAAAAGAACAGTCAAGTCTTGTGTTTGGTTAAAGTGGAAATTAAATATATGAAGATTCATACAAAACTGTTTTCCTGGTGATGTGACAATTAAGAAGAAGTATATGTGAATTTACAAGAAGTTTAATAAAAATGTGGATCGTGAACACCAAGTCAAAAATTATTTCTACCATACCATTGTTCTGATCTGGGATTGTTTGATCATTAAGAATTTCCTGAAAAACACATTTGTTAGGTCTTCAAATATTGTTAAAATACAGACCTGCACCTTCTAGCAGTCAAAATGGAATCTCCCTAGAATCAACAAAATGAGCCATAACAACTTCGATGAAATCTACAAGGAAATCCATTCAAGATAAGTGCCAAAATTAAAGACTTCTTTACAGTGACTTCATTATTTCCATTCTGACGGTACCATCCACAGTCAATAACTTTGTTGTTGCCCGATAAAGTGAACATATGCTGCGTGAACAACATTATTAATCTGATTTCTAACCTACTTTGCAAGGGGTGGTATTGTTAGAAGCTCCACAAGACATGATGCACATTAAAGTCTCCCAAAAGGAGAAATGGTTGGGGGTGTTGAGCGATAAGATCTGTGACAGCCTCAGAGTCTACTGCATCCAGTGGAGGTAAATAAAGAGAGCAACTGTAAGCTACTGACGTGCAGAAATTTCAACTGTAACTGCTTGCAGGTCAGTATCCAGAGGAAGAGCAGAGGAGTGGTGCACATTATTGACAAACACAGCAACCCCTCCTTTGGCTCTTTCCCCAGTCAGGTCATCCTTGCGATAAAGGGTATAGCCCCATAGTGCATGGGCATCAGATGCTTTGAAATGTGTTTCCTGCAAACACAAGCACAGAGGGCATTGCTGCGATAGCAGTTTCAGCTCCTCCATGTGCGTATTGAGTTAGGTAAGTTACATACAAAAGATTAAATGATATCAGCTGACTCATGCAGAACTAACATGGAAAAAGGAGGAGTTGTTACACATATATTAAGACAGACCACAAGTTCAAAAACATTGAGACAAGAAGATTTTTAGTGATCAATGTATAGAACCATGTGCTTGTGAATAGATACTGAAAAATAGTTCAGTTTTAATTGTAACTGTATGTAGATCCCCACTGGGAAATTTTGAACTATATATGAGGAATCTGGATTCCTTACTGCACTATGTGAAAGAGAGCAACAAGCAGTTAATACTCTGTGGTGACTTCAATATAGATTTTATAAATGATTATGATAAGAAAATTGATCTGGAAAGCTTATTTGGATCGTACAATTTGATCTCAGTAATTATTTTTCCATTTCCTGAGCCTACTAGAAGTGTCCTTTCATCCTCACAACCATTTTCTTCCCATATAAATAACACCAAAAATATTTAATTCCGTATATCAAAGAGATCGTTTCCCTTCTGTCATGGAGTAATTTCTCTCTGCTCTATTCAACTGTCTAAATCATATGCTACATCACGTTCTTCACCATTCATCACCTGAATAAAAACATGTCCCAATGCCTGATTGGAAGCATCACATGAAAGCACAAACTCTTCCTTATGGCCAAGAAAAATTAACACTGGTCTCAATGTTAACACATTCTTCAGTTCCTTGAATGCATTGTGGCATTCCTTTGCTCACATGAACTTTATGCTTTTCTTTAATAGTTGCATAATCTAACTCACCACATCTACAAACCCTTTTACCAATTTTCTATAATAACTTGCCAGACGCAAAACTGTTTGTAATTCTTTACTATTCCTACGAACCGGAAAATCTTACACTGCTTGTATCATTGTTGCGTCTGTTTTAACCTCTTCACTACTGATTACTTGCCCAAGTACACTACTTCCTCCAAAGCAAAATGACTCCTCCCATTACTTAGCATCAAATGTGCTTCAAATAACATTCTAAAAACCTCTTGTAACTGTTGTATATTCTCCATCACACCCTATGGAAAAAACAATTATACCATCAAGATATACATTGTCCAACAACCGCTAAAACATTGCTGGCAGGTTTTTTTAACCTGAATGACATCCTTCCGTATTGATAACAACACCACGGACCCAGAACGGTATCTTCATGTGGTCCGCAGAAAATTCTCTAAGCGATTGTGTCGACTACTTACATCAATGGTAGAGCATCTAACTGATGATACCCACTCCTCAGATCCACTGTCCCAAGTTGTCCATAGTTTCAGTGATATTTGATATCAGGTACAATTCTGTCATTGTCTTAATATTAAGATGTCTTATAGACACAGCAGAACCTATATTTCTTAGACCCATCTGCTGACTTCTTTGCTCTCCCACCTTGGCAGCTCCCCGTGGACTAGTGCCCTCCCTTATTACTCCATCTGCTAATGCTGGTTAATAAAATCTTCCATAACTGCCTGTAAATACCAAGCTATATGATACAGTTTATGACACATTAGTGCTTCAGCCCCTGTAGGGATTCAATATTGTGTAACAAATGTTGCTGGCAATGGGCCTTGAGGAAAAAACAAATCCTCAAGCACTAATAATAATTTCTCTACTTCCACTCTTTCGGTTTTTTTTTCCTCTATCTTTTTTTCTAGTGGGGTTTTAGTGCCAGATTGTATCTGATCAGGGTGCACACATGCTGTGTCCCAATCATCCACAGCTAGGCTATCGAGATTAGCAACCAGCAATCCCCTGGTCAGCCTTATTTCATTAGCACCAAAATTGCTACATGTTCTGGCACCATTTTCCTGTCACTTTTCCCCTATATATACATACATACACACATATGAAATGTAACAGTATTATGAGAACAAAAGCTACTACTCACCATATAGTGGATGCGCTGAATTGCCGATAGGCACAACAAAAAAAGAAGTGTGAAACTCTTTTCGTTGTGCCTATATATATATAATAGAGGGAAACATTCCACGTGGGGAAAAATATATCTAAAAACAAAGATGATGTGACTTACCAAACGATAGCGCTGGCAGGTCGATAGACACACAAACAAACACAAACATCCACACAAAATTCAAGCTTTTGCAACCAATGGTTGCTTCGTCAGGAAAGAGGGAAGGAGAGGGAAAGACGAAAGGATGTGAGTTTTAAGGGAGAGGGTAAGGAGTCATTCCAATCCCGGGAGCGGAAAGGCTTACCTTAAGGGGGGGGGGGGGGGGGGGGGGAAGGACAGATATACACTCGCACACACACACATATCCATCCGCACATACACAGACACAAGCACACATTTGTAAAGGCAAAGAGTTTGGGCAGAGATGTCAGTCGAGGCGGAAGTACAGAGGCAAAGGTGTTGTTGAATGACAGGTGAGGTACGAGCAGCGGCAACTTGAAATTAGTGGAGGTTGAGGCCTGGTGGGTAACGAGAAGAGAGGATATACTGAAGGGCAAGTTCCCAACTCTGGAGTTCTGACAGGTTGGTGTTAGTGGGAAGTATCCAGATAACCCAGACGGTGTAACACTGTGCCAAGATGTGCTGGCTGTGCACCAAGACATGTTTAGCCACAGGGTGATCCTCATTACCAACAAACACTGTCTGCCTGTGTCCATTCATGCGAATGGACAGTTTGCTGCTGGTCATTCCCACATAGAAAGCTTCACAGTGTAGGCAGGCCAGTCGGTAAATCACGTGGGTGCTTTCACACGTGGCTCTGCCTTTGATCGTGTACACCTTCCGGGTTACAGGACTGGAGTAGGTGGTGGTGGGCGGGTGCATGGGACAGGTTTTACACCGGGGGCGGTGACAAGGGTAGGAGCCAGAGGGTAGGGAAGGTGGTTTGGGGATTTCATAGTGATGAACCAAGAGGTTGCGAAGGTTAGGTGGACGGCAGAAAGACACTCTTGGTGGAGTGGGGAGGATTTCATGAAGGATGGGTCTCATTTCAGGGCAGGATTTGAGGAAGTCATATCCCTGCTGGAGAGCCACATTCAGAGTCTGATCCAGTCCCGGAAAGTATCCTGTCACAAGTGGGGCACTTTTGGGGTTCTTCTGTGGGAGGTTCTGGGTTTGAGAGGATGAGGAAGTGGCTCTGGTAATTTGCTTCTGTATCAGGTCGGGAGGGTAATTGCGGGATGCGAAAGCTGTTTTCAGGTTGTTGGTGTAATGGTTCAGGGATTCCGGACTGGAGCAGATTAGTTTGCCACGAAGACCTAGGCTGTAGGAAAGGGACCGTTTGATGTGGAATGGGTGGCAGCTGTCATAATGGAGGTACTGTTGCTTGTTGGTGGGTTTGATGTGGACGGACGTGTGAAGCTGGCCATAGGACAGATGGAGGCCAACATCAAGGAAAGTGGAATGGGATTTGGAGTAGGACCAGGTGAATCTGATGGAACTAAAGGAGTTGAGGTTGGAGAGGAAATTCTGGAGTTCTTCTTCACTGTGAGTCCAGATCATGAAGATGTCATCAATAAATCTGTACCAAACTTTGGGTTGGCAGGCCTGGGTAACCCAGAAGGCTTCCTCTAAGTGACCCATAAATAGGTTGGCATACGAGGGGGCCATCCTGGTACCCATGGCTGTTCCCTTTAATTGTTGGTATGTCTGGCCTTCGAAAGTGAAGACGTTGTGAGTCAGGATGAAGCTGGGTAAGGTAATGAGGAAAGAGGTTTTAGGTAGGGTAGAAGGTGATCAGCGTGAAAGGAAGTGCTCCATCGCAGTGATGCCCTGGACGAGCGGAATATTTGTGTATAAGGAAGTGGCATCAATGGTTACAAGGATTGTTTCCGGGGGTAACAGACTGGGTAAGGATTCCAGGCGTTCGAGAAAGTGGTCGGTGTCTTTGATGAAGGATAGGAGACTGCATGTAATGGGTTGAAGGAGTTGATCTACGTAGGCAGAGATATGTTCTGTGGGGGCTTGGTAACGAGCAACAATGGGGCGGCTGGGATGATTGGGTTTGTGAATTTTAGGAAGAAAATAGAAGTTAGGCGTGCGGGGTGTCGGTGGGGTCAGGAGGTTGATGGAGTCAGGTGAAAGGTTTTGTAGGGGGCCTAAGGTTCTGAGGATTCCTTGAAGCTCCGCCTGGACGTCAGGAATAGGATTACCTTGGCAAACTTTGTATGTAGTGTTGTCTGAAAGCTGACACAGTCCCTCAGCCACATACTCCCGACGATCAAGTACCACGGTCGTGGAACCCTTGTCCGCCGGAAGAATGACGATGGATCTGTCAGCCTTCAGATCACGGATAGCCTGGGCTTCAGCAGTGGTGATGTTGGGAGTAGGATTAAGGTTTTTTAAGAAGGATTGAGAGGCAAGGCTGGAAGTCAGAAATTCCTGGAAGGTTTGGAGAGGGTGATTTTTAGGAAGAAGAGGTGGGTCCTGCTGTGACGGAGGACGGAACTGTTCCAGGCAGGGTTCAATTTGGATAGTGTCTTGGGGAGTTGGATCATTAGGAGTAGGATTAGGATCATTTTTCTTCATGTCAAAGTGATATTTCCAGCAAAGAGTACGAGTGTAGGAAAGTAAATCTTTGACGAGGGCTGTTTGGTTGAATCTGGGAGTAGGGCTGAAGGTGAGCCCTTTGGATAGGACAGAGGTTTCGGATTGGGAGAGAGGTTTTGAGGAAAGGTTAACTACTGAATTGGGGTGTTGTGGTTCCAGATTGTATTGATTAGAATTTTGAGGTTTTGGGGGGGATGGAGCTGGAAGTGGGAGATTGAGTAGATGGGAGAGACTGGGTCTGTGTGCAATGAGAGGAGGTTGAGGTTTGCTGGGAAGGTTGTGAAGGGTGAGTGAGTTGCCTTTCCGGAGGTGGGAAACCAGGAGATTGGATAGTTTTTTGAGGTGGAGGGTGGCATGCTGTTCTAATTTGTGGTTGGCCTGTAGGAGGATGCTATATATGCTTCTTCTGACAAAGCAATGTGATGTGTTTAATATATCATTTTCTACAAGTGGCTAGTCATGCACAACTCTGATTCCAAAATCACCCAGTGCAAATTCCTGACACCTTATGGCACAGTACCATATGAATTAAGCTTTAGTGCTGTTGTCTGCAGTTCAAGCAGTTCACCCTTCAAGACAGATGAACTTTGTGACAGTACTTCACTGGTGACAGTTTCCCCTAGCTGCAATGTTGTTCCTTTAAACTCAATCACACATCACCTAATGTCAGTTTTAGCATGTGGTGTTATCAGAAAGTCACTTACATGAGTCACAGCTTCTACAAACTGCCTGAAATGGCCTACTCCAACCTGAATATTTAATATTGCTGAATCCAAAGACTCCACATTACTGTCTCCAAACCAATGCATATTATAGCTTTGTGGTGTGACCTATAAAGTTCCCTCTTGTAGCTGACACATGCACCTCCCGAGCTCAACAGAAACTTGTGCTTCTTGCCTGCTATGTATTCTGCCACTGCATATGTATTTTAGCATCAGAATTTATTGGGAATGCCACTCAGACGATTTGGGGTTTAACAGTTGTCTATTTCCCTTTGAAAAAATTCGAAAGCATAGTGCCGCACTGCCCACTGAGCACCTAGCAAGTTAGTGACGCAACCCGCCTTACTTGGCTCAGCGCTCCAGCGAACTAGTATTGCTAGTGTGCGCATCCGGGATAACCATTCTCGCCCGAGCCTGCAGAGTCTAAGTCCCTTATTAGTGCGTTACATTACTGCCCCTACAATCACACTGATGTTGTCCAACCACACTATATTTACTACAATGAGTCTCTCCATATCTACAGCACTTTATGCTAGCAGAAAGAAACCCTAATTTATTGTGTATTCCTGATGCAATAATAATTTCCTCAAACTCTGTAGCCAACCTGACAGCAGAGTACAAGTTCATGTTTCAGGGTACCAGTCCTATCCTTTCTAGATATACTGGGTGCAGGCTCCTCAAAACGTTATCTAATGCACTATATTCAGCTTTTTGGAGTACAACTCTAGTTGTCTCATCATCTTCCCCCATCTTGTACCTTTGCACATTAATCTTATATGTTTTTTCTCAAAATTTTGCATCAACTCACTGCACTTTTTTGTTAAAATACTCAATTGCTCATGGAAAAATCTCTTTGTATGAGGCCTTGTCTTAACTCACTAAAAGTATGTATTTTTTATCCCCTCTGCACACCCGACGTAAGTTTTCACTTTCCCTACCAACCATAACTTTACTGTTTGCAATAATTGATCCTGTGACTATGCTCCAATCTAAGCTGTTAATTGTAGATCCACCCAAGGAGGACATTATATTCTCAGTTGACTTTCCACTGAAGAGAGTGATCAAGTTGGTGGTGGCTGGACCTACTAGAGAACTAGGTTGTTTGGCTAATGCTGATTGTTCCTCCTAAGCTGCAAGTTGCCCGTGTAAGTCTGTTTTATATGTTGTTAATTGTGCTACTTTCTTAAGCAATAACTCCATAGACTCTTACCCAGTGATACTCTATGTTTTAGACTTTACCACTGCAGAACCTTAATCATCAATACACTCTAAGTAAAACAGAACAACAATCACCAATAGCTCATACACTTTGATACGTATTTACAACGTACACCTCATCATTAGCCATCTCAACTCAGTGTACTGTCTAGCCACATGACCATACCTATGACAATTGAAACAAAATACTGTAACAGCTTTGGACAGAGATTTAAGTGTGAAGTAGATACCCAAACTTCCACTTCTTCTTTGAAGCATACTGCTAGGTATAGGAATCTCTTAAGACTCTTTTATTTATAAAAATAAGTAGACATACAAAGTTTCATTTGCTTCAACTAATGACATATATTTGAATTTCAGACAATTTACAAATCCCGCTCTTCACATATACAGGTTAGTCCACTGATCATGACCGGGCCAAATAGCTCACGAAATAAGCGTCAAACGAAAAAACTACAAAGAACGAAACTTGTCTAGCTTGAAGGGGGAAACCAAATGGCGCTATGTTTGGCCTGCTAGATGGCGCTGCCATAGGTCAAACAGATATCAACTGTGTTTTTTCAAAATAGGAACCACCATTTTTTATTACATATTCATGTAGTACGTAAAGAAATATGAATGTTTGAGTTGGACCACTTTTTTTGCTTTGTGATAGATTGCCCTGTAATAGTCACAAACATATGGCTCACAATTTTAGATGAACAGTTGGTAACAGGTAGGCTTTTTAAATTAAAATACAGAATGTAGGTAGATTTGAACATTTTTTATTTTTGTTGTTCCAATGTGATACATGTACCATTGTGAACTTATCATTTCTGAGAATGCATGCTGTTACAGCGTGATTACCTGTAAATACCATATTAATGCAATAAATACTCAAAATGATGTCTGTCAACCTTAATGCATTTGACAATATGTGTAACGATGTTTCTCTCAACAGCGAGTAGTTCGCCTTCCGTAATGTTCACACGTACATTGACAATGTGCTGACACATGTTGTCAGGCATTGTCGGTGGATCATGATAGCAAATATCCTTCAACTTTCCCCACAGAAAGAAATCTGGGGACATCAGATCCAGTGAACATGCGGGCCATTGTATGGTGCTTCCACGACCAGTCCACCTGTCAAGAAAAATGCTATTCAATACCGTTTCAACCACACGCAAGCTATGCGCCAGACATCCATCATGTTGGAAGTATGTCGCCATTCTGTCATGCAGTGAAACATCTTTTAGTAACATTGGTAGAACATTATGTAGGAAATCAGCATACATTGCACCATTTAGATTTCCATCGATAAAATGGGGCCCAATTATACTTCCTCCCATAATGCCGCACCATCCATTAAACCGCCAAGGTCACTGATGTTCCACTTGTCGCAGCCATCGTGGATTTTCTGTTGCCCAATAGTGCATATTATGCCAGTTTACATTTCCACTGTTGGTGAATGACGCTTCATCGCTAAATAGAATGCATGCAAAAAATCTGTCATCGTCCCATAAATTACCTTGTGCCCAGAGGTATAACTCTACACAACATTCAAAGTCGTCGCCATGCAATTCCTGATGCATAGAAATATGGTACAGATGCAATCAATGTTGATGTAGCATTCTCAACACCGACATTTTTGAGATTCCCAATTCTTGCACAATTTGTCTGCTACTGATGTGCGGATTAGCCGCGACAGCAGCTAAACACCTATTTGGGCATCATCATTTGTTGCAGGTTGTGGCTGATGTTTCACATGTGGCTGAACACTTCCTGTTTCCTTAAATAATGTAACGATCCGGCGAATGGTCCGGACACTTGGATGATACTGTCCAAGATACTGAGCAGCATACATAGTACATGCCCGTTGGGCATTTTGATCGAAATAGCCATACATCAACACGATATCGACCTTTTCTGCAATTGGTAAACGGTCCATTTTAACACGAGTAATGTATCATGAAGCAAATACGATCTGCACTGGCGGAATGTTAAGTAATATCACATACTTAAACATTTGTGACTATTACAGCAACATCTATCACAAAGCGAAAAAAGTGGTCCAACTAAAACATTCATATTTCTTTATGTACTACGCAAATATATAATAAAAAATGGGGGTTCCCATTTTAAAAAATGCAGTTGATATCCGTTTGACCTATGACAGCACCATCTAGTAGGCCAACCATAGTGCCATCTGGCTTCCCCCTTCAAGCTAAACGAGTTTCGTTCTTTGTAATCTTTTCATTTGATGCTTATTTCGTGAAATATTTGGCCCGGTCTCTATCAATGGACCGCCCTGATATATATATTGTTTAGTAAATCTCTCATGTCTCCAAACGTCAGAAACAAACTAATTTACATATAAGAGAAAGGTGGCTTAAACACCCTATCTATTCTCAACATGAGTCAGGGTACACGTCTTCCCTTCAACAAGGCTAAGACAAGAAGTCTTCTCAAGAGTACCTTCTCAACTGTTCTCGTTATTATAACAATGGTCACTGATACGATTAGCAAAGAATAACGTAGAAGCTCCATGCTTCTTCCATACGCTAAAACTTCCATGGATTGCCCGACAAGTACTTGTCATTGCCGTTCGACCACCGCGTCTGCATTCTTTTTGCAACTGAATTTCTAACCTGCACACACAAACATGTGACACACAGTAGATAGGATTCTATTATCCCACACTCACATCTAAAATATTGTGAATTTGAGATGGTAGAAGGCTGAGTGGTTCTAGAATTTATATCTTCATTCTGTTCTTACTTTCCTTTGATATCCAGACATTATCATTTGTTCGTGGTTCAATCAGTTCCCCTAGTATTTAGGAATTGTAAGGACTCTTTCCTTATTTTCAATCGTAAACTTCATGTGTTCATGTCACATGAGTAATCTACTTTCCATTCTCATTTTTTTTTTTAACTACTTTTCCTTAGTATATACTATTTTTACTATTTTTTGTAGTTTGTAGGCACTCTGGGCAAAATGAAAATGTTCTTTTTGACACTCCTAAACTTACATGAAACATAACAACGCTAGCATAGAATTCAAACTTTCCAGAATAATCCCTACAAAATTTGTGACTATTGTTATGATACTGTCCCCTTCTCTTAGGATCAGCACCTATACCTTGCTTGTGGGTTGACCTTATGAGAGCACTTCCTCTTTCCATTTTGATAGGTATGCCCCTTACAAAACATCCCTATTTTTTAGGCCACAGGTCGTCCTATCTCCACGTAGGTACACTTGCCCTTTATACTTAGTGAATGCTGGGTGTGCCCCCCTTATCCTTTCTAAGTAGGTCTCATGGTATATTACCCTAGTGTACATTCCTATGTATACTATAATTAAGTATTCTCTGGTAAAAATAAAAATCTATTTTACACTTTGCATTCACTTTTTACTGCTTCATTTACTCCCTAGAGTCCTCCTCTACTTCTCAACTTCTATACTCTTAGTAGGTACTATGTCTGTATATACTATTCAAGTCCCACTATCCTACAATTAGTCAGAGTATTTATTAAACTGACATTTCCTAATGATCAGCATGACTAACGCCACTCCTGCTTTTTCTTTCTTTCTTTGTTCATGTCTCTTCCTCGTCTGTCTCCTGCTCATTACTGCTTTATAGTTATCCCACAACTCACATTGTCACTTTTGTCTCCCTCTTTGCGCATGAGTACTTTGCCTCTAGAGCGCGATCCGGCAGGCGCCTCGTGCTGCGGCTAAGTCCCGTTCAAGGTCACCCGCCAACATTATTAGGCGTAGAACTGAAGGTGTCCACAGTTTTGTAGACAGGCATTCTTGTTCTTCTTGTATATGTCCTCCTCCTGTACGGCATGGCTGTGTGCTTCGTGCGGCTGCCTCAAGTCAAATGAGCGTGCAGCAGCCTGCAAAGCGGAAGTCCCTACTGATAAGACTGGGCGTGGCAGGAAATCGCGCACTCAGAAACAGCAATGGCGGCCGGAAACAATGTTTTTCGTGTGAATCGCGCTTAGTTAAAACTAGAGCGCGATTCGGCAGGCGCCTCGTGCTGTGGCTAAGTCCCGTTCAAGGTCACCCGCCAATATGGCGGCGCACACAGCCATTGCTGTTTCTGAGTGCGCGACTTCTTGCCATGCCCAGTCTTATGAGTAGGGACTTCCACTTTGCAGGCAGCTGCACGCTCATTTGACTCGAGGCAGCCGCACGAAGCACACAGCCATGCCACAGGTGTAGAACTGAAGGTGTCCACAGTTTTGTAGACAGGCATTCTTGTCTTACAATGGCAATAGTTAACCAAACATTACCGGTAACAACTTCTGTGGTAGTACATGAAAAATTAATTTTTGCTCCAATAAACGTAATTGGACCAGATAATAGTTCTTCTTGTCCAACATTATTAGGCATAGAACTGAAGGTGTCCACAGTTTTGTAGACAGGCATTCTTGTTCTTCTTGTATATTTCCTCCTCCTGTACGGCATGGCTGTGTGCATCGTGCGGCTGCCTCGAGTCAAATGAGCGTGCAGCTGCCTGCAAAGCGGAAGTCCCTACTGATAAGACTGGGCGTGGCAGGATGTCGCGCACTCAGAAACAGCAATGGCGGCCGGAAACAATGTTTTTCGTGTGGATCGCGCTTAGTTAAAACTAGAGCGTGATCCGGCAGGCGCCTCGTGCTGTGGATAAGTCCCGTTCAAGGTCACCCGCCAAAATGGCGGCACACACAGCCATGGCTGTGTGCGCCGCCATATATATATGATGCAGAACCATCATATTTCTTATATACGCATGTGATGTGGAATCGTCATAGTTTTTATATATACGCGTGTGCATATTTCCCTGTGTACACATATTCTTTTCCCCACAATACCTGGAGATTCTCACATCATGACAGGCTTTTTAGTCTGTAATTTCAATGTTTGTGTCTAAATGTATTTTTGTGTGTATGTGGATGTGTGTTCATGTAGTCTGATTCTCCAGCCTTCTTATCTAAAGATAAGGTGTAGATTATTAGAAACCATGGAAACAAGGAAGGACTTCAGCGATAAAAGTTTGTGAATATGCAGAGAGGGAAAAAATAGATAGGTCCTCAAATGAGAAATAAGAAAGGAAAAATATATATATATACATAAAAAATAGAGGGAAACATTCCATACGGGAAAAATATATTTATTGGTCTTTAGATATGTCTGCTTGTGTCTGTATATGTGTGGATGGATATGTGTGTGTGTGCGAGTGTATACCTGTCCTTTTTTCCCCATAAGGTAAGTCTTTCCGCTCCCGGGATTGAAATGACTACTTACCCTCTACCTTAAAACCCACTTCCTTTCGTCTTTTCCTCTCCTTCCCTCTTTCCTGATGAGGCAACAGTTTGTTGCGAAAGCTTGAATTTTGTGTGTATGTATGTGTCTGTTTGTGTTTCTATCGACCTGCCAGCACTTTCGTATGGTAAGTCACATCAAAAATATATATATATATATATATATATATATATATATATATATATATATATATATATATATATATATATATATCAAACAGACCTCAACGGTAGTGAAGACGGAGATGAAGATCATCGGTACGGCGGAACTGGCGGAAGAGGCAAGCATTATCAACAAGATAAAGCATATTGAAAAGCCCAGACACGTCTGTGTGGCAACCACCGGTACTCTGGCCAGCGTCTGTTCACCATGTGAGGTGCGGCTGAATACCAAGCTCCAGGAACTAACAATCCCTGGTTCTAACTACCCAGCATTAGCTGGAACTTAATTACAAGCAGTATGATTCGTACAAGTAAAATTAATATTACCCCAGGTGGCCAATCCACTCGCCCTGTGGCGACAACCAAGCTATCGGATTCTGGGGAGCTTGGGCTCGTACGACAGAGAAAGTCGGAGTTCTCTAGTAAACGTCCACGAAAGTCCCATACATTTATTGGCACTTTTAACATTCAGACACTAATTCAGACAGGCAAACTTCATAATCTTACAACAGAACTCAACAAACAGAAAATTCAAATCCTTGCTCTCCAAGAGACCAGATTCACTGATTCAGAAACAATAGACTACAACAATTACCGTATCTTTAAAAGTAAAACAGACAAGAAAATTGGCAAAGGAGCTGCAATATTTGGCATGGCTTTTATTGTAAATAAGGACACCCTTGACTCTGTTATAGACATGAATCAAATCAGTAACAGACTAATGACCATGCGAATCAAGCACACCAACAAAATATATACATTTATTAATGTTCATGCACCTACCAACATTGCCAACAAAAAAGAACCGGAGAAGACAGAAAAATTTTGGGAAAAACTCGAAACTGAAATGTCCAAAATTCCAAAGGAGGATGTAAAAATTCTTCTAGGGGATTTCAACGCGCAAATTGGCAAAGAGAGGAAATATAAAAAAACAGTCGGTAATTACCCTGCACACAAATTCACAAACAAGAACGGCATGAGACTCATCGAGTTATGTCAGCAAAACAACCTAAAAATCGTGACAACATCACTTCGAAAAGACCCCAAGAAACAAAAAACATGGAGATCACCAAACCTTCAGCTTGGTGAATTTCAAATAGACCATGTTGCGATCTCCTATGACTTCCAGAAAGAAATACACGACGTTCAAGTCCGCAGAGGGGCAAATATAGATTCTGACCACTACCTTACCAGAGTTAAAATTAAATTCACTCCAAAAAGGAAACGCCAAAGGAAATCACCACTAATTCCCAAATTTGACTTGAAAAATATCAAGGAATCAGAAATTACAGAAGCATGGGATAAACAACCAACAAACAACTGGAAAGATTTCCGAACGAAAATTATACAGAAAGCAAGAGATTTGATTCCGTTAAAGAAAATATCCAAGCATCCATGGTGGAATTCGAATTGTGATAACGCATTAGAAGAGAGACAACAAGCCTTTTTAAATTACAATTGTGACAAATCAGAAACCACACAACAAACATTTTTCAAAGTGAGAAAACAAACAGCTAAAATACTTAGACAAACTAAAAGAAAATACCTTAATGAACAGCTAAACACAATTGAAGAAAACTTTAAGAACCACAACACTCAAGATTTTTGTAAAATATTCGCAAATCAAATCAAAGGATACACTCCACAAAATCTCTGCTTCCGGAAACAGAATGGAAAATTGGCACTAACTAACAAAGAAAATTGCCAAGAGCTAGCTAAATATTTCTCACAACTCCTAAATTGCCCACAACCAAGTACAAGATTCCCCAGATTACAACCAGAACACACGAATGAGACTTCACTACCACCATCTCAAGAAGAAATTTATAGTCACATTAGAAAACTCAAAAATAATAAATCATCGGGAGAAGATGGAATTGTAGCTGAACTACTGAAAAACCTTGGTCCAAATTCGTTAAAAGAGATCACTAGCATCATCAAAGAAATTTGGCAGACAGAAAATATCCCAGAGGAGTGGAAGTGTGCACTAATTCACCCATTGCACAAAAAGGGAGAAAGATCAGACGTAAACAACTACAGAGGCATTTCACTTTTACCAGTTACCTACAAAATTCTATCTGCATGTCTCCTAAAGAGGGCACAAGAACAACTAGAACATACAATTTCAGACTACCAAGCAGGCTTTCGTCCTAATAGATCATGCCCGGAACAGATATTCAACCTTAAAACTATTTTAAAGATTAAAGCAATCAGGTCAAAACCAATAATCTGCACATTCGTTGATTTCAAAAAGGCATACGATTCCATAGACAGACAGTCTCTATGTCACATTCTCGAAGAACGAGGCCTAGACACTAAAACCCGAAAACTAATTGAACAAACACTAACAGAAACCAAATCAAAAATTAAATTCAGAGGGGAAATTTCGGAACCATTCTCAATTAAAACAGGAGTAAGACAAGGAGATGGGATCTCACCACTATTATTCAATATAGTTTTGGACAAAGTTATGAAAGAGTGGGAAGTAACACTAAGGAAACAAAGCTTTTGGAAGCCAATTGAACTAGGAAGAGGTAAAGGAAAATTGAACATCCCTTATTTAGCGTTTGCAGATGACTTGGCAATTATAACTGACAGTGAAGAAACAGCAGTAAAACAAATTGAGACACTTAAAGAATGTGCTGAGAAGGTTGGCCTGCAAATCTCCTTTGAGAAGACAGAATTCATCTGCTCAAAATTAGATATTTCGAAACTAAAAACAAAGTATGGTGAAATAACTAGAGTCAAGCACTTTAAGTATCTCGGTGAAGTTATTGAACCAACAGGACTTGAGAAAATAGCACAAAAAAACCGATTACAGAAAATCAAGAAAGTATTCGGACTTATTCAAAATATATATAACAAGAAATGTCTATCAAAAGGCACTAAAATCAGACACTACAACACAGTCATCAAACCAACAGTCACATATGCAAGTGAAACACTCTCCCTGAATAGAAAATTAGATTTACACGAAATTAAGAAAGTAGAGAGAAAAATTATTAGAAAAATCCTAGGACCACGATACACACAAGATGGATACAGGCTGCAGACTACCGAGACAACCGAAAAAATATCAAACATCGAGGCAGATATCAGGAAGAGGCGGATGAAGTTTTATGGACATATAGACAGATTACCTGGAAACAGGTTAACTAAACGTCTATTGGACTATATGACATCACTTAAGGCAACAATACCCTGGGTAACTGAAGTTAAGAAGGATTTGAAAAAGGCAAAAATTGACATAACAAACACATCAGACCGGGATACATTCAGAAGAAAAATCGACAAGTGGAAGTTTACTCCAGAGACGGAATCTAAACCTTTCCGACCAAAGTGGACCGAAGAAAGGAAGAAGGCCTTTGGGGAGGCAATGAAGAAATACTGGGGAAATAAGAAGAACATTAAGAAATGTTAATCACCTGCTTATCGTTCTCCCATGGGGACATTCGCTAATAATAATAATAATAATAATAATAATTATATATATATATATATATATATATATATATATATATATATATATATATATATATATATAAACAAAGATGATGTGACATTCTGGACGAAAGCGCTGGCAGGTCGATAGACACACAAACAAACACAAACATACACACAAAATTCTAGCTTTCGCAACAAACGGTTGCTTCGTCAGGAAAGAGGGAAGGAGAGGGAAAGACGAAAGGAAGTGGGTTTTAAGGGAGAGGGTAAGGAGTCATTCCAATCCCGGGAGCGGAAAGACTTTTGCCTCTGCACTTCCGCCTCGACTGACATCTCTGCCCAAACTCTTTGTCTTCAAATATGTCTGCTTGTGTCTGTATATGTGTGGATGGATATGTGTGCGTGTGCGAGTGTATACCCGTCCTTTTTTCCCCCTAGGTTAAGTCTTTCTGCTCCCGGGATTGGAATGACTCCTTACCCTCTCCCTTAAAACCCACTTCCTTTCGTCTTTCCTTCTCCTTCCCTCTTACCTGACGAAGCAACCGTTTGTTGCGAAAGCTAGAATTTTGTGTGTATGTTTGTGTGTCTATCGACCTGCCAGCGCTTTCGTTCGGTAAGTCACATCGTCTTTGTTTTTAGATATACGAGGGTTATTCCAAAAGTAAGGTCCGGTTATAAAAAAAAAATCAAAACTAAAATGTTTTTTCAAAACAATTGTTTTATTTACATTCCTTACATCTTTATCTATTTTTCTACATAACTTCCATACTTATTTAAACATTTGTCACGTCATTCAACAAGCTTTTGAATGCCCATGTTATAGAAATCGGCCGCCTGTGACGATAACCAGTCCTTAACTGCTTCTTTCACTTCATCATCTGTGTCGAAGCGCTTGCCGCCGAGAAACTCCTTTAAGTAACGGAACAGGTGGAAATCACTTGGCGCCAGGTCCGGACTGTAAGGAGGATGGTCCATCTGTTCCCATCCAAAATTTCTTGATCAGAGCTTGCGTTTCATTTGCAGTGTGGGGTCTGGCATTGTCATGCAACAACAAGATTCCAGACGACAAAAGACCACGTCGCTTATTCTGGATTGCACGTCGAAGTTTAGTCAGGGTAGCGCAGTAGGCGGCTTTATTAATCGTTGTTCCTCTCTCCATAAAGTCGACTAACAATACTCCACGTCTATCCCAGAACACAGTCGCCATAACCTTACGTGTTGAGATTGTCTGCTTTGCCTTGACCTTGACTGGCGATGACGTGTGACGCCATTGCATTGACTGACGTTTAGACTCTGGAGTGATGTGAGAAACCCATGTCTCATCCCCTGTGACAACATTGTCTAAAAGACTGTCACCTTCCCTATGATATCGCTCCAAAAAATCAAGAGCAAAAGCCATTCTTTTCATTCGTTGGGGCTCAGTAAGCAGCCTGGGAACCCAACGGGCACACAATTTGTGAAACTTCAAATGTTCAGACACAATTCTGTACAAAGTTGTTCTACTCACATTCGGAAAATGCATGTCTACGTCTGTAATAGTGAATCGGCGATCTTCACGAATTTTTTTGTCAACCGCATTGACCAAATCGTCTGAAATCACTGATGGTCGGCCACACCGTGGTTCATCGTGCACATTATCCCGTCCTTCATTAAAAGCTCGCACCCACTTGCACACTTTACTGTCGCTCATTATGTTAGGACCGTACACTTCAGTAATCTGCCGATGGATTTCCGCCGCTGAATTGTTTCTTGCAGACAAAAACCGTATCACTGCCCTTACTTCACAATCGGCGGGCTGATCAATTGTCTTAAACATTGTAAAGTGACACTGTGAACTACACTCAGCAACAGTAACAAAGCGAATGGCGGCGTTTGACGCACAAGGCTTGCCGGGAGTCGGCGCGCATGCGTGTTTTGTCATTGGCGCCAAATTTCAATAGTTACGGCGAATCGGACCTTACTTTTGGAATAACCCTCGTATTTTTCCCACGTGGAATGTTTCCCTCTATTATATATATATTTCCCTCTATTATATATATGCCTTTGGGGCTATCTATATATATATATGGTTGCCAAGATCTAAGAAGAGAAAGAAGATAGCCCCAAAGGCAGGAAACCCTTCCCACTCCCCTTCCCCAGGAACTCTACCCCTCAGGTACTTGAGTGACACATCAGAGGAGGTTTGGTGTTAAATCGTCTCCTACAGAATGGACATTCCCACCTTAACCCTTGAGGTCCTCAAAGGAAATCTTAGCAACCCTATAGAAACAACAAATGGGGAATAATCAGGCACACTTATTTGCATGGGTTGTCTGAAAGGAGTGATGTACATTTTGTGTTAGCCATGATTTATTTGCTCTTGTGAACCATGCTTTTATTTACAATAACCACCCCTTTCAAAACCAATACAAACCCTTCCATTTAGATAACATCTCATAAAAGGTACAAAATACTCTATACAAAATAGAAAATTTATACACTATGGTATCACAGTTGTTTAATTATTCACCTCATATTATATTATCCAAAAGTATAATACTATATTCATTTGATTTTATGTCGATGTCACTTCCTTTCTTATTCTGTGATTCTCCTAAGTTTCCTTTATCTTGTAGCCATATCCAGTTTCCTAAGCACTATGATTATAGGATAGTTTAAGATGTTAGAAATAGATGACAGAATAGTTTAAGATTTTAAAGGAATTTGATGCAGGAAAACTATTTTGGAAGAAACACTGAAAACAACTCGGGATCCGATGGTCGACACACTGCCCATTAACTCAGAATGTTAACATCCCTTGGGGGACAGATGACTCCACCCGGGTCCCATGGATCTGTATTAACTTTTCTTGTGCACTGGCAGACCATTAATTTTCTTTAAATACCTTCACATAGATTACTAAATTCTTTGCTATGTGAGTTGACTTTGGCATTTAACAATCCTAAATTTTTTGTTTGGACATTTAACTGAGAATTTACTGATTCTAGTTTTTCACTTATGAGTCGCATTTTGAGTTTTGGTAAAATTTACTATCTCAGACCAGTCAGGCATTTCCTTACTAACTTTCATACCAATAGCTGGTTCTTGAGTTTCCTCAATTTGTCGTATGTCATCCATTTCTTGCAAGCTTTTGATCTTGTAAGCATTTAACTATCTTTAAGTATGGTAACTACACTAATAAAGTTCACTGAGCAGTCTGTACCACTTTGTGCTAAAACAATAAAGTTCTGTTTTATGCTCACCCAGTGGAGAATCTGTGCTGTGTCGGTGAGTGGATGTGGAGGCAGGTCAGCACCAGTGAACAGCAGCTGGTGCCAGCAGTGTCAGATGTTGGTTTCCGCGTCTGTGTGAGAGCTCTACACTCCACGCACTGGATATTCTTAATCAAAGTATTCTAGATGTATTTCTTTTTAGAGAAACACACTGGAATCTCATTCTCTATTTCTCAACCCAAAATATATACTTTAAATACTTGAGCATGTTCCATTGCCACAGAGCATATTCTTGGTCATATTTGGTTTAGTTGCTTTGACAACATACAACAGCTTCTTTCCTTGATTTTTGGTCTTAGAATTCCTGTTTTTTCAGTCCTTTCTCACTGGTCGCCACATTCTAACATTTTTGGATGATGATTTAAGTGCAAAGTAGATACCCAAACTTCCACTTCTTTTACGAGATGACTTACTTGAGATGCACGGCCAACCTTCCTTGCTGGCTAGCCTGCTGCTGCAAACTCTCTTTCACTTTCTCCAAAGTATGCTGCTAGGTATAGGAATCTCTTACTACTCTTTCTACTTATAAAAATAATTACGACATACAAAGTTTCATTTGCTTCAACTAACGACATATATTTGAACTCCAGACATTTTACAAATACCACTCTTCACATAAATATATAATGTTTAGTAAGTCCCTTGTGTCTCCAAATGTCAGAAACAAACTAATTTACATATAAGAGAAAGATGGCTTAAACACCCTGTCCATTGTCAACATGAGTCAGGATACACATCTTCCCTTCAACAAGGCTAAGACAAGAGGTCTTCTCAAGAGTACCTTCTCAACTGTTCTCATTATTATAACAATGGTCACTGGTACAATTAGCAAGAACAACATAGACGCACCATGGTTCTTCCATACACTTTCACTAAAACTTCCATGGATCGCCTGACAAGTACTTGTCATTGCCATTCAACCGCCGTGTCTACATTCTTCTCGCGACTGAATTTCAAACCTGCGCACACAAACATGTGACATGCTGTAGGTATGATTCTATCATCCCACACTCACATCTAAAACATTGTGTGTTCAAGAAGGTAGAAGGCTGAGTGGTTCTAGAATTTACACAGAAATTCTCAAAACACTACAATACTGCAACTGAATCAGTATGAGGTGTGGAATGACCTAGCAAATTACACTCACTTCATCTCACTGTTGCAAATATTGTTACCAGGTATTACCAGAGCACTGAGAAACATTGCCTCACTTGATGGTTGCATTAAAGTTAGCCTTAAATTCCAGTGAATCTCACACCTAGACCTCATGATACCTACATGTGAAAACAGAAAGAACAACAAAAAATAGCATGTTCACTTATCCCACTATGTGACAATACTGCATGCTGCAGCTGCACTGTCGTGCTGTGTGGAGGTTGGCTCTACTGGCACCTGCTGCCAGACTAGGACCTCTGACACCAAATTGCAGTGGCCCAGGGGGTGAGTAGCCAATATGGTGTAGAGGTTGAGGAGTGGAGATGATGGTGCTGGCTGGTGGTGGTTGGGAAAACACTATTGGAAGATGATGCTTATAGGTGCTTGAGTGCTTGTTCTAGTGTTGGTGTGCCTGCAGCTGGACTTCCCCAGACATGAACTGTTGCTCTCTAAGGCTGAAGTTTGGCAGGTGAAGAGAGCCGCCTGGAGGTGCCTGAGTCATCAGACAGCGTTAAGCCATCAGGTGGTGGGCTTAAGTACTGGGAGCTGGTGTAGTGGTTATGGCAGCCCAGACTTGCATCAACTGCCTGCTGACCGATCAACCGGTGGTGACTGGGGTGGCCCTCACACCATGGTGGGTGGTACCAGACTGCTGATCTCTCTGCTAAAATCAGTGAGTATTTATACTGGTTAATGGCATGTTTGTTATGCTGGTGCAATGCTTCCAAACATATATGAATGAACACCTCCAAGGGTCAACCATGTAGTAACCCCTGGCCAATCCTGCAGCTGTGCTGCACTTCTGCTACATTGCCAGGATTGTGAGGCATGGCCTGGCCAATCTCGTGGTTGGTAAGCAGCATGTTGGTGAAATTGGCATATCACTGCCTCAGCACCCACTGACTGCCCAGAGCCTGCAACACAGCCATAGCAGAACAGCTATTTCCACAGCTGTGCCCAAAAAATATGGTGCACCAGAAGTTAAAGAGGGCATTATTGTTGTCAACAGCAGGTACCATGAGTGAATAGAAACAAGTGCATATTGTCGACATTTACACGGTTGTGCACTGTTTTCAGTGCAATACAGACAGAATGATAATTAGGACAAGAAACAAAACAAAATACAATAATTCATGGGAGACTGTGGGTTATGTATATCAAAATACTCAGAAGGTATGCTTGAACAGCCTCTGAAGGTTTGTCAAAGAAATTCTGGTTCACCCCATGGAATATATTATTGTCACACTCAGAAACAGCTGGTAGCACTATAATTGTACAAGTCTCCAGGCCTGATGGAACCTTTATCAGATTCTCTAGAATCCAGTCATATTGAATTTTTAGCTAAGATAACATCTTAGCCATAATCTACCATAAATTTTTCAAACATAAAACAGTGCCCAGTACTTGGAAGAAACTGCAGTTCACGCCCCCTACAAAAAGGTCTAAATTTCATTTATTACTGTTCAAATGATTGGGTGATGGCAGCATATGTTTCCCCTGACATTTTCTTAGATCCACTCTGTGACCTGTGTTTGAGATTCCCTGAAACAAAAATATTTTTCTCCCAAAGAAGTAGGTTTGGTTCATCAGTTGGGCCCAAGCCAAAGCAATGCACTCATTATCTGGGTTATTGGTTGTTCTGTCTATGGATATTCATGTACATGTGCATGTGCATGCACGCACTCACTCACTCACTCACTCTCTCTCTCTCTCTCTCTCTATCTCTGTCACACACACACACACACACACACACACACACACACACACACACACTGCTAACTGCTCCTCACCAATGTAACTGTGTGTACTCACATCATCCATGGCTAGTTTCCCAACGGAAATAATGTAATATTGAAACAAAAGAATACAGTACTGACAATAACGCTTTTTGTCAGCTTCAAGGCAGGTTCTTTTTTGTAGTTTGTATGTGATTACTGTCAATCACTGATATGCAGCAACAAATAAGTTAACAGTGGGAAGAAAAATGTTTAAATAGCTTATGCATGCCTCAATCCTCTCTTTTTGTCCTGTGACCCTCACTTGAAGATACTATGACTTATGCCAAGAGAATCACCTGGTGGAATGTTTCATTTTTTACTACCCTTGCCAAAATGAATTCACATTCAATTTAGAAATAGTTTTGAGATGTAGCTGCAAAGAAGAGTCCATGCTACAGTCAAAAGCATACAGTTCCCACAAATTAGTATAAGTCATGCTGGGTTGTCAAGATAAGAACCCGAAACTATGCTAGAAATTGCATAGGAAAATCCAAGTCTATAGGCGGGTACTTTTGGTCATGTGGAATAAGAGTCCAGATAATATCCAAGAGGTCAAAGGCCAGGAGAATAACAGCAGAATATTTTGCGCAATAGATGTTTCAATAATAACAGCATCACATACACATGGAACTATTTCTTGCAAGGATGCACAACCTCTCCCTATGATTCATCTCTGGCATGATGACCAAGTGGCGCATAATGGTTATGGAGCTCAAGGCACAGGAGAGGTCCCTGTAGCTGGTGTGAACACACTATCTGTAACGGCTCAGTGGTTAGAGTTGTACCAGGAAACGCTATTTATGTAAAATATTGATTCTACTGTAAACTTTGTTAGCACCAAAAAAGTAAAGCAGTCATCAATCCAAAGGTTATTTCAAACACCACAGAGGTTTACTAGGCATGGTCCTGTTAGAGATGCTATTTCATTGCCTTCTCGGACCTTTGCACTGACTTACCCAGTTAGTTATAGGGAGATCTACACTTTCACGTGACCATGGTAATTTGACAAGCAAATCTAACTTGGCACTGTCTGTTTCCCAATTTTCATCTGTGTATTTAAAAGTTAAATATTCTACAAGAATAAAATTAGAATGTCATACCCCACTGTTTTCGTGACCACCAGCATCAGGAGTAGGACCTGAGCCAGGTTCAGACCCAGGGTCAGGACCAATATCGGGACCTGGCCCTTCAGGACCAGGTCCTTCAGGACCAGGCCCTTCAGGACCAGGCCCTTCAGGACCAGGCCCTTCAGGACCAGGCCCTTCAGGACCAGGCCCTTCTGGACCAGGCCCTTCTGGACCAGGCCCTTCTGGACCAGGTCCCTCAGGACCAGGCTCTTCGGGACCAGGCTCTTCGGGACCAGGCTCTTCGGGACCAGGCTCTTCAGAATCAGGCTCTTCGGGACCAGCATCTCCAGGACCCTGGTCATCAAGACCATGGTCATCAGGACCACGATCATCAGAATCAGGTTCAGGCTCAGGACCATGGTCAGGTTCGAGATCTAGATCAGATTCAGGACTACCTAAAAAATATAGTTTCTATGTGATGTCAATAGATCAAAACGTTTAGTCACACACACTTGTAAATAATATGTTTCATACAATAAGTACCAGTAGCTTAAATGAATATCGAACAAGAACCAAAAAATAATAACCCGAAGCATCTAAGTGCTAGTTAATGTGAAAAGTTATCATATTTATGAAATAAAAATTGACAAAATGATAAAGGAAATATTAATACATATGGAATGGCAAGTGTTACAATGACAACACTTGGCAGCTCTTTTATCAGACTGCACAGGTTGCAAATTTTGTGTTTCATAGCACTGGCATATTCATTCATATTATTATGATTCATCACAAAGCAGAACCTTGAGATATGTGAAACATGTCAGGGTGAGGAATAACAGTGGTACACTGCCTATCAGAAATTATGTCTCTACAGTGGTTTTACTGTTAGAGCCGGCTGGACAGAATATAGCTTGCCACCACTGTCCATGCAGTGACATTCAGCCCCATGAGAGGTCACATTGAATATGGCTGCTCCAACTCCCAATGCAAACAATCATATGCCTCCACATTAATTTGGGACATGGTATTGGTGCACTCAACCAACAAAGCCTTGAGACATGACCTGCTGAACTTAAAAGATCCCACCCTGGAAGCTTGTTTACTGATTATAAGGGCATCTGTACAATCGGCTTTCCGACAGTCGTTCTTCCCGCGAACCATACGCGACTGGAACAGAAAAGGGAGGTCATGACAGTGGCACATTAAGTGCCCTCCGCCACACACCGTTAGGTGGCTTGTGGAGTATAAATGTAGATGTAGATGTAGATTAACTTCTGCTGTTGCCTCAGTTGTCACATTGCAAAAACATCTCATAATGAAGTTTGCACATCAAGCAAGGTTTGTGATGACAAATGATTTGCTAACATCACATAAGATATCCATTCTCTGCTTAGTACCACCTTCAAAACTATGCTCTAGTAACTGTAACTTACACTTTAAATTCTAATAATCACGACACACCCCTGACATCACGGGAATGCATTAAGCTATATGGTCAGCTCAATCTACTGAGAAAACTCAGTAAGCATAGAAAATCTCCTGTGGTACAATTTAGGGGAAAACTGCTCCATGAGCTCTGGAGTCTGAACAAAGTATGAGCCCATAAAGATCAGGCTGCAAACAACTTCTGGAATGCTGACCCCTGTCAATAAATCCATTCCTAAAAGGCCCACAAATGAAACATTGCAATACTCTCAATAAATACATGAACAACAGGAGCAATGAAGACACACTGGCAGAATAGTAATATTTCTCAGTTGGTGCACCAGTGGATTTGATTTTTTTACTTTTTTTGCAAAATGTTACAATGTCAGTATGGATACATGCTGCATCACTGTGCTGTTTTTATAAGAAGCTGCAGGCTGACCAGTCAGGCCATGATGTGTCTGGTTAAACTTCCAAGTATCATGAATCACCCATGCTTTATTTGATCTTTAAAAAGCAATAAATGAAAATATAATTAAAAGAAAGTCTGCTGCATTGATATTTATTGTTTTCTCAGTTGTACTAAGTAGGTGATGTTCATCTAGCTCAGCCTGCTTAATATTTACCTGATTGCACTGATAATTTCCACAACATAAAAACTATCTACATACTTTTCAAATACAGGCTACTTTATAGTAAGCATTGTTACTTATTATCATGCAAAACAGTGCTTTCTTATTCCAAATGCTAGACAGTTAGATAATTTATTGAAGGATTTTCGAAATTCATTTTGTATTGGGTGGGTAGCCTACTTTTGTCTTATGTCTGTGGATATGTTGTTACACACCTCTAGAATAGACTGCAGAACTTCAGTCTGAACATGAGATTATAACAGTGTACACCGAACTGAAAATCATTGCTTAAACCAGAGGATTAATTCAGATTAAACCATGGGCTACCCTCCTGTTAGTAAACTTAGTGTATTCCTCAGAGATACTGGTGGATCTATTTACTGGAAGAGGAAACTGTCCCAAAGAGCATGTCCTGTCCACAGCAATTTAATACAGCTTCATTTATACTCAATGGTCGGAGGGAACTACGCTACAGCTGGATAGGCATTATCAATGACTGTATCATGTTTTCTTTCACTTCAAGTGACTCCTCCTCCACAAATCAAATGAAAAGGCTAAATCATTCAAGACCTATTCTGGTATGGTTGTATCATTCTATCAGGCACCAGACACAGCTGGAGAACACAGCTGGAGAAGTGACTCATAGCTTCACAGAAAACCTCAGTTTCCTAGTAAGTACATTTACAAGTAATGCTTATAAATCACACTACAACTGCTTGTGAAAACCACAACTTCATAAGTGGCAGGAGAGGGAAAAATTCTGACCAAACAAATGTAGAAGTTTTCTCTGAAAATTTCCTTGAAGAAATGATCTAACTGTATCATCATGGAGATATAAGGTCCTCAACATAAATCTACCGAATGCATTTACACTCATGATATGTAGGTAAATGTGATACTGTGGACATGGGAACAGATGAGTCATATTTAGAAAAGATGAGACAATATTATCCGTTAGCTCCAAATCATCTGACACCTTACCTCATTGAGGATGTTCATGTTGGCTGGGATCAGTGATCACTGTAGCAGCTGTAACAATAGCATCAAATGACACTAAGATACCAAGAGCTAGAAAAACAAGCAGAAAAGTCTACAAGTTCAATGAACTGGATAAGGAAAAGGTTATCTCACATCTCACACATGAATTAGAATCATTTTATTTGCACAGTGACAGTGTAGAGCAACTGAGGCTCAAGTTCAAATACACAGTCAATCAAGCCCTAGAAGAATAATGAAAGATCACAGATATCTCCATGATAACTGTTATGACATGACAACTACATCGCACCGATGACACCTCATGATGCAACACATCCGTTCAACCGTGAACACACTGTGGTGGCTTGGAGGACCAGCCTTGCAGCCAGGATATTCATTGGCATGTGCATCCTAGAAGACACATATATGCAGATCCATCTTCTTCTGCCTAAGTTGCGAAGGCAGTCGTTCAGAAACTTGTAGCTCTATGCCACAGTCTATTTAGTTCAGCACAGCAGAATCATCACAGCCTACAACCAAGGACCACTGCTGACAACACTCACGACTTCAAAGCTCCTCTTAATTGCCTCAACACTTGGATCCACGACAGCACTGAGACTGGCTACAGAGAATGTAGCAGATGAATGAGTTGTCGGCGGAATGGCTGGAAGCAATTACAAATTCAAGGTCAGTTCCAGTACAGCTAGTCCAAATCGATTCATTGGTGTGGAACTTCAGAGCGATGCCACCCCCTTCCACAGCAACAGCAAGCTGGAACCCTGGTCGTGCTATATGACATCGGTGGAACAACACTTTCTCTTTTATGGCACAACCAGTGACATGCAGCAACATGCATTCTTACTGACAAAAGCAGCCCTTGCCATTTACCAACTTATACAACAAGTACACCCTGAGGCAGAACTGAACTCTCTTTCCCATGCCACCATTAAGTCTAGTCTGACTGAATATTTTAACTCCCAGATTCATGAGGCAGCCACCCTCTACAAGTTCTTCAGCTGTAAAAAACTAGACTTCAGAATCATACCATGAATCAATCACAAGGCTCCAGGCGCTGGTCCCAGAATGCAGATTCCAGTGCTCCAACTCCCAATGCAAACAATCATATGCCTCCACAATAATTTGGGACATAGTACTGGTGCACTCAACCAGCAAAGCCTTGAGACATGACCTGCTGACCTTAAAAGATCCCACGCTGGAAGCTTGTTTACTGATTATAAGGGCATCTGAACAATCTCTGTGATCATTAGCTTCCATCCAGGATCCTGCATTAGTGTTTGCCATCTGCCCAGTCAGGACCAGCCCACACGTTAGGCAGCAAGACTAAAAAAATTAACAGAGATGTCCCACCATCTTTAACAGTTACCATCAAGTGCACTGCTTTATCAGCCACCAACACCCGCAGTAATGCTTTTGTAGAACTAAGTATGCACCTCATAGCAAATCAGGCCAGCTGGCCCCACCTATGGAAGCGGGATGGACATTTTCCAATCCAGTCGAACTACCCACTGCTGACAATGTCTGCACAGATGTCTCCTCAATGCAAACAGAAATCCCCCATTCATAACTAATCATTTGATTACAGTGTCTCTGGAGGGAGCCTCAGTCATCTTTGAAATGGACACAGGCCATCATCACTGACTGGAAAATGTATCAGAAATTTGGGTCACCAGAATTACATTCTTTCGACAGCCCACTTCACACTTTTAGTAATGAATTCAAATCTGTGTCAGGATTTTTCTATGCATGAGTTTAATATAGTGCCATCACTCTCACAGCTCACTTCCCAGGGTGCTTCTAACCTCTTTGGTTTGGATCTATTTAAAACATTAGAACTGGAAATTCATGCCACTTCGGAGATGGTGAGGGTGGGTGGACAAACCATGGACATCACAGACCAGTTAGAGAAATTCACAACTATGTTTTCACGAAAGGCCTCAGTGCTCTCAAACTTCAAGGCACACCTCCTCCTGCTACCAACAGCAACACCCAAATTCTTCCTTGTTGCAGGTATGGATGCAGCAGACCTCACAAAGAATCTTGATTAACTTTTTTCAGTGTTTTTACAAGTGAATCTCCATTGTAACACAGACAAATGAGAGTTTTTCATACAACAAATTGATTATCTAGGACACATATTTAGTGCCTCAGGAGTCCACTTGACCCCACAGTATGTGAATGGCATTCAAAAGTTGCCAGTACCCAAGGACAGGTCACAGCTTCAGTCGGTACTATTACCATTGGTTTATTCTATATGTGCCAGCAGTCTCTCAACCCCTCCATCAGCTGTTTCACAAAAACATTTCCTGGAAATGTTCATCTGCAGGTGACAAGGCATTCTTGGACTTGAAACTGGCACTGTTACAACCAACTTGCCTCATGACATATAACCCAAAACATGGTGTGGGTGCAGTTGTCTCCCATATAATTAATTGGGTAGAACACCCCACTGCATTTGCATTAAAGACATTAAATTCAGTAAATTTAAAAGGGGGCCCTTGACATCATTTTTGGAATAAAAAGGTTCCATGATTATGTGTATGGGAGGGAATTTACCCTCCTTACAAACATAAACTGCTGCTGTCCTTACTAAAGACTACAGCAACCATACCAACCACAATGATCTACCAAGGTAGGTCCTGTTCCTCTCTTCCTATACATATGATGCCCATTTCTGATCCACAACACAGCATGCCAATGCCAATTTGTTATCTTGGTTGCCTTTAGGTTAGAACTCTGAGTTTGATGCTGATGCCGAGGTATGCTTTCAGACAGATGCAGCAAAGAAGTCGTAGACAGCCTCCCACTGGGCGTGTACCTCATCCAGTGCTGTACAGCTTTGGATCTGATGCTGGGAGATCTCATCAGCTATATCAAAAGAGGCTGGCCAATGAATAAGAAGACCATAAAACACTCAGATCTACAAGAATCATAGGCATGACACCACAAGCTGTCTATAATGGTCACACCCAGTTCCTCATTCCCAACACACACATCAGCAACAGGCCCGTCATCTATTACACCAAGGACACTAGGGTGTGATGCTCACAAAGCAACTTACAAGGCATGACTTTACTGGTGAGCTATGTACACTGATATCATGGTTATGGTGCCAATAGTACAACTATTGCCAAAGCAAGCAAGCAAGCTACCCCATCACAATCCTATTCCCCTTAGCCAATGACCAACATCCCATGTCCCACGTCCATCTTGATTTCGCAGGCCTATTCATAGGGGCTACCTAGCTAGTAGATGCTGTCACAGGATTTCCATTCACAATACAACTGACCTCCATGTTATCTGCATTTCCAATCCTAACACTGACAAAATTTTTTGCCTTTGAGGGGGTGCCTGAGTCCACTGTTATGGATAATGGTCCTCAATTCACTTCAGCCAAATTCCATGCCTTTTGCAACGGCATTTCTTTGGTCCTCATTGCGCCATTCCACCTGGCTTCTAACAGGTCAACAGGAAGATTTATCCGCACTTTTAAAACACAGCTGGTGAAGTTGTGTCAACATCAACCCCTAGGAGAGGTAGTAATCCTGTTCTTAGCCTCGTATCACAGTACACTCTAAGATGGAGCCTCCACAGTGTAAAAACCCCATTGTAACCATCACTGCTCCAAGCTGTCAATCCTTCATCCCCAGGAAGAGGAAACGCATCTCAGATGCAACAGGCATCACAGATTTTCTCTGAAAAACCAGTATGGAGCCTTACTTTTTCACAAGAATATCTCTGCTGGTTGCCAGCGAAAGTTACACATCTTCTAGGTTGAACTATGATGGAAGTGGAATTCACAGATGGCACATAGTGCCAAAAACATATTAACAACGTATGTCCTTGTCTTAGCCCGGTTCCACCACCAGACAACCTAACACACGGCTCTGTTATAGAATCACAAGCAGCAGGACTACCACCAATGAGGAAGCCACAATCTGCACCATTACTGGAAAACATAACATTTGAGGCTACAGACTGCAGATCATCCCAGCCAGTCAGACCCATGGAAATGGACCCCAGACCAGCCAACCCCTGCTGGGCAGGGGGATAATGTCATGATGTGACAGCTACACCATGACAATGACACCTCATGAGCCAGCACACTACATGTGGCTCTGGCAACACTGCAGTGGCTCGGAGGGCCTGCCTCACAGCAAAGCCAACAGAGGGAAGCAGCCCCGGGCTGTCCAGGAAGACGTATGCATGTGGAACTATCTTCTTCTGCTGAAGCAACAAGGGCAGCCAATTGGAAACTTGTAGCTTTATGCCGCAGCCTGTTTAGTTCAGTGCAGTGGCTCTCGAAGGCAGAATCGTCACAGTCTATGACCAAGGATCACTGCTGACACTCAGAACTTTGCAGCTTTGGTAATTGCCTCAGCACGTGGATCCATGATGGAATTCTGATCAGCTCCATGAAGAATGGTAAACAGTGACTGTTCCATACTTCATCCAGGCTGTATAAACTCTGTTTGAGACTAATAAATATTTTGCTGACTGCTCAGCAGAACTTTAACTTTGTGTTAGATTTCGAAATATTTCATTGCTTGCTCAGCAGGACTTAGTCCCATACACCATATGAACTAGTACTGTTGAGTTGCAGAACAAATTTTACAAGTTACTTTTTCTGAGAAGCGTTTTTTCAGTTAAGTTTAAGTCAAGAAGAAACATTATGTTGTGTAATTCATTTCTGCATTTTGCCATTGAACATAAGCCATGATTCTGTTGTCATAAATTTACTGCATGTTCATGATGCACAACTGCTACGAAACAAAGCATAAACACATCCATAGGCAGAAGGAACTGAGTGAAGCATTTAATGACTATTAAAGTGCTCCGATGATTTGGAGCTGATACATAATATCATTTTTGAATATGTCTCACCTGTTCCTGTGTCCACAAGATCACATACACCTGCATACCACAGACTGCAAAATCATCTAGTACATTATGTTGAGGGCATTATTTGGGCACACTTCTGATTAGCCAAAATTGTCCTGCTCTTAGATATATGACAAACAATTGTGTGGTTGACATAAGATGTTACAAAAGTTTTATAAATGATATCTGGAGTGCTTTCCTCTTTTATTTCAAGAAATGACAAATAGCTCTGGGCCTCTTGAGAGTATAGAGTGGGAGCAAGCTCCACCCGTGGGAAAGTGCTGGAATATGATCTACACTCAGTGCTACAAGATTTTGATTTCCATGGTTCCCAATTGGCTTTGTGATTTATGGAAGTCAATTGCATACAGAGTTAAACAACCAGGTCACTGGAATAAGGAAAGAATCTATGTTTTTGAACATCTGTAACACCTTGAGGAGTTTTCGCCCAATACACAGTGCAGCTCAACTGTAGTATAGAGCCTTGCAATGGTACTGTGCCTGTGGTCTCACGTCTCCACAAGTGGTAGTGTTCATTACCTTTAGAAACACTGACATTGGCTCATCTACACACAATGCAAAATCCAGCTAAAATTGCACATTACATTTATAGAACAGGAGTAAACATGCCATGTCTGTTCCCTATGACCTATAGCTGAGAAGTGTCAAGATGTTGAGAGCTGCAGATCACTTGATTATCAGTTGCCTCAGGTGTGGTGAGCTAATGGTCAAATATAAGACTGAGAAAACTCTTAAATATTTCATGCTCAGACATGAGGCAGTAATGTGCAACCAACACTGATGCCAAACATGCCTTGAATTATGAAAGGTGAAACACACACACTTCTATTCAGAAAACTGAAGCCTATCTGTACTACTCACTCCTCCAGTCTCCTAATGGTGAGATGCAGCTAGCAAACAGAAATTACAAGACTGGAGAAAGCATTAAGTGTTTCAAAAACCACGTATCAATAAGGAGACTTGTACAGGTATTCTTACCATGAATGCTATGGTGTTAATACCAACATCAAATGTTACAATAGTATTATGAGAAGGAAAGTTGCTACTTACCATATAGCAGAGATGCTGAGTTGCAGATAGGCACAACAAAAACGCTCTCACAATTAAAGCTTTTGGTCATTAAGGCCTCCATCAACAATAGACACACATATGCACAGACACACACACTCTCACGCAAATGCAACTTACACATACGATTGCAGTCTCAGGCAACTGAAACCACACTGTGAGCAGCAGCACCATTGCATGGTGGGAGTGACGACTGGGTGGGGGTAAGGAGGAGGCTGGGGTGGGGAGGGGGAGGGGTAGTATGGTGGGGGTGGCGGACAGTTAAGTGTTGCTGGTTAGACGGAGGGCAGGGGAGAGGTGGGAGGGAGGCGGGGGGGGGGGGGGGGGGGGGAATAGTGGGAAAGGAGAGAAATAAGAAAACTGGTCTGGTGGTGGAATGATGGCTGTGTAGTGCTGGAATGGGAACAGGGAAGGGGCTGGATGGGTGAGGACAGCGACGAATGAAGGTTGAAGCCAGGAGGGTTACGGGAACGTAGGATGCGTTGCAGGGTAAGTTCCAACCAGCGCAATTCAGAAAAGCTAGTGTTGGTAGAAAGGATCCATATGCCACAGGCTGTGAAGCACTCATTGAAAGGAAGGATATCATGTTTGGCAGTGTGTTCAGCAACAGGGTGGTCCACTTGTTTCTTGGCTACAGTTTGCCGGTGGTCATTCATATGGACAGAAAGCTTGTTGGTTGTCATACCTACATAGAATGGAGCACAGTGGTTGCAGCTTAGCTTGCAGACCACATCCCTTTGATGGGATAGGTGATATTAGTGACCAGACTGGAGCAGGTGCTGGTGGTGGTGGGAGGATGTATGGGACAGGTCAATTACATGGGTATCAACCATGAGGTAAGGGGTTGGGAGCAGGGGTTGTGTAAGGATGGACAAGTATATTGCGTAGGTTTGGTGGACGGAGGAATACCACTGTGGGAGGGCTGGGGAGGATAATGGACAGGACATTTCTCATTTCAGGGCATGACAGGAGGTAATTGAAACCCTGGCAAAGAATGTAATTCAGTTGCTCCAGTCCTGGGCGGTACTGGGTTACGAGGGGAATTCTTCTCTGTGGCTGGCTGGTGGGACTTCGGGAGGTGGTGGGAGACTTGAAAGATAAGACACGGGAGATTTTCCAATGTCAAATGTTGTTAGACTTAGACACAATACATTATTTTCTTCAGTAAATGGACGTATGAGTTACATAAATCAAAAATTATTGTTTCATTCCTGACACACACAGATATATATATATATATATATATATATATATATATATATATAAAAAAACAAAGATGAGGTGACTTACCGAACAAAAGCGCTGGCAGGTCGATAGACACACAAACAAACACAAACATACACACAAAATTCAAGCTTTCGCAACAAACTGTTGCCTCATCAGGAAAGAGGGAAGGAGAGGAGAAGACGAAAGGAAGTGGGTTTTAAAGGAGAGGGTAAGGAGTCATTCCAATCCCGGGAGCGGAAAGACTTACCTTAGGGGGAAAAAAGGACAGGTATACACTCGCACACACACACATATCCATCCACACATACAGACACAAGCAGACATATTTAAAGACCACGATATGCATAAAGGTTAGGTGGTTGTGTTGCCGCCAAAACACGTTAAAGGACGGAGAAATTCGGGAAAATTTCGAAAAAACTGCGTGTGGTATAATAAAAGGAGTGGTATTGTGGTGGCAGATTATGAAAATGAGGCTAACAATTGTCTGACGAAGAAATAATCGCGTTAAAACCTGTGGGAAGCGGCTAAAAATGATCAGTGGTGTGGGAAAAACGGAAATGGAAATAAAGCGAAAATTATTAGAACTGGCCGAAATGGTTGTTTAAAAGGTGAAAGGAGCTGTTTGTGAACTAGAAACAGTTGATATTATAGCGGCGGTACTGCTGAAAGCGGCAAAATATATATATATATATTTTTTTTTTTTTTTTTTTTTTTGTTATGGTTTGGAAGTGGGTTACGTATTATTGAGTATATATATAGGCGGGATAAAATAGTATAGCAGATTACGGTAAAAAGGAGAAGGTGAATACAAAGTGAAACTACTGGCAAAAACAGAAAGAGGAAAATAAGACGACAGAAAAGATTTCGAAATGCAACAGAGACAATAACAAACGTAATTGTTGGATTCAAATTAATGATATCAATATAATGGAAGGAAACATTCCACATGGGAAAAATTATATATAAAAACAAAGATGAGGTGACTTACCGAACAAAAGCGCTGGCAGGTCGATAGACACACAAACAAACACAAACATACACACAAAATTCAAGCTTTCGCAACAAACTGTTGCCTCATCAGGAAAGAGGGAAGGAGAGGAGAAGACGAAAGGAAGTGGGTTTTAAAGGAGAGGGTAAGGAGTCATTCCAATCCCGGGAGCGGAAAGACTTACCTTAGGGGGAAAAAAGGACAGGTATACACTCGCACACACACACATATCCATCCACACATACAGACACAAGCAGACATATAGGTCTTTAAATATGTCTGCTTGTGTCTGTATGTGTGGATGGATATGTGTGTGTGTGCGAGTGTATACCTGTCCTTTTTTCCCCCTAAGGTAAGTCTTTCCGCTCCCGGGATTGGAATGACTCCTTACCCTCTCCTTTAAAACCCACTTCCTTTCGTCTTCTCCTCTCCTTCCCTCTTTCCTGATGAGGCAACAGTTTGTTGCGAAAGCTTGAATTTTGTGTGTATGTTTGTGTTTGTTTGTGTGTCTATCGACCTGCCAGCGCTTTTGTTCGGTAAGTCACCTCATCTTTGTTTTTATATATAATTTTTCCCATGTGGAATGTTTCCTTCCATTATATTGATATCATTAATTTGAATCCAACAATTACGTTTGTTATTGTCTCTGTTGCATTTCGAAATCTTTTCTGTCGTCTTATTTTCCTCTTTCTGTTTTTGCCAGTAGTTTCACTTTGTATTCACCTTCTCCTTTTTACCGTAATCTGCTATACTATTTTATCCCGCCTATATATATACTCAATAATACGTAACCCACTTCCAAACCATAACAAAAAAAAAAAAAAAAAAAATATATATATATATATATATTGCCGCTTTCAGCAGTACCGCCGCTATAATATCAACTGTTTCTAGTTCACAAACAGCTCCTTTCACCTTTTAAACAACCATTTCGGCCAGTTCTAATAACTTTCGCTTTATTTCCATTTCCGTTTTTCCCACACCACTGATCATTTTTAGCCGCTTCCCACAGGTTTTAACGCGATTATTTCTTCGTCAGACAATTGTTAGCCTCATTTTCATAATCTGCCACCACAATACCACTCCTTTTATTATACCACACGCAGTTTTTTCGAAATTTTCCCGAATTTCTCCGTCCTTTAACGTGTTTTGGCGGCAACACAACCACCTAACCTTTATGCATATTGTGGTCTTTAAATATGTCTGCTTGTGTCTGTATGTGTGGATGGATATGTGTGTGTGTGCGAGTGTATACCTGTCCTTTTTTCCCCCTAAGGTAAGTCTTTCCGCTCCCGGGATTGGAATGACTCCTTACCCTCTCCTTTAAAACCCACTTCCTTTCGTCTTCTCCTCTCCTTCCCTCTTTCCTGATGAGGCAACAGTTTGTTGCGAAAGCTTGAATTTTGTGTGTATGTTTGTGTTTGTTTGTGTGTCTATCGACCTGCCAGCGCTTTTGTTCGGTAAGTCACCTCATCTTTGTTTTTATATATAATTTTTCCCATGTGGAATGTTTCCTTCCATTTTATATATATATATATATATATATATATATATATATACATATATAGACACACACACACACACACACACACACACACACACACACACACACACACACACACACACACACACACATGGTAAAATCTGCTATGTATTCTTTTAGAGGGTAGGTAGCATGATCCTGGGTAAACTATTTCATTTAGCATCAAAAATCTCTAAAATAACAGTGATACATCAGCCTTGTAATTACAGTTACTGTGAACTTAGCAATGAGGATGATCAGATCTTTCACACATTTTTAATTTTAATTAGCATAATACATACATATTCATACTTGTTTACTTTCAGTGAAACTTAATGAGCTATTCCTTTTTAGTAAAAAAAAAAATGCAATCCATTCCCACTTGATTCAAGCATCTAATGAATATATCAACTTTCTCATGCCCCTAGTTGAGTCTTTCAGTGCTTCAGAAATTTCCTACCAGTCATATTTCTTTCGCCCTTAGCATATGTGCTGTCGATCTCTTGAACCCCAGAAGCACCTTCTATCAGCAGTTTATGTTCTCTTCATACCACTCCATCACTCAAGCAGTTTATGTGAACAACAAACTATACAAGGTAGCAGACAAAATCCTTTTGTACTGCTAATGCTGAAGTGGAGAGGATGCAAACATCCTTTTATCTCTAATAAACTGACAACCAGCAAAACATAACTGAACACTAGCCAATGGAAACTGAATATGACTGAATGCAGTCTACTTGTGCTCGCCCACCATTTACACCACAGAGAATCCTTGTTTACGATGCTAATTTACTTGTGTTCACTCTAGTATAAACCAGGCTTCCAGAAATCCTTCTAATGATCTCTAGTGGAAAGTGGAATTATGGTGTTCACAAACTCCCCCCATGATAGTTTCTCTCTCTCTCTTTAACAAGCTGTCAATATCTGCCCTCACTAACCATAAAGCTGTGAGGTTCTCAGCTGATGGTCAACATATGGACTTGCACAGATAAGCATGTCTATCCCTGAATAAAGAAAGGCACTCTTCCCTCCTCCTAGTCACAGGTAGTCTTTGTAGATGGCAAGCAGATTTGTCATTTGTGGACACTGTCACAATGTTCAGACACTGTCTACTGGCTGTACAGCATCCAGCCTACCTCATTTAACGTCCATTTTAGCAGCATGGTGCCTTGAGTGCAAATCACCGACCACTTCTCAATGAGCAGTGTCTGCATGGGCAGGAAAGCAAACTAAGTGATAAATGACAGACAGCAAACCCTAAATCCTCTGTCCTACAATCAATGGAGCCAGTCTTCCAATGATGCTGTCAACTGCTTGACCCCTGCAACAGATGGTAACAGAGCCCCACAGCCTGTTACAAGCATAAAAATTCCCACAGGAAAAATAGAGGATAAGGTTGTCAGATTATGTAGAGCTTTGTGATCTAGAGATTCTTTAGGGGGAAAAGTATAGGGAACATATGATCATCCTACAAGGTATGTGTATTTTTGCAGGAACTATTGGTAAGTTGAGGTTGAGTGTTGAGGTGAGGAGTAGTAAACACTGTTAATGTATGTAATCACATTACCTTCAGCGCTTTCCCCACTGAAGGCATCCTTTCTGTGATGATTATAATCCCTCAGCAAATGAGTGTCAGACTTCTGAAAATGGATCTCCTCCAAACACAGGCATAAGTCTCCTCTGGGTCAATAGTCTCAGTTTTGTCACAAAAGTCCCAAAACTATTTATTTTCCACTGAATTCGATTGGTGACATTTATCTATGTCTTCACTACAGGGTGTCCCTATCAGGATTGGGCTAAATATCGCAAAAATGGTAAGAGATAGAGACAGCTGGATATAGATATAAGATAAGGGGTTGAGTGAACTTCCTGGTGACCTGTAAGAGCCATCTGCCATCTTGGTTTGCATCATATTGCATTCAGCTCACATTTATTTAGTGGGAGGGGGTCATGTGAGACATGTTTTAAGAGTAGAATTTGACAAGGAACACAACTGTGAAGTCTGTTTTGCAGTATCTTTCATAGGTAAAAATTTATGCACCATTTGTTATAGCATGTGTAATTCATCATGTAGCATACTCAAACCTGATGACGTTTTGTTCCTGTTGTTACAGGTGCGCCATTAATTTGAAGGACAACATGCCAATAATCAAAGAAGACAGGATCAAAACCATCCTGCTACCTGGTGGCCAGAGTTCCACAGAAATTACCAGGGGCTTCAGCCAATGATATCCTGGAGGGAACCCATCACAGAAAGTGTCATCAGGAAACTGATCAGAAAGTTTCAAGAAACAGGATCAATGGCAGATAAATCCCATGCCAGCTGTGCCCCTACAGCAACTGGTAAGGCTATGACCACGGCAATGTTAGCATCAGTGGCCTAAGTTCCGTCAAAGGTATCTTGTGACTCACCCAAAAGCATGGCATTCTTCGGAGCAGTATCCACCAAATCCATTCAAAACACAACTCCAACAACATCTGGTGGAAGGTGACCCTGATCGGAGGGTACAGTTTTGTGAGTGGGTGTCAGCATAACATGCCATTAATCATGATATTGCTTACAACATACTCTTTAGTGATATGGTGAATTTATATGTCAATGGGCAAGTTAACAAGCACAACTGTTGATACTAGTCACCAGACAACCCAAGTTGGAAGTCTCCCTGCAGGGCGCAACAATGTGAAAAGTTCAGCTATAGTGCGGCATTTCGGGAATGTGTCTCATTGGCCCTATCTTTCTGATGGAAATCCTCAATGCTCTGAACTATCTGCAGATGCTGGATGAGGTTCTCAATGAAGATGGGACATTTCCTTCATACTTTCAGCAGAATGGGGCACCATCCCATTGTAGTGCCTGTGCACAGGAAAGGCTTGACACGCATTTCCCCAGATGTTGCATCGGGCATCGTGGTCCCATGGACCACATTCACCTGATCTAACCCCCGTAAATTTCTAATTGTGGGGATATCTGAAGTCCATGGTGTATTCCGCAGAGATTCATGATGTGCAGCAACTGGAACTGCGGATTACTGTGGCCTGTGATAGTGTCACACCTGCCTTGTTGCATCATGTCCATGTAAACTTTCTCCATCATACACAAAAATGTCTTCAGGTACACAGACAGCATGTGGAACACATTTTGTAATGTGTTGCATGCCAGTCCTGTTATGATTCATGATGAATTACACGTCTTATAATAAATTATGCATAACTTTTTACCTATCAAAGGTACTGTGAAATGAACTTAACTACTGTGTTTTGTTGTCAAGTTCTAACATTAAAACATGTATCACATGACCCTCCTTCTATTGAAGAAATGTGAGCTGAATCCAATATGGCAGATAGCACGATGGCCGACGGGCTCCAGCAGTCACACAAAAAGTTTCCGCCCACCTCCTTTGCTTATATCCACATCCACCCTGCCCCTGCCTCTAACCATTTTCATGACATTTTACCCAGTTCTGGCTTTTGAGATACCCTGTTTATGGCTGAAAAACTGACTGTTCAATCAGCAGATAAACAAGACTGAAAATGTAACTTCTGGAAGGCTGAAAAATGTTGCTAAGCTTTTGGACAATGCCCTTTTTCCAAGATACTAATAAACACACACATCACTTCATTGTCCCAGCCAACTACATTGGAACAGCACTGCAGTTTGACTAGGGTAAGGCATTGTGTTGTTGGATAAACTAACTGTGAGGATAAAGGAAGCAGGGAGGTGGGAAGGGAGGGATGAAGGGAGAGGCAGCAAGGCAATAAGTTAGGAACGTGTCACTAGTGAGTTCATCTTGCCAAAAGAGGAAGATACATCATGTGACACACACTGAACGGAAGGAGTGGTTTTTGAGGCGACAACAGAACACTGGAAGAGGGAATAATCCACTGAATTACGGACCTGTATCAAATGGCTCTGAGCACTATGGGACTTACCATATGAGGTCATCAGTCCCCTAGAACTTAGAACTGCTTAAACCTAACTAACCTAAGGACATCACACACATCCAATGCCTGAGGCAGGATTCGAACCTGCGACCGTAACAGTCATGAAGTTCCAGACTGAAGCGCCTAGAACCGCTCGGACACAGCGGCCGGTAGACCTGTATCACTGATGTCAATTTGCAGAAGGATTTTGGAACATATACTGTATTTGAAACTTATGTTTTACCTCAAACAAAATGATCTGTTGACAAATAGTCAGCATTGATTCATAAAATATCATTCTTGTGAAATATAACTAGCTCTTTATTCACACAAAGCGATGAGTGCTACCAACAGGGGATCTCAAATCGATTCAACATTTCTAGATTTCCAGAAGGCTTTTGACACCACTCCTCACAAGCAACTATTAAACAAACTGCATGCCAACAGAGTATTGCCTCAGTTCTGTGACTAGATTCATGATTTCCTGTCAAAAAGGTCTCAGTCCATAGTAACTGACTGAAAATTATTGGGTAAAACGCAAGTGATATCTTACGTTCCCCAAGGATGTGTTACAGGCCCTCTGCTGATCCTAATGTATATAAACAATTTAGGGGATGATCTGAGCAGCCCTCTCAGATTGTTTCCAGATGTTTCTGACATTTACCACCTAGTAAAGTCATCAAAAGATCAAAACCAATTGTAGAGTGATTTACACAAGATGTATGTAGGGTGCAAAATGTGGCAACTGAATCTAAATAATGAAAAGTTTGGGGTCATCCATTTCAGTGCTAATAGGAATCCATTAAATTTAAGACAAATTAAGATAAATCACACAAATGAATTTTCAATGTAGCTCATAATTTGCAGCATTGTCCCCATAACTGATTATGCCCATTTGGTTCTGAATTGAGTGGAAGGACTGACCCACAGGCTTTGAAGGTTCTGTGACAAGCTAGGCTGTGACTTCCTGGACTTGTGCCATGGTGTTGAGAACTGTAGTGTCCCCCTAAACAGGTCGGGGGTGCACTAGAAATCAGATGCTGTTACGCAGGTTGCTGAGCATGTGTGGGGTGCACACAAGAGTTTTTTAGATTAGGCAACTCTCCATCCAGTCCAGATAACAATAGCTGTAGGAAACCCAGAAGTATCAGTGTAAGATTGAAACAAGTGCCTCCCACAGGTGAGAGTATTAAAATCCTAAGAATAACCTGCAAAAGCTTCGTAACAAAGAGCCGGTGTGTGACACACTCATGAAAAGCTCATCGAAACCTGATATTGACAGCAATGAGATTTTTGGAGAAATTTTAAGTGTATATCAAATGGATAGGCAAATAGGAAATGGATGTGGTGTATTTGTGACAGCGGAAAAGAAGCTCAAATCCACCAGGACAGAAACTGAAGCTGCTTGTGAGATTGTTTGGGCAAGACTCAATATCAGGGGTGGGCGTAAAATGGTAATTAGATCACCTAACAGACTCATCTCATGGTATACCAAAAACTTTAGAGAAAAGCTCAGTTCACTTCTTCATAAGTTTCCCAATCATACTGTAATCATCAGTGGAGACTTTAATCATCCAAAAATTAATTGGGAAAGCTAAAGTTTTGTTAGTGGTGTGAATAATAATACATCCTGTGAAACTTCACTACATGCCTTCTCTGAAAACTACCTAGAACAAATAGTTAAGAATCCCTCTTATGATGGAAATATACTGGATCTAATGGCAACAAATAGGCCTGGCATTTTTGTAGATGTCCACAGTGAAACTGATATCAGTGATCATGACTGAAACAAGAAAAAAGACATGTTCAGTAAATAGATAAAAAATCAGTACTGTCATTTCTCAACGAGGAACTTGAAACTTTCAGCATAGGACATGAGTGTGTAGAGATATTGTGACTCAAGTTTAAAAGAATAATTGACCATGCACTCAACAAATGTGCACCCTGTAGAACAGTACATAATGGGAGGAAACCTCCATGGGTACATAGTCACTGTAAAGAAACTTCTAAAGAAACAGGGATTACTGCAGAATAGGTATAAAGCAAAGCATAAGGCTATAGATAGAGAGATGCTGAATGGAACATGTTTGGCTGTCTAGAGAGCAATGCCTGATGTCTTCAAAGACTACAACAGCAGAATACAGACAAGTGATCTTTTACAAAACCCAAAGAAATTCTGGTTGTATGTAAAAGTTGTTAGTGGCACCAAAGTTAGTTCCAGTCCCTAGCAAATGAGACAGCACTGAAACTGAGGGTAGCAAAGCAAAAGCTTAAATGCTTACTCCATTTACAATTGTTTCTTTACAAGGAAAACCCAGGAGAACTGCTCCAATTTAATCCCCATACCACTGAAAATATGAATGAAATAAGTATTAGTGTCAGTAATACTGAGAAACAGCAGAAATCATTAGAACTGAATAAAGCTTCAGGATCTGATGGAATTCCTGTCAGATTCTATACTGAATTTGCAGCTGAGTTAGCCCCTCTTCTAACTATACAAAAAATTATGTCCAGTTCTTAGAAAAAGGCAGAAGTGAGTCCTGTTTCCAAGAAGGGTAGCAGAAGTGATCCACAAAGCAATTGTCCCAGATCTTGACATCAGTTTGTTGTAGAATCTTAGAACATATTCTGAGCTCAAACATAATGAGGTATCCTGAACAGAATGATCTTCTTTATGCCAACCAGCATGGATTTCGAAAACATCAACCATGTGAAACCCAACTTGCACTTTTTCTCACATGGCATACTGAAAACTTCGGATCAGGGCAATCAGGTAGATGCAGTGTTTCTTGACTTCCAAAAAGCATTTGACTCAGTACAACATTTATGCTTATTGCCAAAGAATGACCATATGGGGTATGAAGTGAAATTTGCTACTGGATTGAGGATGTTATCTTGGATGGGTAGTCATTGTCAGATGAAGTAACTTCAGAGGTGCCCCATGGAAGTGTATTGGAACCACTGCTGTTCATTTTTCATATTAGTGACCTTGCTGATAATAATAATAGTAAAATCAGGCTTTTTGCAGGTGACACAGTTGTTTATAATGAAGTACTATCTGAAAGAGCTGCATAAATATTAAGTCAGATAATGATAAGATATCAAAGTGGTGCAGAGATTGGTAACTTGTTCTAAATGTGTTGATATGTAAAAATTTTCACTTCACAAAATGAAAAAATGTAGTATCCTATGACTATAACATCAATGAGTCACTGTTGGAACTGGAAAACTCATACAAATACCTGGGTGTAGCACTTTGCTGGGATGTGAAATGGAATGATCACATAGGTTCAGTTGTGGACAAAGCAGGTGGTAGACTTTGGGGAAGAGCAGCACAAATGATCACAAGTTTGTTTAACTGATGGGAGAGTGTCACAGAGATCCTGAAAGAACTAAACTGGAAGACTCTGGAGGACAGACACAAACTATCCCAAGAAAGACTGTTTACAAAGTTTCAACAACTGGCTTTAAATGTTTCTTTAGAAATATACTACAACCCCTATCTATCGCTCACACAAGAATCAGGAAGATAAGATTAGAATAATTGCTTCATACACAGGGGCATCCAGACAATGACTGAGAATGACTGAAGGAAGTTGTACTCAGAAGGTAAAAGATGTGAAAGACAGTGAAAATTTAGTGCAAAAAAACTCTTTTGAAGTGCTTTCTGCTGTGGATTCAGTGAACACATCGGAAAGGATTGAAAAGTTGGAAAACAAAGTAGGCAAACCGTTGCTTGTTGTAAGTAGGTCAAACAGTGAAAATACTATGTCAGGAGATATTCCAAAAACTCCAAAAATAAGTGTGCACGCCTACACTACCACAGACTTCAATGCAACAAAGGAAACTACGTTAAAAAACGTATCTCCAGTGAAACTGCAAACTGCGGAACATTAAGAATACATGCGGCAAAAAAACAACACTAGTCAGGTGAGAAGAACTTTAAATCCTCCGGTTACAAAAAGTGTGAAACACAAAACAATCTGTGTGTTAGGTGATGGTCACGGCCATGAAATTTCTGTAATGTTGATGAGAACATGTAGTTTCAAGGCCTCTGGTTTCATAAAGCCAGGGGCTCCATTGGGTGAAATAATGGACCTAACAACATCAACTGATGTAGCTAGTTTGAATAAAGACGATTTCGCCGTGTTATCGAGGATCAAATGACATATATAGAAACGAGATACACAAGGTGATTACAGAAATGAGTAAATGTTTAAATAATTTAACCCACACAAATGTACTCATTGTGAACATCCTGCATCGTCGTGATTTACCACCCTGGTCATGTGTGAACTGCGAAATTAATGTTGCAAACGAGTGTATCACTTAAATATGCACTAACTTCAAGAATGTAGATATTGTAGATATAAACAGATTGGAGAAAAGGTTCCACACAGTCCATGGATTTCATTTAAATATGCCAGGAAAGAAATTACTAGCCAAAAAAATATGTACTCGCATTTCGAAGAAGAGTGAAGAAATAAGTATAAGTGATGAACAAATGGAGATTAAGAAGTGCTTTAGATGGGTTACAAGCAGTGCCATCGACCAAATGCAAATTACCAAGTGGTTTAAACCGATTAGGCAAGAAACAATCAATCAAGTCGTCAGCCAAACTAAAATTACGAAATGGTTTAAACCAAAGTGGACAGATGTGGATGAAGCAAAACTTATACAAGCTCCAGAAGTTAACTCACCTGCTGATTGCCACTAGCAAACAGAAGCCACACACAAGAAAGATACAGAAAATTTTTTAGGTTAAGTGCTCTATTAGAAATCCCATTAGATAAGAATCAGAAACCGTTTCAACTAAAGTTACTAAATACCCAGATTTTGCTATACTACACCATAACATTCAGTCACTCAAAAATAAAATTTCCATGTTGGTAGCACTACTCCAGTATGCACTAAACATAGACATAATTTGCATTACCGAACATTGGCTACGAAATGACAAAGGAAACCTGTCAGTCTTCATGAATAAACTAAAGGTTCTGCTGAACAGGATCAGTACACTAAATATGAAGGTAGTGTTTTGTGCAGATTTCAATATTGATTTTTCAAAAGACAGTAGCACCAGAGATGTTTTGATAAATATGACCAACACATTCAATATGATCCCCACAATACACTGTCCAACAAAATTAACAGAATGCACAAATTCCATTATTGACCAAATATTCATCTCAGAAACAACTTACAGATTCACAAGCGGAGTACTGAGCATGGGTTATAGTGATCATGAGGCACAGCTGCTGTGTATAGAAATGCCAACAAGTAGCAGCAGTTCCAGAAAAGTTGTTGAAAAAAGAATCTTTTCTGAAGATAACATTAGAATTTTTAATCTCTTACTGGCGAAGGAAATCTGAGAAAGCATCACCACTCAGAACAATGAACAATGTTGATAGCATTTACATGAGTTTTCACAGCTCTTTCTTCACTGTTTTAATGTAGCATTTCCAAAAGTAGTAAAAACAGTAAAACCTAACAATAATAAGCAATAGGTAACTAAACGCATAAAAATTTCCAGTGAGAGAAACAGATTTCTGCAGTACTCTTGTAAGAAATATAGAGTAACCCAAGAATTCACAGATTATTCAAAAGCCTACAAAAGAATCTATGGTAGAGTAGCCAAAGAGGCAAAAATTATGTGGAATGACAATTTGATAAGAAATTCATTTCAGTGCCAAAGAAAAAGAATGTATCATTAACACTAGAAGGCTCAAAAGTCACAGACCAAAATTCAGCTGTGGAAAAATTCAGTGAATACTTCACCTCACTAGCTGAAGACCTCATTCAAGTACACTGTCAAGGACCAGTCCCAAGTTTCTCCAGCAAGTCAGTGGTCTCGACTGCTTCTATGTATGTGTATGAAACAAACCCCAATGAAATTATAAGTAAAATTAAATCATTAGGCAATAAAATGTCAAGTGGTCTTGATGAAGTACTTGATTTCATATCAAAAGCATGTGCTCGCCACATAGCAAACCCCTTGGCAAAATTTTCAACCTCTCTTTACAAACTGGTGTATTTCCAGATATTTTTAAAATAGCAAAAGTTTCCCCACTGCTAAAAAAATTTTCTTCTGAAAAAATATCAAACTACTGACCTGTGTCACAGTTGAGTTCCTTCTCAAAAATACTAGAAAAACTCTTCTATGACAGGCTTTTAAGTTTCGTAAATAAATATGCACCTCTTACAGGACAGCAACATGGTTTTAGAAAGTCTAAATCTATACAGACAGCAATTTTCGAATTCTTAGACTGCATTTTAAAATCCCTTGATCAACATAAATTAGCTGCAGGTATTTTTCTAGATCCATCAAGAGCCTTCGATGTCCTGGACCATAACATTCTGCTCAAAAAATTAGAAAGATGAGGAGTAAGAGGTGTAGCACATAGCTGGTTGTGTTCATACCTAAAAAACTACAGGCAGAAAGTATCACTTCAGTATGAATTCAACAAAATGAATAAAACAAGAAACAACTCCTTTCTTTCTAGGGAATTACCAATAAAATATGGTGTACCACAGGGCTCAATCTTAGGTCCACTACTCTTCTTGATTTATGTGGACGACTTAGTCCCACAAAAACTATCCTGTTTGCCGATGACACCAGTACATTGCTCACAGGATCCAGTCCAGAAACTCTGCGGTCCACAGCAGAAAGTTCAATGAAAAGACTTTCTGAGTGGTTCACAAAAAACAAACTTATTATAAATACTGAAAAAACTGTGTGTGTTGATTTTCATTTAATTCCTCCAACTAATCAAATGTATATTCAAGCCCAATTAAAAAACGATCTCCTAGAAAATGTAAGTGTCACAAAATTCTTGGGTCTTTGGGTTCAGCAAGACTTAAAGTGGGACACACATATAAATAACTTAATTAGAAAACTATCATCTGCATGCTATGGCCTAACAATTTTAAAGGCTACAACAAGCAAAACAACAGTACTACAGGCATACTATGCACAGTTCCACTCACTAATCCAATATGGGATCGTTTTCTGGGGATACTCAACTCACAGTGTAAAGGTTTTTAGAATGCAAAAAAGAGCTTTAAGAATAATTTGTGGCCTTAAAAAGATGGAGTCCTGTAAATCCCATTTTACTGAGCTTGGTGTTCTAAATGTTCCAAGTTTATTCATTTATGAAACTATCTTGTTCACTAGGGACTACCTCCTGCAAACAGGCAAACTGATACAGAACAAAAACGTACACAACTGTAGTACCAGAAGGGAATAAAATATACATCAAAAATATCACAGAACAACCACCTATCAAAGGATCATAATTAACATTGGTGTAATACTACACAATAAGATACCAGAGGAAATAAAAAAATACTACTCGCCCAATATTTAAAGCTAAACTAAAGGCATTTCTAATAAATAGAGGTCTGCGCGGATGCGGATATCTGCAGATATCCACGGTATTTGTTACTTGGCGGATAAAATGGCGACCGGCGCGGATATCCGCAGGTCATCTGCGGATAATGAGCAAAGCATCTGCCCAGTACGTATGTTGCAATGTTAGTTGAAAACTTCAAGTCTGTTGACATTCTTGGAATGTTGCAGGGCCGGGTACAGCGGATGTCTGTTGTCCTCCGCCCCTGGCTACGACCGACGTAGCTGTACCCAAGAGACCTGCGCCTAATCTGTTTCCGCGACCGTGTCTTTTGTGTGGCCCGTGAAGTGCTCTCTGGGTGGCAAACCTGCCCACTGTCTACCATCAGATGGATAGAGCGTCTGCCATGTAAGCAGGAGATCTCGGGTTTGAGTCCTGGTCGGGGCTCACATTTTCATCTGTCCCCGTTGGTGTATGTCAACACCTGTAAGCAACTAAGGGTGTTCATTTCATTGTAATTTCATTCTAATGAGCTGCATGGTCACCGATGGTATCTGTTCTTTCAGACATGTCCAAATGAACAGCTACCATCTCAGTATACATAAAAAGTAGTTAAGTTGTCGCAGAAATGGCACCCTAACAATAACTATGTCATTACATACGATAATTCTAAGTACTACTGTCTATTACTATTAATTACTCATTCAAAACTTAAATATATGCGGATGTGGATAAGGAACTTGCGGATGCGTATTAACTGCTGCGGATGCAGTTGCGGATTAGGACCTTGCGGATGTGGTGCGGATGCGGATTGCACTTTTCTTATCCACCCAGACCTCTACCAATAAAACACTGTTTCTATTCTGTCAGAGAATTTCTGAATAAATAACAAAATTAGCTGTAATAGGTACCTAATTTTAATTTGCCTACTATTTTGCTAATACTACGTATTATTGTAACTTATCTTTGACCTGTCCAATACCAATTGTACAATTTGTGCTATATGATAAGACTGGACCAATAAAAAATAAAAAATAAATCATTTTTCCCGTTCTTCATACATGAACAGAACAGGAGGAAACCCTAATAACTGCTACAGTGGGAAGTATCCTCTGCCATGCACCTCACAATGGTTTGCAGAATGTAGATGTACATTTAAAGGATGTCAGTTCAACTAATTACTTAGGGCTTATAATTATGGATAACTTAAACTGGAATGGTCACACAGATAACGTTGTGGGGGAAAGAAAACCAAGAACTGTGTTTTGTTAGCAGAACATTTAGAAGATGCAACAAATCTCCTTCAGAGGCTACCTACACTACACTTGTCTGTCCTCTTCTGGAATAATGCTGCATGGTATGTGATTCATATCATATAGGACTGATGAAGCATATTGAAGAAGTTCAAAGAATGGCACATCATTATGTATTATCATGAAACTTCCTGGCAGATTAGAACTGTGTCCCAGACCAAGACTCGAACTTGGGACCTTTGCCTTTCACGGGCAAGTGATCTACCATCTGAGTTACCCAAGCAAGACTCATGACCCATCCTCACAGCTTCAATTCTGTCAGTACCTCGTCTTCTAGCTTCCAAACTTCACAGAAGCTCTCCTGCGAACCTTGCAGAACTAGCACTCCTGGAAGAAAGGATATTGCAGAGACATGGCTTAGCCACAGTCTGGGGATGTTTCCAGAATGAGATTTTCACTCTGCAGTGGAGTGTACGCTGATATGAAACTTATTAGCAGATTAAAACTGTGTGCCAGAGTGAGACTCAAACTCAGGACCTCTGCCTTTCACAGGCAAGTGTTCTACCGTCTGAGCTACCAAAGCACAACTCATGACCCATCCTCACAGCTTCAATTCTGCCAGTAGCTCAGATGGGACTGATTTTACCACCATGGCAAGGCCATTGGCTTTTTGTAAATTGAGTGTATAGCACAACACAAGTTTGGGAGATGTAAGAATGATTTTTGACATGGTGTTCCTCTTTCCTGAGTAGGATATAGGTAGCAAAAGCCGTGGCAAACAGAGAGGTTAAGCTGGTACAGTCCAGCATGATTTTGAGAAATAAGAGGGATGCTCTTTCTCATCTGATTCATGAGAACAGTACAAGGAGTAGGAACATTTGTGGACGTGTTACAGGATGTATTTTTGCAGATTGGGTTGAAGGGTAGTGCCTACCTGTGAGAGATTTCATAAAATATTCAGCATATTGGTCAATAGATTACTCATCACCATAGATGTGTCATCCATGGATGGGCACACTGTTTGGGGGAGGTTTCTTTGTGTGGAAACGATGGAAGCTACCAAAATGGAAGTACTGTTGATGGTTAGTGGGCTTGATACGGACAGAGGGTTTTATGGAGCCACTGGAGAGCTAGAGGTCAACAGCCAGGATTAGCTGTGGGAAACCAGTTGTTTTGGTCAAGGTCAGCTTTTTCAGGGCCTTTGTGGGTGAATCAGATGCTACATTTAAGTTCATTGGTAGGATACTGTGAAAATGCAGTACCTTCCTATAAAAGAAAGTGCTTATAAAACACTCGTGTGAGTAATCCTAGAATATTGCTAATACGTGGAACCCATGCTAAATAGGTCAAGCAGGGGATATTGAATATATGCAACAAACAGCTGCACAAACAGTGACAGAAGTGCTGAAAACCCTCAACTGGCAGACAACTGAAGATAGAAAGCAACTAGCTGACAGACGCCTATTTACAAAATTTCAAGCTGTAGTATTAAGTATCTAATCCAGGAATATACCACTTTCTCCAACATGTCACTCCTGTAGCGACCACAAAAACAGTATTAGACCAATTGCTGCATGCACAGAGGTTTTTAAATAGTCTTTCAACTCACACTCCATACATGAGTGAAACAAAAAGAAATTCTAATATGTGATACAATGGGAAGTATATTTCCACCACGCACTTCACAGTCATTTGCAGAGTATAGCATAGATACAAATCTAGACTCAATCAAACAGGCTTCAAAATATATAATAGAAAGTTGTTAAATGTGTTATTTGAAAGTGCTCCAGAAAATGTGTGGGTGTACTGAAAATAGGTTTTGACAAAACTGGTAACGTTTTTGTGAAAGGTTGGTGGTGAGTAATTAATCATCATTTAAAAAGTCTGAAGCATACTGATCTCATTAGCATTAACATACAATGTTGCTACTGATTTTTCACTGTGGTACCAGGAAAAACAAATGTGAGGGAGTAAATGAACTTGAAACATGACTTACGATGTGCATCAGCTGAAACCAAACTAAATATAAAAAAGAGCTAGAAATAAGTAGTAGCAACTTTTTTAGTGATTCATTAACTCATTATTTCTTGTTTAAAAAATAAGAGAATTTTTTTTTGATCGTGGATTAATTAAATATGGTTTACCTTCTATCACTTTAAAAACTGGAGTGTTGAACTTTTTTGTTAACCTTATATTGCTTAGGAACTAAACTTTGTTGGTGGTAATGGATGGCATCTGCTCTTACTGGGATTGGGAAGCACTGCTCTAATTTGCATAAGCAGTAGTCAATTAAATATCCCTTTGGTCTCACTTTAAGACTTCATACTATTTCTAGAGAATTAATTTCTTGGTGCAAGTGGATGTAAAACTCTTTATCATAATGTAATATTCCTCTCTGACTTTTACTTGTTCAGAGTGAATTTTTTCATAGATTTTCAACTGGATATTTCTTAATGAATATGTATTATACATATGTGCTCTGGCATTAAATTGCATTAATTTCATCAACAAGCATTTTTACAACATGGATCTCAGACTTTATGGACTGTATTCTAAGCTACAGGTTATTGATGGTAACAGTACTCTGTTAATCACTAACTGGTTATAACATCATACTCTGCAGATACTTGTGAAGTACTTGGTAGAGGATACTTCCACTATACTAGTTATTAGTGCTTCTTCCCACTCCATTCATATATGGAACACGAGAAGAATGATAGCTTAAACTCAACTCCTCTGTATATGGCTATAGTTAGTCGAATCTTGTCTTCAGGTTTTCTGTGGGAGTGTGGCTCAATGGTCAGGTGCATGCCACTCCAGCAACTCCCATGCCACTAATCTACCCCTTACCCAACAGGGAAAGGGGGCCCTACAGTGTAGTGTGGAATATGAACCACAATTATTCCTAGCAGCTCCTCACATCACTGAGACAGTGATGCACTTCATAATTTGGCCTGTAGATTAAGGGCAGACTGAAAATTTCTGTGGTCCAACGGGGATATGATCCTGTGACCTCTCAGTTTCCAGGCATACACTTTACCACTATATCACCAGGACCAACCTTATAAGAGTGATAAATGATAGGTGGGGGAGGGGCATCATAGTATATTCCTAAATTCATCACTTCAAGTGGGTTCTTGCAATTTTCTAAGTAGACTTTCATGTGATATTTTGTGTCTACCTTCAAGTGTTTGCCAGTTCACATTTTTCATCAATTCTGTGACATGATCCCAAGGGTGAAACAAGTCTGTGACCATTTGTACTGACATTACTCGTATACGTTCAACATATCTTGCTAGTCCATCCAGGTCCACACACTTGAGCAATATTCTAGGATGGGTTGCACAAGTATTTTGTAAGCAATCTCATTTGCAGACTGATTCTGTTTCCCTAGAATTCTGATAATGAGCAGAAGTCTGCCACCTGCCTTACCCAATACTGAGCCTACTTGGTCATTCCACTTCATATCCCCAAAATTTTTACATCTAGCTGCTTGTATGAGCTGAGTTGACTAAACATATTACAAGAAAAATAATTGTATATAAAAACAAAGATGAGGTGACTTACCGAACAAAAGCGCTGGCAGGTCGATAGACACACAAACAAACACAAACATACACACAAAATTCAAGCTTTCGCAACAAACTGTTGCCTCATCAGGAAAGAGGGAAGGAGAGGGGAAGACGAAAGGAAGTGGGTTTTAAAGGAGAGGGTAAGGAGTCATTCCAATCCCGGGAGCGGAAAGACTTACCTTAGGGGGAAAAAAGGACAGGTATACACTCACACACACGCACATATCCATCCACACATACAGACACAAGCAGACATATGGTCTTTAAATATGTCTGCTTGTGTCTGTATGTGTGGATGGATATGTGCGTGTGTGTGAGTGTATACCTGTCCTTTTTTCCCCCTAAGGTAAGTCTTTCCGCTCCCGGGATTGGAATGACTCCTTACCCTCTCCTTTAAAACCCACTTCCTTTCGTCTTCCCCTCTCCTTCCCTCTTTCCTGATGAGGCAACAGTTTGTTGCGAAAGCTTGAATTTTGTGTGTATGTTTGTGTTTGTTTGTGTGTCTATCGACCTGCCAGCGCTTTTGTTCGGTAAGTCACCTCATCTTTGTTTTTATATATAATTTTTCCCACGTGGAATGTTTCCTTCCATTATAAAGAAAAATAATTGAAAATAGCAGGAATTACTTACAGTAAAATTCATTTACCCTTACTAGGAACTACATCTGAAGAATTAAATTCAGAATTACCACTGTACTGAAACAATCTAAAAGAGAAAGTGTTCTGTTAGTCTGGTTAAATAAAAATTTTAAGCTGCCCTAGGAGTTCATGAGGACCACTCACCTGTATCAGTGTCAGGCACCTCAGTCACAGGCTCATTACTTTCAGGCACAGTTTCAGTCACATCCACTCTCTCTGAGGCAGTTACATCCTCTCTTGGTGATGTTTCACTTCGCACCTACAGAAATGGAGAAAACACTGTCAGAAAAGTAACAAAACTTTAAAAATCAATTATTGTCATAGTCTGGCTTTTCTCCTGAGCAGGAGACATGTTTGGCTCTTTTTTGTAGGTGCATACTTTCTCTTCTAAGTGTATAGTTCATTATTGCATTAAAATGTGTCCACAATTCCCTACAATAAGTTTCCTTTCTTTGAAGGGGTAAACAATACGAAATCATGCAGACCCATATTCAAAAAACTGTCAGTTCTTCCTCTTCCTTGCATTTTTATCTACAAAACATCAATTTTCATCAAACACAGCTCACTGTGTGCCAACTCCGAATGCTCGTGTGCAAATTCTGAATGCTTGCCTGCCTTGTAGATGGAAGCACTTCTGTGTTGAGTGAAGAGGCTGCAAGATGTCATAGGTGAGACATTCATTAGCCTATAATGAGATAGCTATGTACATTGTCAAGATCAAGTGGTATATTTCTCCAAGTAAACACCTTACACAATATATCAAACAGTTCTTTCACACCCTGGAGTAAAATGCATATGCTAAGCTCAATTCAGTCAGTGGTCTCCAGTGTTGGAAATCTTATAGTTTTCACCTGCAGGTGACCTACTCTCAAAACATACCTTAGTGCTGGGGTTTGGACCACTTAACTCCTCTATGGTTGCAATATTCATTGCATCTTCAAGTACCAAATGTGTATGTCCATCAGTATTGTCTTGATTTTGACCGGGTATGTCCTTCAGTATTGTCTTGATTTTGACTGGGTATTATCTGTATAAGATCTTTAATTCTTTTCTCGTGCCAACCCTGAATATATTCTTTGTAGTAACTTAGGCTTCACATCCCACTCCCTACCCCCTGTAGTGTTTTGACTGGATTACAGCAATTTGATTCTGATTACAACTGTCATTGGAGTTACATGTTAAACTGTTCATGTCCTTTATTATTGTGTCTTCTTGCCAGTTAGGTGTCTGATAGTTTATATCCATCCCTCTATGGTTTATTTGGCACAAGGAAACATTCTGTTTTCAAGGTATTTTGTTTCCAGTATGTATTGATTTAGTCTTTAGGTCATGCTATCTTCATCTTCCACATCTGGAACTTTTCTGGATTCCTTTTGATCTTGGATGGCAGTTTTTTTTATTTTTTATTTCTTCTAGTGCATGTTTTTCACCAAACTGATTATTATATAGAATTGATAACTTAACTTTCTTCCTCCATCTCATCCAACTCCTTTGTTTTCTAGACCTATTTTTGTTTACAAATTATAGTCTATCAGTTCCAGCCTTCGGATTCAAATTTTCTTCTTATTTGGTGTGAACTCAAAAATAAACATATTATCTCTCAGTCAGAAAGCAATACATCCCTGTGTAACAATGCAATATTTTCCTGGCACCTGACAAGGCTTATCTCTATTTTTACAGAGAATGCATAAAGCAGGAAATCTCATTTTTGTGCCCTTCTCTTGACAGTGTGAGCAAACTGCATGTATTTTTTTCATAGTACTTGTCTATGTATCTGCAATCCATGTTGCCATGTTCCTCACAATTATGGATCTTAAGCCTACCCACCTCTGTAGTTGAGGTTGCTAACACATGCCTGAGCAATGAAATTTGTTGATTAAATTCTTCTCTTTTTGTATATTTTTCCTAATTCTCCTCATATGTGTCATCAAGCATGTCCTTTTCCACAATACCTGACTCCACATGAAACAGAATAAGTAGAGGTAATTTCTTTCTTTGGGTTCATACTTTGGGACCCCATTGACCTCAGCATTTTCTGAAATTTTCTTAGAGTTTTGCCACTCTGTCTCAACTATTAAAACATAGTATTGTTCTGTTTTGCCTCTGTCTCCTCTATTTTCTTCCTGGCTACCACTATGGAAGAAGATGCTCAAGCTACTACTGCAAAACGATGCAGAAACTTGTCCCACAGCTTTCTTAGAGACTTCCACTTTCGGTTGAGGGTTTTCCATTTCCAGTTCAATAACTGCCCCCCCCCCCCCCTCCACCTCTAACACTGACAGAAATTATGTCCAACCTGTGAGTGTTCTCATTCTCTATGTGGTAAAAGGTATCCAGACACTCCCAAAAACATACGCTTTCCATATTAGGTGCATTGTGCTGCCACCTACTGCCAGGTACTCTATATCAGCAACTTCAGTAGTCATTAGACTTTGTGAGAGAGTGGAATGGGGCACTCTGAGGAACTCACGGACTTCGAATGTGGTCAGGTGATTGGGTGTCACTTGTGCAAGATATGTACATGAGATTTACACACTCCTAACATCCCTAGGTCCACTGTTTCCAATGGGGTAGTGGAGTGGAAACGTGAAGGGACAAGTACAGCACAAAAACATACAGGCCGACCTCGTCTGTTGACTGACAGAGACTGCTGACAGCTGGAGGGGGTCATAACATTGGACAATTGCACAGTGGAAAAACATTGTGTGGAGTGATGAATCACGGTACACAATGTAGCAGTCCAATGGCAGGTTGTGGGTATGGCGAATGCCCAGTGAACATCATCTGCCAGAATGTGTAGTGCCAACAGTAAAATTCGGAGGCGGTGGTGCTACAGTGTGGTTGTGTTTTTCATGTAGGGGGCTTGCACCCATTTTTGTTTTGCATGGCACTATCACAGCACAGGCCTACATTTATGTTTCAAGCACCTTCTTGCTTCCCACTATTGAAGAGCAATTAGGGGATGGTGATTGCGTCTTTCAACATGATCGACCACCTGTTCATAATGCACGGCCTGTGGCAAAGTGGTTACACGACAGTAACATCTCTGTAATGGACTGGCCTGCAAAGAGTCGCGACCTGAATCCTATAGAACACCTTTGGAATGTTTTGGAACGCTGATTTCATGCCAGGTCTCACCGACCAACATTGATTCCTCTCCTCAGTGCAGCACTCAGTGAAGAATGGGCTGCCGTTCCCCAAGGAACCTTCCAGCACTTGACTGAACGTATACCTGCAAGAGTGGAAGCTGTCATCAAGGCTAAGGGTCAGCCAACACTATACTGAATTCCAGCATTACTGATGGAGGGTGCCACAAACTTGGAAGTCATTTTCAGCCAGGTGTTGGGATACTTTTGATCACATAGTGTATATCACTACTCATGCTCAGCAGTGCAGGAGAGCAGAGATCCCTCCACACCACAGGTGACAACCTATTGCACCTTATAACTTTAAAAACCCACACTGTTTAGTACTTCATCTATCTGCAGCAACTGTCAGTACATTTGTTCAAAAAGCAGCTAACGGGTTTTTGCATATAAGTTAACATGCAGGGTATGAACACTTACATCTGTTTTATGGCAATTCTAGTTGTGTAAGTTTTTATTTTATTACATTATCTTTCTATTATCCCCGCTCTAATACCAGCCTGAAGATATGCATGTCATCAGCTGGCTAACTCCTGTTCTTGTGTGATGTCTGCTTATGGTGTTTGGTGTTCTTATACCATATTCTACATGCACTTTGATCTGCATGTAAGCATTCATGAGCTCTTTCTGCATTAACACACTTTATTATCGTATTACGTATTTTTCTTGTGTTTTTATATGGCTACAGCACTAGGCTGCATACACATGCTTATTTTTGATGCTCGCTAATAATGCAGTAATTCTAAGTGTGCACCAAATCTCTGTCTCTAAATTTTTAAACCTTTCCTTCTTCAGTTTTGTAATACTTTTACCCAGCCTGTACTTAATTGTGGTATATTTTTCTCTATGGTCTTGTGAAGCAGGGCACCAGGTACCTAAAACTGGCCAAGAAATAAAATTTCCTTTGTGTAACTGGTTGCTGATTTTTTCAACAAACTCACACTGTTAGTGAAACCTAACATTGTCAGGGAGCAGGCAGCAGTCTTAACATAGTTTATTAAACAAAAACTTTAAAGTAAAAAACTTAATGCCTAGTCCTCAATTTTCTTATTATAATTTAAGTACGACAAAGAGCTTCGGTTACTTTATACAACCATTTTCAGATCATTCAAAATGAAAAAAGCAGTGAATATGCATTGGAAAGCATCTTTAGCTGTAGGCTTGCAATAACATGTATTTTTAAATGCTAAGACAATCACAGTATGTAGTTCAAAATCATCACATGAGAAAGCCAGTTTGTAGACAATAATCTCAGAAGATGAAGGTAATACTGAATGAAAATGGCCAGTTGCATGAGTAAAAGCTGCAGCAAAAGCCAATTATTTGCAGTTTTGTAACAGGTATTATAGTAAGAACAGTATATGCAGCAGTTCCAAAAATTGTCAGCTTGTCTTTAGCCTGGCTTACAAAAGAATGATCCTGCATGAGGTATGAAATATTTATCTTTACAAAATGTGCACAGGCCGAAGAACAGAAGGAGAAGATAATTTTTATATGAAAACCTTTAAACTTTTTTAAATAAAACAAACTTTATTAACATTCTACATCTTTATTCTTCGTGTCTACATATTTATTCTGAACCTAGTCACCCTACCAATCAACACATTTTTTTCCAAACAAGAGATCGGTTTGTTGACATCACTGTCAGCTGTTTGACATTGTTGACAGAGCCACAATCTCACTTCTGCTTGCACCACTTTATTGCTATCAAAGTGATATTCTCAAAGGTGTACTTTAAGTTCTCAAAACAGATGAAAATCAGATGGGACCAAGTCGGAACTGTTTATTTATTTTATTTACTTGGTATGTGTATTCCATGGATCCATACATGCGAGTAATTCACTTGGATGTAGAACATGTCAATACAATTATAAAAACACAATTAATACTGCATAATAATAATAACATAGTACAATAATATAAATAATAGTATCAGTTTTTCTTACTTGCTAGCTAACATTTACCTAGTATTGTAATTCACTAACATTAACATAATATTGTATCTTTCATCTAATAACTGAATAACATGATACAACTTTTCATTCAAGAAGTGCATTAAAAGTGTATATGGAAACTTTTAACTATTTCTGTAAAAGAATTCATCTAAGGAGTATAGTGGATGGTCAAGCACGTATTTCTTTAAGATACATCTGAATAAAAGTTCTAATAGCAGCACACTTTACTCCCTTTTGTACAAGTGACAAATTTTTTAGTTCAAAATGTAAATAATCCTTACCTCTAGTGTCATACTTGTAGTATGAACAATTTGTTTCATACAGGGTATACTTCTTAATGACAAAATTTATCAGAGAGTATATGTACTGACCTGTTGTTGTCAGTATTCCTAATGGTGTGAAGAGTTTTCTACATGGGGCTCATGGAGAAACCCCACACATAATTCTGACTGCTCTCTTCTCAGCTGTTAGGATTTTTTAGACTGGTGAATTAACCCAGAACATTATGCCATAACTTATTAATAAATGAAATTACCCAAAATAAGTTGATTTTAAAATGGTAATGTCCCCAAGATGAGTGATGTTTTTTAAAGCAAAAGTTGCTGATGACAGCCTTTTTAGAGTTAGGGACACATGATGTTCCCAGTTGAGCCTACTTTCAATATGAATGTCAATATGAACCCTTAGGAATTCAGTGGAGTGCACCTGTTCTAGTACTTGGTTGTTGTGTGCAGTAACTATGTTTTCTGGATTTTTATTTTTAGTGTGGAACTGAATAACATTAATTTTTTAGTATGAACTGAATAAGAATTAATTGTAAACAAAGCCATAATTTCTCTGAGAATGTCATTAACATCAGCCTCTAAATCAGTAGCGAACGTACTATCTACCACAAAGCTTGTATCATCAGCAAACATTGTGAATTCACATTTTTTGCAAATGGACAGGGGTAGATCATTAACATATACTAAAAACAGTATGGGTCCAAGGACAGATCCCTGGGGAACCCCATGCTGTATTTGGCTCCATTCAGAAGCCACAGCATTAAGAGATCCTGTATGGAGGATGATCGATGACAGTGAGCCCCAGTCATCAGATTGGTGCAGATGTTGTAGCATAGTGCAGCACTCACTGTACACAGCCTTAAGTCTTCTATGGATTTTTATTGAAGGCATGTTTTCTGGGGTTAGAAACGTGATTACAGCACATTGTTTTTCATACAATGACATACTTATGTAGCACACTGCCATGTTACATACTACAATTCGGAGCTATCTAGTGGCAGAGCATTCAACCTTGCATCCACAAAGTGGGAAAGTCGATCATGAAATAAGTATGACATTTAATACCTCAACCAATATTGAGAACAGAATAAAAACTCTGGAGGCATTACTTTTCAGTGTGTCGTTAGATTTACAAGGTGGAATCAAATGAGAACCTTAAATATTTCATAAAATTTTATATTGAACAAAAGTAGAACACGAGTGCATCATTTTTTGATATAGTCTCACTATCATTCAACCTACTTCCTCTAGTACAAAGAAAGTGCACAAATTCCTCTTAAAAGAAACAAAAATTTCTTTTGGTCATGTGCACAGCCACTTGCGCACTATCTGCTGCATCTCTTCATCGAAACAATTGTTGTAATGATTCTTTTGAAGAAGCCATCAACTTGTGCTTAAAAGTGCCACAAAAGTTCTTCAAAGATGCTAACACGTCACTCTTTCAGTTCTGGAATGAGCTGCTGTGGCATCCATATTGCAGACACTTTGCAAAACTTAAAGCACTTCATGAATGATGTATTGTGGTGTACTGAGCCATGACTAGAGTTCTCAGCAATTTCATCCACCAGCAGAAGGTGATTTTCCATCACAGAGTCTTCAAATTCTGTAGCAGACTATGTTGTCACCCCATGGTGTGCCTGACCCTGGTGCTGAGCATCTGTCACGAAAGTCACACCATTTTAAAAATTTCTATTCCACCCATACCCTTGCTGCATTGATACAATATGCATCACCATACTGGATCTTCATTCACCAATGAATTTCAATAGATTTAATACATTCACTGTTCAGAATATGTATGACAGAAAGCTGTTCTTCTTTAGTGCACTTGGGAAGTAGGGCAACCATTTTGAACTGATGTTGTGGCTGAGTTTCATTTGTCTGTAGTATGCTGCCAACTGTAGGGCATTTCTTACATCATTGGTACCAGTACTGCCAACTTACAGAACCATGGCATGAAAATCAGTCTTTAATAACACTTTTAAGGTTTTCATTTGACTCTCCCTTGTGTAATCTGTGTAAATGACTTGCCTAGCATTATGTTGTGTAAATACACTCTATATGGAGATGACATCACATCTGTCACCACTGGAAAAGACTTTGCAGCATTCAAGCATCAAAATAATGAACATCTCAGAGAGGCTAGTACAGTGTTTGGAAGCAAAGAACGGTGTGTTATTCATGAAAAAACTGAAAATATTTAATTCCTCTGGCCGAGCAGTTCTTGGCGCTTCAGTCAGGAACCACACGGCTGCTATGGTCGCAGGTTCGAATCCTGCCTCAGGCATGGATGTGTGTGATGTCCTTAGGTTAGTTAGGTTGAAGTAGTTTTAAATTTAGGGGACTGATGACATCAGCTGTTAAGTCCCACAGTGCTTGGAGCCATTTTAATTTTTTTAATTTCTCTGGAATAAAAATATATTATTTGGCAAATGAGGTAATTAGCTGCATTTGTGGAGTCCAGAGAAGTGAATCCTGTCCACTGCACTTTAGATAACAGGCAGTTAGATGGATTTGTGGAGTCCAAGTAACATGTCTGCTGTATCCTGCTCCTAGTGCATGTGAGTGTGAGGGCATCGAGTGTAATGTCACCACACATGTGCACTTAAATCGACTGCCAACTGTATCAATGCAGGCCAGCCACTAGAGGCCACCTATAGGAAGTGTGCACATGGTACAGTCTCCACTACACTGTCTATGGTGACTAGCATCTATATATGCATGGAGCAGCACTGGCTCACACTCCCTATGTTCTTTTAGTTTGTACCACTCATTTAATTTGTTCCGTGTATTGCTTATGTTGCACCTGCTGTGGGATTCTTTTGTCTTGTTATGTGTGAAGTGACAAGACGTTTATTGCAATTATTGTTCAGAGGTTTATGAATAAAGCAATATTTGCGTTACTTGGATTGGTTTTGTGTATTACTTGGTTACTACATGATGCACATATCATACAGGGCCCCTGCAGCCAAACTTCATGAGCTTACTGTAAGTGTCAGTTCGTTACTGATGCCCATAATGACTCCAATTCGGACTCTATAATGCACGACACAATTATCTGTTTAGCTCCAGACGAGGAAGTGCACCAGCAGACTTTACTCTGTGAAAACCATCCCATTGGCAGAGGCTTTGCAAATAGCACAATCTCTTGAAGTTTCTAGGGGAGCGGGTGACCAAATTGAAGCGTGGGGTGATCTAGTAGTAGTGTCACATGATGTGACCATTACCTTGCACAAGGAAGTGGCAGTGACCATGGTAACATCAGCCTTCTCTGCTCCCATGTTGTCCTTTCTGTTTTGTCCAGCACAAACGTTCAGTGTGCCCTAAGCACTGGGCTACTTGTAATGCTTGCTAGAAGAAAGGCCACATTGCCTCTGTTTCTCATTTTCCATAGATTGCTCAGGATATGGACATGGACATAAAGTGTGTGACTCAAGTGTTTGTGACTTCTCCCAAACTGTTTATCAAATTAAATATTTTTCGACAAGTGCAACAGCTACAGGTTGACACAAGTGCTGCAGTAAAGTTATTGAATTATCAAACCTATGTGAGTTTAGGTTTGTCACTGTTGACACCGGTCTGTTGGGATAAATTATGACCTACCTCTTGCAAGGCAGTGGTTTGTTGCATTTCTTTTTTGGTGGCTGTTGATGCCAGTGGTGAGAACTTGTTCAGTATGGATGCATTTCAAGCATTTGGATTTTCTATCACCAATGCAGTTCACATTTTTCCTGACCAGGTACTGTATTTTCAATTGTAAACACTGTGTGAGAAGTTTTCAGACTTGTTTTTGAAAGGTATACGATGTGCTATGAATTTTTCTTCTCATATTTCTTTGAAATCCAAGGCTCAGCCTCATTTTTACCATGTGTGTCATACTCCTGTCGCCATGAAAGATCAAGTGAAAGCAGAATTGGACAGATTTCAGGTCTAATGATGGTGCAACCTCTTATGGCTAGTGAATGGTCATCTCCACTGATTGTAGTTCAGAAACCACCAGGTAAAACTTCATCTCTGTGGCGACTTCAGTACTATCATCAACACTCAGTTGATCATGCACATGTATCCTCTCCCATGGCAGGAGGACCTGTTGGCGAAAATATTGGGTAGCCAGTACTTGATTTGTCTGAAGTATACCTGTATGTTACTGTGAATGAAGAGTCTCAGCATGTTCTGGTTTTGAATACTCCTTTTGGTCTCTATCAATATTTGCACCTTCCTTTTGGTGTGGCTAGTGCCCCTGCTATTTTCCAATGATTTTCACAGCAACTGACTATGTCTGCCTGGGTTTCATTAATTATCTGGATGATATTGTTGTCACAGGCTCCTCCACAGCTGATCACTTGAAAAATTTGTGCACTTTGTTTTGTGTCTTAAAGTCTGCAGGCTTAAGGTGTAACTTTGCAAAGCCCTCTGCAAACCACATCTCTGTGGTGGCAAGTATGCCTCACCACTCATTCACGAAGGAGCTTCAGGCCTTCCTAGGGAAGCTAGCCTTAACTGGGGATGGCCACACTGGCCCAAGCGTTGCATGCATTGTTATGCAACAATGTGCTTTTTTTGCTGGAGCCCGGATTGCAAATGTGCTTTTCAAATGTTGAAATCTGAACTACTCCCATCCCCATGTTTAGCTACATTCTCTTCAGACCAGCACATAGTTTTGGTGATTGACACTTCACAGTACAGCCTCAGCATGGTCCTAGCGCACCGATACGCCTACATCTCTGAAAGACCAACATCGCTGAACAACCTGTTGTTTTCGCCTCTAAATCTATCACTCCAGCACAGTAGCCTTACTCTCAGGTGCAAGAAGAGGCTCTTGCCTTAGTCTTTGTTCTCCAAAAATATCATGACTTTTTTATGTGTCTCCATGTTTCACCTTATTACTGACCAAAACCCTTGGCTTCCTTGTTTAACCCCCACACTTTCTTGCCTGACCAGGTAGACACTACCTGCAACGCCAGGTGCTGTTCTTGTCTCGCTACAATCACAAAATCCATTTTCGACCTATGTCTAAACATGCCAAAGTGGATGCCATTTCCCACCTTCTTGTGGGTCCTGGCCCCAAGTTTGAGTGTGAAGAATTGCTTTTCTTCCATCTTCATACTAAAATTCAGGCTGCGGTCAGGGGTTTCCCAATTATTAGCTCACGCATAGCAGCTACAATTGTCATCAGTCTGGTTCTCTACCAGGTGGTTGAGCCTCCTTGGGCAACTATTTTTCCTTGTGGTATCATCTCTTTGTTTTTGATGGGGTTTTGCTGTTTTCCACAGAAGAGCTTTCTCCCAGATTAGCGATTCCCACAGAGTTACAGCATGAGGTCTATGCTTTCTCCAACATGGCCATTGGGAAGTTTCACACACTAAACTACTAGCTAGAAGACATGCTTTTTGGCCCGGGATTGATGGCAGAAATGTCTGTTTTGTCACGACATGTGAGCAGTGTGCCTGACAATAGACAGCTCCCAGGGCATCTCTGTCCCACTGGCCCACTTCATGCCAGCCACGGAAACACATTCATGTAGACTTTGTGGGTCCCTTTTTGAATTCCTATTGCCTCTTGGCTGTGGATGTATTTTCCCAGCTTCCTTACATTCTCTGGTGTGTGTCAACATTGCCTGAGGCTGCAATTCACACGCTTTTGAACTTTTTTTTATTGAAGTGTTACCTTGTACCTTAGTTTCCAATAATGGAGCCCAGTTCACACACCTTTCAATCGCTTTCTTCCATCATGGCCTTCATCATGTTACAGCTCCGGCACTCCGCCATTCCAACCTCAATCGAATGGCGAGACAGAATGACTAATGTGTATATTCAAGTGCCAAATGTGTGATTCTTCACCAGATGATGCTCTTCTCCATTTTATGATCCTGATGCACCTATCCTGGTGATCCTATCACTTCACATCTATGGGAGAGCAGAGCCCGGCTGAGCTGCTTCACAGCTGGCAGCCACACATGTTCCTTCATCTTCCGTAGTCTGTGCCGCACCTGCCACGGGCGGGTTTGCCTGGCTGCTTTGCACTGGGAGTGGTGGTGTGCATGTGAAGGTTTGGTCACTGGCCCAAGAGGATACCAGCCATTGCTGTCCATCATTGGGGACGCCATCTTTGTGATGCCCAAACAGCCATTGGGCTGGTGATGCACCACTTCAATCAGTTGTGGTCCCGATTGCCAGCAGAAGCTACTGGATGCAGGTGTGGCTGCCATCACTGCAGCCCGCTCCACTGCTTTCCACCTCAAGTCTGTCTTCACCTGCTGTTGAGGTGCCCCCATCTTATTGGCTACCTCCTCCATATGTGGTGCCTTAGTTCCAGCTTCCAAGCACCTAGCATTGGTCCATCTCTGACCTCAGGTCCAGTGCTGCAGCCTGCTGTTCCACTTGGGCCACCTTCACTGCTCCCCCCCCCCCCAACCCCATCATCACTTCAGTTATCATTGCCAATGGGTCTAACCTCGTCTGTTCCCCAATGGGACCTGCCTGCTGATGATGATGCACAGATGGCGATGGCACCATCCTCCCCAGTGCTGTCATCAAGAGCCACATAGGCCCACTGCCCTAGGGCATTCTGGCCTTCTTCTTTGGTGCCCACATGGCAGATCATCCCATTACTTCATTGTTGTTCAGAGGTTTATGAATAAAGCCATATTTGTCTTACTTGGATTGGTTTCATTTATTATTTGATTACTACAGTGACCTGTAGACTCTGTTTCAAAAAAGCAGAAGTGCCAACAGTTATATTCCAGTTTATTGTAAATTTCTTGCTATTGCCAAAGATAAACAAAGGCAAACCATAACCTGTGACAGTATTTTTATCAACATGAAACTTGATAAAAAATATACTGATATCTCATCTGCTAGTCTCAATAATATGCTGGGCAGTTCAGTGGATGTACAATTATTTAATACATTTCCAGCATTGGTGTACGATGTGTCACTCACTTACTGTATCCAGAAACATCAAATGGAAAAGGCTTAGAGAAAAAGCAATTTAGCCCATGGAAGAAATCAGTATATGTCCTAAAAACGATTTCAAATAGTAATTTTGTTTCTGAATTCTGTTTTCAAATATTCCTTTACAAAGGAATATACAGTAATATTTCCCTAATTTAATTCTCACATAGATATTATGTGTCAGTGGTGTTCAAAAACAGCTGCAATCACTAAAACTGAACAAAGCTCTGGGTCCTGATGGAATATTTACCAGATTTTGAACCAAATTTGTGCCTGAGTATGTCCCTCTTTAAATCATTACATACCATGGATCCCTCGGACGGAAAACTGTGACCAATTGGCCAATGGCTGGAAGAAAGCTCATGTCACACCCATCTGCAAGAAGAGTTGCAGACATCAGCTGCAAAACTACCAACCAATATACCTGATATTCATTTGTTGTAGAATCTTAGAACATATTCTGAGCTCAAATATAGTGAGGTACCGTAAACTGGGATGAGATTGGTCCTGCAGGGTAACATTGTTCCAATGTGGGTAGTTTGTTATAACTGCTTTTCTGACACAACTAGTGGGAAAATTATAATTTTCATGGTTGGCACCTGTTGTAGAATGCATGTTGTGAATATAGGAACCAGAGTTTCAAGTTCACGAAAACGCCAATAGAGGCAGCACTAGTTTGTTTTGGATGGATAATTTTGTAGCGAAAAAATCGTCTTGGAACTTTCATATCTGTGACCCACAAGACAACGGACAAAACACCTGATAAGCAAGCATTTGGTGCTTAATATTGTGCTTATAAAGTTCCAGTTTACATTTTAATGATGAGGGCTCACATTTTCGAATAATTGAGATGTATGTCAAAGAGGTAATTTTGAGGTTAGAGAGGGGTGACTTTGGTCCTGGAACAATGTCACCCCATTGTTTACATTAATATCAAATTGTTGACATGTGACATGAGTAAAATAAAACTGAAGCGACTAAAATAAAATTTAACTGACTTTCTGAACCTGAAGTGTCTTATATATGCTACATTTTTCACCTTTCAGTTCACAATGCCCAGAACACACAAACGTGAGCTTGGATCTCGTTCGTATTTCGACTATTCACATGAAACTTTACGAAAATGCTTGGAAGACATCAAATGCAAGTGCCTCACACATCGTCCAGGTACAGAGACATATGGAATACCTCGCTGTACCATTATAAATAAATTAAAGGGTGTATGAAGCTCTGTTATTGGAGGGTGAAGGGTGTTTACTCAAGAGGAGGAGGAGGGTTTCAAGGAACACATCTTGAAACTTGAATAATTTGGATTTCCTGTGACTAAAACAGACTTAAGATTTTGTGTCAAATATTTCTTATTGAAAACAGGCAGAAGTGTCCCCAAATTTAAGAATGGCATGCCAGGGCCAGATTGGATTTCATCATTTTTAAAGCGCCATCCTACTCTGACAGCTTGTGTCTCTTCAAATATAAAAGCAGTAAGGGCTGCTGTCAGCAAAGAAGTGCTTGAAGAATACCAAGACAATCTGGCAAAACAAGTTGACAATATTCCACCTACACACGTATGGAATTATGATGAAACCAATCTATGAGATGACCCAGGTGCAAGACATGTCATTTGTCGCAGAGGATCTAAATATGTAGAGCAAGTTTGCAATACAACAAAAACATCTGTTTCAGTGATGTTCGCAGGCAGTGCTAGTGGTGAACTGATGCCCACATATGTTGTGTACAAAACCGAACATCTTTGGGATACTTGGACACTAAATGGACCCAAAAACTGTTATTACAACAGAACAAGTAGTGGGTGGTTTGACAATACCACATTTGAAGATTGGTTTATGAAGGTGATGGTACCAAGACTAAAAAATCAAGATGGGCCAAAAGTGATGATAGGTGATAACCTTGTTTCCCATATAAATGAAAAATTCCTAAAAGCTTGTGAAGAATTTAATGTTCACTTTATACGTCTGTCACCAAACTCAACGAATGTAACACAGCCACTGGATGTTGCTGTGTTTAGACCATTGAAACTGGCATGGCGAAACATTCTCCAAGAGTGGAGAGATACTGAGTGTGGTAGCCAAATATCTGGAATTCCTAACGATACTTTTCCTTCTCTTTTAAAGAAGTTAATTGAAACAATCTTACCAACAGTGAAGCAAAATTTTCATTTCAGTTTTCAGGAAATGTAGTATTTACCTCATAAATAAACAAGAACTCCTAAGCAAATTTGAAAGGCAGCAACAGGTTGACGTGCAAGCAGTAGGAGATTCATTTCTACAATATGTACAAGATAAACATAAAGATATTGAAGGAGTTAATATACCTGGCAAGCAAAAGAGAAAGAAGCTAAGTGTGCCTGCTGGACAGAGCATTACTGTTGATGATTTGAGTAAAGAGATTGAGACAGTAAAGGCAAAGAAGTCTGAACATCCAAAGAAAACTGTATTCTTGACTGATGATGGTGATAGTGACGATTCAACTGAACTTGAAGAAATGGAACTGGAATATGATGACCTGAGTGAGACCTTCAGTGATACAGAAACTGAAATAGCTACACCTAAAACATCTTGTTTCACATTAGAACAGAAGAAAGAATTGAAAAAGAGTGGCTTTGTGACTGTTAAATACAATGGAGAGGAGTATCCAGGGATTATTGAGAAACTTTCTGATAACGACACAGGAGGGCCTACTGTTAGCTGTATGATGAAGTTTGGGAGAAGCTGGAAATGGTCAGCTAAAGAAGATTCTATGGAATATGACTGAGAGGACATAATCAGAAAAATAGCACCTCCTACATTATTGAGTAAAAGAGGAAACTTTGGTGTACCAGAATTAAATTCTTTTATATAAATAGAATCATAAAGGCCAAGTTAAAAGGAGTTACCTTAAACTTTGTAACTCCCGTTCTATTTCAATAAGATAACTTCATAATTGTACTTGGGTTGTTATTTTTACTTTTTCTTTTTTCTTTCTGAAATTAGTTTTGAGATTATTTTCAATTAATTTTGTATTTTGTCTAATAAAATAATAATTTGGGATTCTTGTAAATGATATTTTCTTTCAGTTACCTTTCTACAGTCATCCAAACATACCTGGACTTGGGTGACATTATTCCAGAACAAAAGAGTCACCTACAAGCACAGAATTCACAACATGGACCAATGTCTCCCCAAGCCCGGGTCAAATTGTTCCAAAAGGTTCAGTGTATGTTTCTCAAAATGTATTAAACTTATTTTATTTCTGAAACTAAAAGATCATTTCTACATTCCTTAGGCATCATGCAATTATAAGTTTACAATTTTGCTTGAATTTAAATAGCTGGTACAGAGCTACAATGTAAATGGACCCCAAAAAGTGGATCAATCTCACCTCAGCTTATGGTATGTTGAATAGAATGACCTCTTCCATGCCAAGATTGAGCATATCAAACCCAGCAATTGCTTTACTCACATGACGTACTGAAAGCCACAGATCAAGTTAATGAGGTATATGAAGTAGTTCTAGACTTCCAAAATTCATTCAAATCAGTACCACATTTATGCTTATTACTGAAAAAGACTTCTGTAAGTTATCAAGTAAGATTTGTGACTATACTGGGGATTTCTTGGTAAGGAGGTCAAAGCATGTTATCTTGAGTTGAGAGCCATCAATATGTGTGACAGTAATTTCATATGTGCTCCAGGAAAGTGTATTAATGACCTTCCAAATAATATTAATAAAAACCTCAGACATTTTGCAGATGATGCAATATCAACATTGAGAATGAAAAGTAAAGCACATAAAAATAAATTTCTCTATAAATAGGGTTGCATTGCATTCATTCACACGATCGGCCATTGTAAGATAACAACAAAGGGATTATCAACCACAAACAAACATGCCAATGTAACACATATAGGTCACATGATGTCTGTAGTATTGCACGGTTCACTGCTTGGTAAACATGTCGTTTTCCACAAGAGCAATGAGTTTTCACTGTTGAACAGAATTTGCCATTCACACATTCTGTGGGAAGTATACAGATATGCAATGTTGAACAATTCAACAATAGAGAGGTTAACGCCCACTTCCTTGAATGCAGATCACTTGCTGACAACTAGAGAACTGGGAGAAGCTAATGTGGCTAAGGTGAAGGACATGATGCTGGATTCACCTTCAAAGTGATTGAGAAGACTTATCTGTCTAACTTCATACTCCATGTGGAAATGTTCAGAAAGTGTACAGAAGTTAAAAATCCATGTGTATCATGTTCATAGCGTTCAGGTACCGAAGATGACAGATAAAGAAAAGCATGTAGTGTACTGTACATGATTTTTGTCATTTGCTGACGACCATGGAATCGTACAACCAGACCATGGTTTAGGCCTATCCACTGATGAGGCACGGTGTCACTTTAGTGGATATGCAAATAGTAGAAACACAAAAATTTGGTCAACTGAAAATCCACACATCATCGTTGGAAACAACTGGCACTGCTAGAATATTGAAGTAGGGTGTGCCGTACCACGTTACTGAATAGTAGCCGCTATTTTCTTTGAAATTACAGTAAACAGTGTTGTTTACCAAGACGTCACTGTACAGTACATTTCACTTCATGAGGCAGATGAACATTGTTGTCAGCTGTAGCAGGATAGTGCCTCTTGCCACACACCTTACGAAACAATCATTTCTTGTGTGAATTTTTTGGTCGTCGAATCATCTCTATAGGATTATGACCTTCCCAGTTTAACAACTCCAGAATTCTTCATGTGGGGCTACCACAAATGAAGGATCTATAAAAACAGATTGCACACACTGGGAAAATCGAAGATTAACATTACAATGGAAATTAACATCACCAGTGTCCATGTGCTACACAATGAGGTTTCAAAATTGGTAAAACGTAATTTGTGCACGAGTTACTGAGTATGGCAGCCATTTTGAGCATGTGTTGTATACAGGGTGCTTATAAACTAGTTTTACAAAAGTAACCTGTTATTGTGAAAAAAATAACTTACAGGAGCATTTGATACAGTACTGAATGCAGTATATCTTCAAGCTTTATTAGCAAATGTTCAGTATGGCTACATTTTGTAACGCAACTAATGTCCCATCTGTAAATGTCCTGTCTGCAATGAATTTCCTACGAAATGCAACGAAGCAAATCTTGAAGTATGGTACAACTGCTTGTGTTATTTGTTATCCCAATTCTTCAACATTTCCCAGAAATGGAGGAACAAACACTCTGCCTTTAACACAAATCCATACATAGAAGTCAATTCAGCTAAGAACTGTGTTTTTAGACCAAATATTTTTAATTTCCTACGTGTGCCAGTCGGAAAATTCTGTTTGTAGCTCTTCTTACTTGTGGGCTGGACCTCATACGGTATGGGTACCGTTATTCATTATTATTAAGTTCATAGTATTTTTCCCCCTGCTGTACAGCGTGGGTAATCTCATACTTTTTCTCAGATCAGTTTACGACATAGTAAATCACACAAAGAAATAAGTAGCCAATTTTGTTTGGTGATCTCTTAAGGGCCACTGCTGGAAAGAGAACTGATATGGTCATTATGTGATTTCCAATGACGTTTTAACAAACAATAGGTATGAAAGCGAGACTCCCAAAACTGCTGAATATTCCTCTGGACTGTCATGTATGCATGCATGCATGCATAAATAAATAGGTAAGGCGATAGTGCTACCTGTACTCGCGGATTTGTGATCGGGTTTGTATTCAAAATTTGCATATTTTCACCTCTTACAGCAGGATGTTTGATTTCTGAATATATCATGCGTAATAGCCATATACTACCGTAGTAGTTCTTTTTTCAAGGGCTCGAAAATAAAAAGAAGCAGATATTTCCAGTTTTAAGAAAATAATTCCATACTAGGTTCACCATTTGTGATAAAAAAAATATTATGAGAAACACCATATCGATATTAATAATGCAATACATGTCCACATTATGGCGTGTTGACGTTCGCAGCGGTTCCGAAAATATTTCATAGGTTCGCAGCTTACATTACGCTTCCTGTATACAGTTTTCCTCCACATAGTATGTATGTATGTATCTACAGTTAAGGAGAGCTAAATAATATTCATGTATGAATCCCAGAATGCTAAAAGCATTGTTAAGTCTTCCAACAGGCAACAGTATAAAAATTATGCAGCGCTGTTTAGAAATATCTAGTTTCGAAAATTTATTATACCGCTCCATGTCATTCTCATGAACATACTCCCTTTCTCTTTAGTCTTTCAGATTTTACGCTACAGTGCAGTGACTTGTTTCGCAGGCTTTACTTTAATCTGTACTTTTTCATAAGACTGTCTTTGCATCTCCTCTACCCTTGGAAGATTTTCATCCAACAGTTCTATCACAATAATAACAGTCAAGCAATCCTTCAGGTCAACTTTCATACGCTTACAAACTACTGTAAGTAATACAACACTTTCTAATAATCTTGTTAGTAATTGCGCCATACTTCGTTCTTGTGTTCACTTGAGGACGACTAGTATCGTACTTGAATCATTGGGTGAACAGACGCAAAACTCCTATGTGTAAATGAGAGCATTTTGACATGTGATAACTATGTCGACCAAATTTACTGCTAACGAAGTTTCTGCCATTTACGGTACATCTACTATCAAGTGCACTGCGTACTTTCGGATAGATCTAAATTAATTCCAACAAGTTTGCAAAGATTACATTTCACATATCCAGAAATTATGCACGGCTTTCAAATCTACTACACATTCTGCAAAATTCAAATCCATACGGTCTGCAAAATGTTTGTGTACTTACATATCGTGACACATAAGAAGCACTCGGAAATCCAAGAATGACAATTAAAAGCAACACTATCAAAATTTCAGTAATAAAAGGCGGCGTCGAATAGACGCTGAATAACAAGTCATACTGAACTGACATCAAATCATAAAGCCTACAGCCTGCTGATGAAAATTACATTTTACAAAAGGATTAACTGACAGATAAAATTTTAGTTGTTTGGACAACATGTAAAAACTTCTTTGTTTTTGCGTAGGTTATTCTTGGCCATGGAAACTGCAGAACAAACTAACGGTGATCTCTGTCTTTTTATTTATTAGTTTCATTCCTTCATTCATTGTGTTCATCGAATCTGCATCGAGAAGAAGAGCCTTCAGTGATTATACACTAAAAAAAGACAAAGAAATGATAGAAATTTAATCTTTATACTGCTCTTACATTAAACTACCACAATACTTTTGCTCTTTGACTTTCATTCTATTTTCTAGCTGTGAGAGAAGCGCTTGTTTTCTTTCAGTTTCAGAGGGTAGTCTATGTATTGGGGTTCTATGCCCTTATGTTTTCCGCTTCTTCGTGCGCGGGCTCCTTAGTTTATTCTCTCCTCAGCAGCCGAAAGACTTCATACCGTAGCGATTTGCAGACGTTCATTGCCAGTCGTGCACTGTTACTCGGTGTTGATTGCATTGTTGTGTACTTTGTCGCTTAGGTGTGCTTTTGCTGTCTGTTTTGTTGAGCTATTTTTCATTGTGAGTCTTTCCAAAATGAGTAGTGACACGGTTCGTGGACCATCGCAGAAGCTACCTCCTGTTCGGAAAAGGAAGCCGGTTAAAAGGAGTGAGTACCGGAAAATAATGCATGAGAAAATTCAAAAATACCTGTTACATCCGATTATGCAGTCTCCCCCCAAAGCTGCGACGTGCACCGGAAAGAGCGTGCGTAGCATTTATAGAATTAGAGAATTTGCCGGGAATCACTCAGGCGTATCCCCAGTAACTTCTGACTAGAAGAGGTTAGCTTCAGTTGTAATTCTAGTGGAAAATAATTCGAAATAGCTCTGCATTTGGTCGTAATTACTTTAAATTCTGTACTCTATTACTGGCAGGGTAATTTTTAAGACAGATACATATAACGACTAATAACGCGTTTCTGAAAAGTTTGTTGTTGTTGAATGCAAGTTCAGTTCGTAAAAAAAGAAAATCTTTTTCTTCTCGTCACCTTAAGAGAAGAAGCGAACAAGTTATTGAACAGAAGATTGACTGGGGATGGAGTAAGAATGTTGATGTCTATTGGTTTCATGTGGAGAAAGATCGAAAATAAGAGAACTTTTATTAATGGAATGTGGCGACACGGTGCCCAAGTGGTCCCAGTTCCTGATTGAGATCAAAAATATTAGGGAGGCTGGCACAGAAATCTTTATTTCGACGAATCCTGGATGGGCAGTAATTTAACGTGGGGCAAAAAAAAAGAAAAAAAGAAGAAGAAGAAGCAGAAATTGCGTGGGGAAGCGTCTCGAGAAGACTAATAGAAGTTTGGGTTCCAAAAATTGATTCGTTAGGCAAGCAGAACTAAAGCTCTGGACCAGATCGATGCAGGGAGACAGCCACAGCCAGACGAATTCCACTAATTTCTAAAAATGGTTCGAATAACTTGAGCTCCCAAATCTTCCTCATAGGAAGGAAGATAAGGATTTCTGGGCAGATGAGTATAGCCTAATATCAACAGCGGTAGAAAATGGTATAATGGGAGTAAGACTCGTTATGAATAGGAAGATAGGTCAGGGAGTGTGTTACTGTGAACAGTTCAGTGGTAGGGTTGTTTCTATTAGAATCTACAGCAAACCATCACCAACAACAATAGCTCAGGTATACGTGACGACGTCACAAGCTGAAAATGAAGAGATAGAGAAAGTATATGAAGATATTGAATGGGTAATAACAGTATGTGAAGGGAGATGAAAATCTAATACCCAAGGGGAACTGCAATGCAGTTGTTGGCGAGGTAGTAGAAGAAAGAATTACAGGAGAATATGGGCTTCGGGCAAGGCATGAGAGAGGAGAAAGACCAATTGTGTTCTGCAACAAATTTCAGCTAGTAACAGTGAATACTCCAGTCAAGAATCACAAGAGGAGGAGGTATACTTGGAAAAGGCCAGGTGATATGGGAAGATTTCAGTTAGATTAGATCATAGTCAGACAGAGGTTCCGAAATCAGAAGCTGGATTGTAAGGCATGATCAGGAGCAGATATAGGTTCAGATAACAATCTAGTAGTGATGAAGAGTAGGTTGAAGTTTGAGAGATTAGTCAGGAAGAATCAATACACAAAGAAGTGGGATACAACAGTATTAAGGAAAGACAAGATACACTTGAAGGCTATAGCAATAAGGAATAGCTCAGTAGACAGTACAGTTGAAGAGGAATGGACATCTCTAAATAGGGCAATCACAGAAGCTGGAAAGAAAAACATAGGTACAAAGAAGGTAACTACAAAGAAACCGTGGGTAACAGAAGAAATACTTCAGCTGATCGATGAAAGAAGGAAGTACAAAAATGTTCGGGGAAATGCAGGAATACAGAAATACAAGTCGCTGAGGAATGAAATAAATAGGAAGTGTGGGAAAGCTAAGACAAAATGGCTGCATGAAAAATTTGAAGAAATCGAAAAATAAATGATTGTTAGAAGGACTGACTCAGCATATACAAAAGTCAAAACAACCTTCGGTGAAATTAGAGGTAAGGATGATAACATTAAGAGTGCAATGGGAATTTCACTGTTAAATGCAGGGGAGAGAGCGGATATGTGGAAAGAGGCGAGATTTGTCTGATGTGATAGAAGAAGTGACAGGAGTCGATTTAGAGGAGATAGGGGATCCATTAATAGAACTAGAATTTAACAGAGCTTTAAAGGACTTAAAATCAAATAAGGCAGAACGGATAGATAACATTCCATCAGAATTTCCAAAATCATGGGGGGTAGTGGCAACAAAACGGCTATTCATGTTGGTGTGTAGAATGTATGAGTCTGGCGACATACCATCTGGCTTTCGGAAAAACACCGTCCACACAATTCTGAAGACTGTAAGAGCTGACAAGTGTGAGAATTATCGCACAATCAGCTTAACAGCTCATGCATACAAGTTGCTGACAAGAATAATATACAGGAGAATAGAAAAGAAAATTGAGGATGTGTTAGATGACGATCAGTTTGGTTTTAGGAAAGGTAAAGGTACCAGAGAGGCAATTCTGACGTTGTGATTGGTAATGGAAGCAAGACTAAAGAAAAATCAAGATATGTTCACAAGATTTGTCGACCTGGAAAAAGTGTTCAACAGTGTGAAATGATGCAAGACGTTCGAAATTCTGAGAAAAATGGGAGTGAGCTATAGGGAGAGAGAGGTAATATACAATTGGTTGTAAACATTTTCCCACATCTGTCATCTTGCACTTTTTAAACTTACGCCATCCATCATTTTTAATTTTTAAATTTCCCTCCATCTGCTATTCTTCCTTTTTTTTAATTTACAGCCATCCACCTTTTTCAGTTTTTAAATTCCCTCCTTCCGCCATCTTTGATTTTTAAATTTTCCACCATCTTGATGATGCCATATGTTCTAGATCATTGCATGCAATAAAGGTCATTGATAACATCATATGTGTGTGTGTGTGTGTGTGTGTGTGTGATGGATACTTGTATGACCTTCTTGATCACATGACAAATTGGAAATCTGATTGAGGTCAAATTGGGCCAGGCTTCTAGTAGCATTCCCATTCACTATATGATCAAAAGAATCTGGGAACATATTAGCGGGTATAAATATGGAGCCATCCACCCTTTGCTTTATGCTGGTTTGAAATCTGCTCGGGACATTGTCAATGATGAATCTGAATGTCTGTGGAGGAATGGCAAGCCATCCTTCCTCAAGAGCCATAACCAGAGAAGGTATTAATGGTGTGTGCTTGCGTTCTGAGTGAAGTTGACATTCGAATTTATCACAAAGGTGCTTCACTGATTTCAAGTCAGGTCAGTCCATTTCAGAAATGTTATTGTTCGCAAACCATTGCCTCACAGATGCCGCTTTATGACAGGGTGCATTGCCATGGTGATACGATGAATCATCAGTAGGTATGCTGGGCCTTGTCTGGCATGAAGTGTTTCGATGACGATGTATAAAATGGCGAGAAATACAAATTGGTGGGAAATTCAAAAAATAGCCCAGTTGCGCTATCATGGAAGTAGGGCTTTTGTGCTAAACATAAACTGGCAGGAAGCTCAGAAATGCATGATGGTACATTGTTGTTCTGGTTGACCTGAAATAATGGCTCAGGCTTTACATCAGAATCCAAGACTTGAGATACTGCCACTGGCTCTATGATGTCAGAATTTTTGAGGCAAAGGAAGTTTGTGCAGGTCCAGGCCTCTCTGCTAGACAAAGAATATCTTACTTGACATGTTTACCCATGACATTATTCACTCAAAGGTGAATGGTTATTGATTCTGCTTCTCCTAACTCTAACTTCGGGTCTATCCCCTTTATATCTTTAACGTCATAATGGGAGGGAAAGGCCTTACTGCCCCCACACCACATCCACACCTCAGTCACTGCTACAGCTACTGTCACTGTTATCACCACCATTACCATCAGTGTGCATCATGCCAGCCAGATGCCCTGAGTCCAAGTGCTGCACCGGTTGCCATGGTTGCAATGCCCCAGGCCAGGGAGCAGCTGCCAGCCACCACCACGCTAACCTGCAGCTCATAGGTGAATGAGTAGTTTCCACTGATTTAATGGCACTGCACTAGCTGTCACTCAGCTGCTGTAACAGTTACAGTGTCTTGGGCAACTCCACACAGGGGCAACTCCACACAGAATGCTACAGCCTGGCAGACGCACATAACCACAATGCTCTGGCCTGCATATGCGAACTGTTAGGGCAGCTTGTGATGTTACTGTACACACAGTGGTGGACGACCTTCACTGTTACGAATTGTAGCTGTTGATACCATGCTGCGTTGGTCACAGTGCATGATTAACCTGACAGTTATCCATGTGATACGAAACTCAGACATGACATAGCTTGCCTTCTTGAATTTCACGCTATTTATAGCTAGCCTACCTGAAAATACTCTTTCAAAGATGTTGAGAGAAAGGATTTTTGCCTACACTTGCTAGGTACTGCCACATATTTTTCATACTACAGTCTTCTATTCATCCATATGTGCTACTTAGGCAGTAAGCAGCCTGCTACATTGATAGCTTACATGCTTTTCCATTCTCTATTACTCACACAACAGGAATTTCAGCGTTATTTTTAACAGACCCAGAAAAATTACATTTCTAAGGAATCCAAACAAATATTCCACATAACTGACAAATTCAGGCAGCATCAGAGCAACACAATTCGTCCTGAACATTCAGCTGTGGTAATCTGAGAATACAAAGAATTCACAGAGAATTCAAAGCTGGTAGAACTCGATCAGTGAATATAGAAGCTTAAAGATGATAAAAATACATTAATAGCGTTTCTGTTGGACCATCATCCATCTAAAAAGTAATTTCAGGCATATTATCAGTGTAGCGCAACTGGTTTAGTCGTAGATTCCACATAGACATGTGGCAACATGTTCATTGAACATACAGAATCTTCTATCCTAGCAAAGATCCTAACATTAGGTTCCTCCCTCATCTACATCTGCAATACATAGATGATACACTTTTTTTCACGAAGCTACCAACACTGAATTGCGAAATAAATATATATACAATCGAAACGTAATTATTTCAGTTCTCAGCATGCGATTGATGAGGTAACATCACCACCATAAAACGTCAGTCTTCTCCTAAACAGGCAACATCATGTAAGCATCATCCGTGTTCTTGCGCGTATGTGTGTATGTAGTGTACTGCGGTCTGCGTTTATCTCGTTTTCTTTTGCTATTTCCAAATGATGTTGTGGAGTACCCCATGATGAAAACATCTCAGCAGAGTACATGTCCATTTTCATTGCGTCTCACCACAAATTCAAGTGGATGTAAACCTTTTAGCGTTGGAATGTTCTCTGACGGTGAATTCGAACTATTGGCGATTTTTGAAAACCCACATTATTGTCATATGAAAATAATAGGAGTGGTGCAGACTGCCTGACAACTCAATAGCGATTGCAGACATGTGTACTCGAAAAACTCAAACAACGCTTTCAGTGATACTATGTGATTATCATGAGCAATGAAAATTTTTAAAGAAATAGAACTGACTCACATACAGTAACAGATCTTCAAGAATTTAACATACAGCGGGTTTCCCACACAGCACACACTTGACCGGATATTGAGCTGGTAGCCATACAGTTACAGCTTCTACGAAACATTGTGGACCAGTTAACACGAACTTTTGCGGCAAACTCCAAATCGTATGGAAGAAAATGTGGTACAAATTTCGATGCGTGTCGCACGTCAGTAAACGTAACTATGTATCAGTTTGCAACACTTGATGAAGACACAGAGTTGCCGTCTTATTTGAGTATGTACAGTGGAACCACGCTTAATGAATGTCTCCCATAACGTGCAATTGGCATAACGAGTGAAACAAATTGTAAAAAAAAAAAATAGACTACGATTTAGTGTGCCGTCACCAGCCGCCGTTCGCGCACGGCGGGGGAAACGTTCAACAATATCAACACCTTTCATTGTCGGCAGCGGCATATGAACAATGTCTTTACTGCATAACTGCAGTCTGGGTTTAGCACTGTTTCTGCTACCGTCTATAAAGGCACATTTGCATGCCGAGCGTGAGTTTCCTCGGAAACGTGAGATATTAATTAAATAAATAATCAGTGACAAATAAATAAAGCCTATGGCACACAACTGCAGCACTGTGTCGCTGATAAAACAAAAGCACAATTACGTTACTCGTATGTTTGATTAAGAAAGGAGAGCTCTGGTTGAAGTGGTGCGAGAAGCACGTATTTTAGTTTATTGTCTGGCACACCGCCATATTTCATGTTATAGAAAATTACTGCGAGTTGCAACCATACTAGGCACTCGATTCTGTAAAGAATTTATATTTATAAAAGTAAGTAGGATTATGAACTGTAGGCTTATTCATTGAATATATCTGATTTAACTAACTGTGTGACTTTTTTATGTTTAGTAGACAATCACCTCTGTACGACGTATTGGCATGGCTGGCAAATTATTGTAATATTGAGATTTAGTTTATGAGTCCGCACCTACCGCAGCAGTCTTTGGAAACGATTTAATTACGAAGTCCGATTATTTCAGTTTTATTTCACGGTCAACTACGAGTAACATTGCCTTTACGAAAAAGCCATTGTCAAGCGTCTGATACCGAATAATTAAAACCTGACGACTCATAGGAGAGACAATCATACAGATAAAAAAAATTAATATTTTATTTTATTTAATTTATTTTATTAATTTTATATTGGCGACTGCGTGTCGGACTTGTTATTTTGTGATTTGTTACGTTGTTCTCTTTGTTTCATGTGAAAAATCAACTTTCTGGACCTGGACTTGACTATATGAGAAATAACAAAAATCAGAAGATATTTGCCAATTATAAAATTTTGCGGGAAGACGCAAAGAAGCTTCCAGCAAAATAAGGTAAGACGCAGCATCTTTGCATTAGCAGGCTTGACCAGACGTATAATTCAGTGTATTAGCTTTTCAGTAGATTCTGTAGTGTTTCTTTTCCGCATAACAGTTTCAGTGATAAATTCCATTCTCAGTATTTTTCCTTAAACAATAACGTATACAACAATACCAATACACGAGTGTACAATATGGCCGACTTCTGTACGATATCATGTAACATGGCCAGCAGCCATTACCAATAATCTCAAATTCAGTTTATATTTTTAAATTAACAGATAGCCATTGTTGCTACGACCGATTCATGCTCAACTGCATTTTATTTTAAAATCAGTGTCAAATATTTTCTTGAAACATATATCACGTGTGGCATGGTAATAACTAGAAAACAATACGCAAAAATGGAACAGCAAAGACGTACTATTCAGACGCAATCCGACTCGGACGAGAGACAAATGTTAGAAAATGACTTTACGACAGCAACCGGTAGTGACGATTCATCAAACATTGACGCAAGTGTTGATGAAAATTTTGACAATAGGCCTTCCACCACAAAAATTTCAAAGTCTCAATCAGAGCCCATGTTAATGCATGACGTCACGTCTAATGACGCGGCGGGGGCAGAGACCTTGCAAACGGTAAACATTGCCGACATGTTACAAATGCTAATGAAGCAAAACGCCGAAAACATGGCAACCTTACAGACGCAAAATGAACAGTTAAAGACACAAAATGACGGAATCAAATCTGATCTCATAGCACTCAAGACAGGTAATGACACTTTATGTAAGCGTGTGGAACTTATAGACGCCACACTGACCAAACAGATGACTGAACTCAGTGCTAAATTTTCCCAGGTTAATACGAGACAAGAAAAGACTACAACTGACGTAGCACTTTTACAGACACAAGTAAAAAACCTTAATGTCACGTGTGAAGTTCTTACTGAACAAATTCAAACATATCCTTCAGTACATGACAACCTTGAAAAACGAATTACTGACGTACAGAATAAATTTGACAATGTTGAACAACACCTGACTGACATCTTACAATCTGATGCCACAGCTCATTTTCAAAATATTAATAAAGAATTTCATGATTGGGTAGTCAACAAAGACAAACATTTTGATAGATGCTTACGTGAAAATTTACCAACAATTGTGCACGACTCCGTAGCGCAATACATTACTAATAACAAACAGCTGATCAGTGACGCAGTACAATCCGTCACTGCACCCATGAGACAATTCACCGATCGACCACAGTCTGAATGTAACGAAAATATCAGTCAAAATGCACAGTTCAGGAACCAATATACATTCGAGTATGACACACACATACCGCACACGACAAATACACAAGAACAAAACACACCACGACTACAACACATACCACGATGTGGAAACACAAACACAAGCTATTATAATGGTAAACCACAGCAACATTATCGTAATTACTCGCCAGCTGGACATAGCAGTAATTACAGTGGGACAAATCCATATCATAATGCAAAGGAAGACGAAAGCTTAATGAAACACAGGCAATTTCAGATTTTTATCCCAGAAAAACGAACCATTCATCCGGTGATTTTTCTCAAATCTTTTAGTAACGCATTTCCACGCACTTGGAGTGACCGGAAAAAGATTTCATATATTGTCGGTTACATCCAAGGCGATGCAGCTGTCTGGGCATACAGTCAAGCTGACGTATGTACCACGTACAGTGAGTTTGAGCGTGCTTTTCTGAACAAATTCTGGTCGCAATCCGTTCAGGAGCGACTCAGAAGACAAATTTTAGAACCTGAAACTTTTAACAGTAAAAATGGTAACTTACGCAGATATTTTGAAAAATACTTGAACATGGGACACTTTTTAGACGAACCAGTCGCAACGCGAGATATACTCCGTGCGTTGAAGGCCAAATTGCCTTTCAACATTAAAGAAAAACTCCTACATATCCCGGATGACGATTCAGATTATTTTTTAACAGCTTTAGATTCGGTTGACATGTTACTTGAAGATCAGCGCTTCGCGCGGCAAAACAGCAGCCACAATGTTTACACTAGTGGTATGCAAAACATGCAGGCTTGCCAACACAATTCTGGCGCGCCCACAGTTGGATACGCGGTACAACAAGAACAGCAAACTCACATGCCGTCTCAGTACGGAAATCAAAATCAACACGCGTATTCCAATACAAACAATAGTTACAACAGTAATAACATTTCATGCGGCAATCCATACAAAAGGCACCGCGGTAATAACTACAACGGTAACAACGGATACAAAGGTAACAACAAAAACAGAAATAGAAATAATAATAACTACGAGCCAAGACAGCATCAAGGTTGGACTCGTAACGATCAGTACTTTCATTCAAACTCTGCTTTACCACAGCAGCCACCAGGTCAAAATTGGAGCATACCTTACGACCGACCGGTAAGTTATAATGCGCAACAGCAACAACAACTGCAAAAGTTTGGAGATCATAATAGGCAATATCCGAATGTGAATATAATAGAAATGACACCTGATGCACAACCTCAATCTGTGTCAGTACCTAGTACAAATGCTAATCCAACAAACTAGAAACAGTCACTACTTTGCCCCAGGTCGTGGCTGAAGAATCCTTGGGGGGCGGCTTCAATGTTAATCAGTTATTTGACATCACACTTGAACAACGGAATAATGATATGCCGAGTAATTCTAAACAAAAACTACCTGTTTTATTTATAAGATATAACCACAATAACAATATATCAGATGAACTTTTACAAGACAGTACACAATGTCGTTTAAACACAAATGAAATTGTTTTAGCATCCACTACTGGTGTAGTAGGTGGGATTACAACTACTATTATCCTAGATACAGGTGCAGCTGTGAGCGTTTTATCTTTTAATTTTTATAGAAAGATGTGTGAATTGGAACCTGTGCCTGAGTTTCCTGCCCAAAACTGTAAAATAACTACTGCACTAGGTAATAAGTCATGTAGGGTTACGAAACAAGTTTTTGTAAACGTTAAAATAGGTAATGGAACCGTACAATGGCCATTCCTGGTTGTACAAAACCTTGTGACAAATTGCATATTAGGAATAGATATTATGAGCGAGAAGGACTGCATTATAGACTTCTCCAAAGGTAAATGTATTTTAAATGATAAAAACAGGGTAATTATTATTGATTTGGACAGGAGAACTCTAAAGCATGACAAACACTGTACAGGGTACAAGGTTCAGTTAGTACTTGACAAAGACATTCAAGACATGCAAACACACTCATCTGACGCAGAGCTAATGGACTTGAAAACATTGCTTGATCATAAGATAAGTGAAGCTACAGCTCTCAGTGTACATGAACGTATAAAACTACAGGAAGTGTTATCCAAATATTTACAAGTTTTTACCAAACGATTAGGTGTTATCAACACGTATGTGTACAAGATTGAAGTTAAGCCTCACAAGATCTTCTACCATAAGACATATAACGTACCGTTATCTCAACGACCTGCTGTGTGGCAAGAATTAAAACAAATGTTAGACTGGAAGGTCATTGAACCATCCATCTCACCTTACTGTAGTCCTCTACTTGTTGTCAAAAAATCAAATGGAAGCATTAGGTTAGTGTTAGACGCACGAGCTATTAATGAAATAATTTTACCGGTTCACACAAAACCTGAAAATTTAGAAGAGCAATTACAGAAATTTCTAGATGCAAAATATTTTTCCACAATAGATCTCGCTAATTCGTTTTGGCAGGTGGGTATCACTCCTGATTCTCGGAAATATACTGCATTTATGTTCGGGGGGCGAACCTATCAGTTTTGTGTTCTACCCTTCGGACTGAATGTCAGCTCTGGGGTATTCATTACAGCCCTGGATACCGTGCTTGGCGACGATTTAGTTGAGACAGTCACACACTATGTAGATGATATACTGATAGCTACACAATCCTGGAATGAACACGTTGACACACTTCAAAGAATTTTAGAAAAATTTGCACAAGCTGGAGTCACAGCCAATCTTAGAAAATCAAAGTTTGGTTGCAGTGAGATAAAGTATTTAGGACATATCATTAATTCACAGGGCATACGTCCGGATCCCAGTAAATTAGATGCTATCAGAAACTTTCCTAGCCCTCGAACTAAAAAGCAGTTAAAATCATTCCTTGGGCTATGTTCATTTTTCAGACTTTTTTGCCACAACCACTTTTGAACAGTAAACATCTGCTAAATCTACTCAGAAAGAATCAAGTTTGGATCTGGTTGGAACAGTGCCAGAATGACTTTAATACAATTAAACATGCTTTAGTGAATGCTAACATATTGAGCCATCCAGATTTCAATTTAGATTTTTGTATGACTTGTGACGCTTCACGTACTGGCTTGGGCTGTTGCTTATTTCAAGTTGTAAAGAATAAAGAGGAGGAACAGATAAGAATTATTGGGTTTGCGAGTCGCACTCTAACTGAATGTGAGCGTACATACTCCACTACTGAGTTAGAAACACTTTCCATAGTATGGGCGTTCAAGAAATTCAATTATTATTTATTTGGAAAACATACAGTAATTTACACCGATCACCAGGCCCTGACATTTTTGTTAACTTGTAAACTTGTACATCCTAGACTATCACGATGGGCAGTTACACTTCAGAACTACTCTTTTGAAATTAAGTACATAAGAGGTAAGGACAACACCATTGCGGACACTTTGTCTAGACTTCCACAAGGTATGAAGATACCAACAGTGACTTAGAAAATATAAATGACTACAGGATTCTCTTAATGCAAGACAAGCAGTATCACCAATATTATATTGATATGTGCAGAAACATGGCTGAATTACAAAAATCTGATCCTCACTGGTATAAAATAATAACATTACTGGTAGAAAAACACAATCATTCTTTGACTAAGTATTACAAGTTACACAATGATGTGCTATTTTACCGCCGACATCCAAATGCTACTAACTGGTGTGTATGCATTCCCAAAGAGTCTGAACGTAATTTAATTTGGCACACACACTTAGTATGGGGTCATTATGGGACAAAAAAGTGTCTAGCGAAGCTCAGTACATACTGTTATTTTAGCAATATGAGAAGAAAAATTTACAGGGAACTGAAAACATGTGTCATATGTCAAAAATCAAAACCCCAGAATTTATCCACAAAAACAGATTTACATTCTATTTTACCTAGTAAACCCCTGGAGATTCTGTGTACTGACATCAGTGGACCGCATCCAGCAAGCTCTGGAGGCGTCAAATATATCTTAGCTTTTTACGATATATTTTCTAAACATGTTAAACTTTATGCTTTAAAATCCGCCACTGCAAGTGCTATAATACGAAGAGTCTCAAGTGATTACCTGACGCACGTGGGAAAACCTAAAGCAATTCTATCAGATAATGCAGCATACTACTCTGGGTACAAATGGAGAAATTTCTTGAAGGACAATAACATTAAAAGTATATTTATTTCGAGGTTTAGTCCACAATGTAACGCGACTGAGAGACTTATCCGAGAATTAAATCGTTTCATGAGGACCTATATTTCATCAAAACATACTAATTGGGTGTCCTACCTAAGTCTTTTCGAAGACGTACACAATAACTTAAATATTTACGATACAAATTACACACCTAACGAGATCATGTTCAATTGCAAACAGAACGATCAGTGGATAGAACCATAACCTAAGTTGTCAGACAAGGAAATCACACCTGAACAGAAAATAAAAGAAGTATTGACTACGTTGACACATCACGCACAAATACGAAACAAACATCACAGAAACATAATAAAAAGAAAACAAAAATTCGAGGTAGGAATGCTTGTACTACTTCGTACTCATCATAAATCTGTTGCACTCAAACGACGCAACGCTAAGTGGCGTCTGCTATATGAAGGACCTTATATAATTGTTAACATACCGCACCCTGGTGCGTATCTGTTACAACATCGTAGAACTAACAAAATTATTGGGCTATACGCACACCGAGATCTTAGAGCATTTCATGCTGAATAATGTCAAAGTCATACCCATCAAAATATTGCTAAGGAACTCGAAAAACTCTGTTGCTACAACACAGATAATAAGTAGTATAGAAATTTTCATTTCAGCGTTCCAGAGTCGCAGTTGAAGACAGAAGAACTTTTCTTTCAACGCCGCGGCTCCACCGAGAAGACTGAATATTAAAGTAAAATTTATGATTACGTAGCAGTGAATGATATATTAATTTTTCACGGAACATTTGTTATTGTAGGTACCACTGACTTGGTATGACACCTGACGAACTGACAGACGTCATCTGTGAAGCGATCTTTTACTTTGAGAAATAGATTAGACGCACATCTCTCAACACGAAAAGCATCTATCAGTAGTCAAGGCCACACAGACACTCTACACACACGCACAAAACGCGAGGAATCGAACATTTTCTCTCTCTTACTATTTTGAATATTTATTGAGTAGTGAAAACGCCTGGTCTTGCCTACTGATGTAATGAATGTTGTGTCTAACCTATCTTAATTTCAGATGACATCACAAAAAACATCGATAATATCCCAGCAAAACCGCTAAAGAGGATGTAAATATCTGCAATTCATGTAATCAAATGTGACACAATGTAATAACTTATAGCGATGTAATGATGATGTAAACATGTTTATGTGCAACTGTATTATGTTTATACTAAGAAAATATGTGACATGTGTATGTATAATTACTTTTTTTTTTTTAACTGATGTATCATGTAAAAATTTGAACAAAACGAGTGCCAAAAAGACATTGCATAGTGAACCTCTGTTCACGGACATTAACGAACATTACTAACTCTGCAACTACGCAGAAACCTATGTGAAGGAAACGGTTAATGCCATTCATTATGCATCGTACCTATGTAAACGCGATGAACGATTTCCTCGATTAATAACTACGAACATTTAGGTGAGCTATATTCAGCAAAAAACTGAAAATGTGAAGTCCATAATTTGTGCATCGTCTAGTGACATTACTACAGTACCTAACTTCAAGATGTTAACTGGATTAAATGGACACAAAGTGCCTGACCAGAAAACAACACGACGGGTGGAAGAATTTTGGTTGGAACTTCAGGGAATGAAATGTTCTCGAAATGTGACGGACACTCTTACCTGGACTGTCCAAGGATCGACGCCAGCTATGTGCCGTCCGAGGTTCTGCAACCAAGCTTCCACGGAATGTAAAAAACGAACTGCACGTGGACCAATTACTCGACGGGTCACGTCTGATCTGTAATAAGCAATGCTTTTACTTACAACGAACTGCATCACAACGACTATAATGGAAATGGGAAATGGACACGCTTATGTATTAATCACGTTGTTATACAACGATGTTACTGTGATCAAAAAACTTTACCACAACGATACTAACCTGTAAAAAATAATTGTGCAGCAGATGAATATGAACTGTAATAACGACACGATGTGTATAGGTCAATGCACCTGAAAAATACGGACATTTTTCTTTGAAGTATTTCAAAACAATACTATGTAACTAAGAACATTCAACAATCTAAGTTGCATTGTGTTATAACGAATATTGTAAATTTAAAACTAAGTTACCTGTCATAGAATGTAGTCTTCATATGTAATCTTGGTTGAAAATTTTCTTTGTGCAACGACTGAGAAACGCGCGCACACGAACAATATGAACTGCAATACTGTGCCGCGTGATCTAACTGTACGACATAACGGCAGTCACACAGACGCTTCTGCGCATGCGCGCACTCTATCTGCCAACATAAGAACTTTTACGGCGCACCCGTGTCATTCAAAGTTGTATATAATGTGTATAATGTGTATAATGTAGGTCATGTAAATAGTTGTAGATAACTTAGATTCTCTTGTGCCTTTAGGTGAATTGCTCGCCTGCAGGTGTGTCCTTTCGCCTCGCAATTCAGGGGGCAATATAAAGGCACATTTGCATGCCGAGCGTGAGTTTCCTCGGAAACGCGAGATATTAATTAAATAAATAATCAGTGACAAATAAATAAAGCCTATGGCACACAACTGCAGCGCTGTGTCGCTGATAAAACAAAAGCACAATTACGTTACTCGTATGTTTGATTAAGAGAGGAGAGCTCTGGTTGAAGTGGTGCGAGAAGCACGTATTTTAGTTTATTGTCTGGCACACCGCCATATTTCATGTTATAGAAAATTACTGCGAGTTGCAACCATACTAGGCACTCGATTCTGTAAAGAATTTATATTTATAAAAGTAAGTAGGATTATGAACTGTAGGCTTATTCATTGAATATATCTGATTTAACTAACTGTGTAACTTTTTTATGTTTAGTAGACAATCACCTCTGTACGACGTATTGGCATGGCTGGCAAATTATTGTAATATTGAGATTTAGTTTATGAGTCCGCACCTACCGCAGCAGTCTTTGGAAACGATTTAATTACGAAGTCCGATTATTTCAGTTTTATTTCACGGTCAACTACGAGTAACATTGCCTTTACGAAAAAGCCATTGTCAAGCGTCTGATACCGAATAATTAAAACCTGACGACTCATAGGAGAGACAATCATACAGATAAAATAATTAATATTTTATTTTATTTTATTTATTTTATTAATTTTATATGTCGTAGTGCAGCTTGTGATTTTTCTAAACTTGTGTTCACACAGTGTTTTTTTGTGTGCAAATTTTAATAACCTTCGTAGAAATGTCCCCGAAGATAAAGCCACAAGAAGACGACCATGAAAGAAAGAAAACTGTCTTAGAGATAAAACGTAAAATCATTGAAAAATGGGATCGTGGTGTGAGTGTTGCTGGTTTAGCACGCACATATAATCGATCCACATCAACTATTTGCACTATCCTCAAGAACAAGGACAAGAGTAAGGAGATAGATGCTTCAAAGGGAGTAACAAGGATATCTAAACAGCGGTTTCGTATTCTGCACGATGTCCAAAGTTTGCTCTTTTGAGGGATAAATGAACGGCAATTGCAAGGTTACACTATTAACGAGAACATCATTTGTGAGAAGGCGAGAATGATTTTCGCTGACCTTGTTAAGAAGACGCCAGGATCATCACCAGCTGAACAAGCCTTTAAAGGAAGCCGTGAGCGGTTTGAGAAGTTTAAGAGAAGAACCAGTGTTCACAGCTTTCTGAGGCATGGCGAAGCAGCCAGTTTCGACACAAAGCCAGCAGAGAACTTAACAACTTCAAGATACTCGTAGATTCTAAGGGTTATCTGCCGCAACAGGTTTTTAATTGTGATGAGACTGGTCTATTCTGAAAAAAGATGCCGAAGTGTAGCTCTGTAACAGCAGAGTCACAAGCCAATGAAAGATCATCTTGCAGTGCTATTCTGTGCCAATGCAAGTGGCGATTTGAAAATAACTGCTGCTTGTTTACATTTCAGAAACTCCACAAGCCTTCAAGAAGTATAAAGTTCAGAAGAGCAGGTTAAAAGTGATGTGGAGGTCCAGCAACATGCATGGGTGACAAGTGATCATTGTGACTAGATCAGGGAAGAGTTTTGTCCTGCGGTGAAAAAATATTTGCTTGAGATGAATCTGCCACTCCATGTTTTGTTTGTTATGGACAATGCTCCTACCCATTCTCCATTCCTACAAGACCACCTGCTTGAAGAATTTAAATTCATCAAGATCCAATTCATGCCTCCAAACACAACTCTATTACTCCAGCCCATGGACCATCAAGTTATTTCTAACTTTAAGAAGCTCCACTCTAGAGCACCTTTCAAGCATTAGTTTGAGTTGACTGAAGCTTCCAATCTCACTCTCAGATAGTTTTGGAAATATCACTTCCTCATGGTTGCCTGCGTCAAGATAATTGAAAAAGCCTGGGAAGGGGTTATCAAGTGAACTCTCACTTCTACTTGCAAGACGTTTTGAGTGGGCTGCGTTCTCAAATGTGACTCTGAGGCATTTGAGTCAGTACCTGTGGAGCCTGTAGTCAACAAAATTGTGTCTTTGGTCAAGAGCATGGAACTAGAAGTGGATACCAATGATATCGATGAGCTTATGGAAGATCTTGCACGGAACCTGCAAAGATGGTTTGTCAAGGAGACGTGAGAACTTAGCTATTTGACGTCCCGTTGCCTCCTTATGGGTTGCAGCTGATTCCGCCCATAAGAAGGCAACGGGACGTCAAACAGCCACGTTCTCAAGTTTCCTTGACAAACCATCTCTGCAGGTTCCGTGCAAGACTGTCATCAATTTGAGTGGCATGGTGCTGAGTGATGATGCGGTCTCGGTTTTGCAGAAAGGTCTCAACTTCGCTCCCACCCCCAAGGTCACTCCGGTCGCATAAATTGTTAGTGCTGTTGAACAGGTTGCAGCTCGACTTCCGCTGAATGAGCTGAGGAAATACGTCGTGAAACTTGTCGTACGTTGACGAAATCCAAGCCGATGAAGTCAAATATCACCATTAAAGAGAGGGCGGCCATTTGTGATCTGAGGGAGCACTCTGAAATTGTTGTCTTACTGGCTGACAAAGGCAATGCTACAGTTGTTGTCTCCCAAAAGGACTACACTGATAAGATGCAGAGCCTGCTAAATGACGATTCATACCGGAAGATCAGCGTTGACCCTACAAAGAAGGTGGAGAACAAGACGAGGTCGCTTCTCAAGGACGCAGATTTACCGGAGGGTGACGCTAAGAAATTGTTACCCCAAGGTCCGGTACCGCCTAGACTATATGGACTCCTGAAGGTTCACAAAGAGGGGGTACCATTACGCCCCATTGTCAGCAACATCAGGGCACCTACATATTTGTTGGCCAAATACCTGACGGGAATATTGCGTCCTTATGTGGGTAAATGCCCTCATCACATCCGTAATTCTGTGGATTTTATTAAACGCCTTGATAGCTTCAGGTTGGATGAGTCAGATATCATGGTGAGTTTTGAGGTCGTTTCCTTGTTTACGAGGGTACCCCTGCGAGAGTCACTAGAATTGATTAGTCAGAAGTTTAGTGAGAAGACCACTGAAATTTTTAGGCATGTCTTGACTTCCACGTATTTTCTTTTTAATGGAGAATACTACGAACAAATGGAGGGAGTCGCCATGGGTAGCCCACTGTCACCGGTGGTAGCGAATTTGTACATGGAGAACTTCGAGGAGGAAGCCCTGTCGTCATCCGAACAGAAATATACTTGCTTTTTCCGTTACGTGGACGACACGTTCGTCACCTGGCCACATGGTATGGATAAACTCCTTGACTTCCTTACACATCTAACCTCCATACACCCCAACATCAAATTCACTACGGAGACTGAAACGGAGGGTAAATTACCTTTCCTTGACGTCTTGGTCAAGAGAAGGGCTGATGGCACCCTAGGTCATGGGGTGTATCGGGCGACAACGCACACTGATCTGTATTTGCACGCAGACAGCTGCCACCACCCTTCACAGAGGAATGGGGTACTTAAAACTCTAGTACATAGGGCGCGCACTATCTCTGACGCAGAGAGTCTACCCCAGGAATTGGAACATCTGAGAACTGTATTTCGAAAAAATGGGTACTCAGAGTGGCAGATTCAACGTGCTCTCCGCCCAACCACTACAGCACAACCTGTGGAGATGGATGAAATCACGAGGGAGGAGGTAGGCACTGCGTTTATTCCATATACAGGCGCTCTCTCGAGGAAGATCGTCTGCATTTTGAAGAAACACCGGGTCGGAACTGCGTTTGTCCTCCGAATAAAACTCGTGCACTGGTGGGGAGCGCCAAAGATGACCTCGGTTTGAGGAAGGCCGGCGTGTACCAGATTCCGTGTCAATGTGGCAAGTCGTATATTGGTCAGACGATGCGTACCGTCGAGGATCGATGCCGTGAACACCAGAGGCACTCTCGACTGATGTATCCGAGCAAGTCAGCGGTCGCTGAACATTGTTTGTCGGAAAATCACGCTATGGACTATGAACGCACGAGGATTCTGGTACAGACGTCGAGATACTGGGACAGCGTTGTTAGAGAGGCCATCGAAATTCGCACCAATGACGACCTCATAAACCGTGACTGTGTCTATAATTTTAGCAAGGCTTGGGAACCAGCGATTGGGTTAATCAAGAGTAAGTCGAGCAAACGTATAGTTGTGACGACCACGGCGGACAGAGCCATCACACCGACGTTATCTCAGACGCCGTCGCAATCTGTTCCACCGCGCGACCGTGGCGCGCCGCGGGCGGAGGGTATTTAAATCGTCCGCCGCCGCGACCGAACCCAGTTCCCTCTGAGCAGCCATGGCGTACGGGTCTCCGTGCCGGCACGTTCACAGGAGCTCAGTCCCTCAGTTCACCTGATGATGGCGACATGTATGATCGCCGAAATATTGTGCCCGTTGGACACTGTAGACCGGCAGTACACCCATGGATATTTTGATTATCAAATATGCCGGGAGAAACTCAAGAATCACAGTATAAATGTTGATCATTTGCTAAATACTTTAAGATCCCCTAACTTCTGTTGCATAAATGACAAACCAGCAAGCCAGGAAATATGTCTAGATAATGTAATATGTAATTTTCATCTAAAGAAAACAGAATTTGGCACAGTCAAAATATGCGTTTCTGATTGTGAGTGACTATGGCTCAAATAAACTCTTAACGGTAAAATAATTGGAACTTCCACCAGACATAGAAAAATTATAAGACCAAATAATAAATTAAGCTAAACAAACTGTTAAGTAAATTGACTTTAATACAGTGGGATAAAATAATAATCACTGCAAATGCAAATGAATCTTCCAACAAAGGTTTGGAACTTTTAACTGAACAATTTGAAGCATGTTGTCCTAAATGCTACAAGAAAATATCGAAGCAGAATCGCTGCATCAAATCACAAAATCTATAAAACTGTTTGAAACACGTATGTAACATAGCAGCGATGGCGAGGCATTGTAGCATCTGTGACCAGAGAGTATGCGCTTGACCGCGCGAGTGTTGCGAGCGGTTCTCAGTCTGTCAGTCAGTCGTTGCGAGTCTGTAGCTCTGTCTAGTTGTCGCTATGCAGAGCAGTACTCTGTCTGTAGTCGTGGCAGTCGGTAGCTCGGTTTAGTTGCGAGCGGTCGGTCAGTAGTAGTCGTGCAGTGCAGTACGCTAATAGTCGTCATGCAGAGCGGTCGGTCAGTAGTAGCAGCCCAGTGCGGTTGTGTGATGTAGGCGGTCGGCAACACTGGTCAAGATGCTGAATGAGGTATACTGTTAATTAATATAATCATTAGACAATGTAAAACTTATTTATTGTAATCAATCTCCAACAAGTCCCCCAATAATAATTTTGATTTCAAAGGCATTTTTCAAAAAAATTTTATTTTTTATTGAACTAAAGATTTCGTTGCACTTCCCATTTCATTCCACTTCTTTTGAAGAAAAATTTCAGTAAATTCACAGAAAAAAGGAATATTATTATTTGCAATGCAGTTCCTCCAAGCCGTGCGCAGAAATAAGAGCAGAAATTTGACATCCAGTTATTCTGTGGTAAGACTTTAATTCTGATTGTTTTACACAGGGCCAAAGACCGATATTTCGGTTTAATTGAATTTTCTTATCACTGAATGGACTTTAATTTTTTGGTGAAGAATTTATATTTGAGTCAGATTGCGAATTTCACATTTTTGTTGCCATTGTCAGTACATTTCATTGTGGCAGGTTACGGATAGAGCAATGACCATTTGCATTCTTAAATAATATTTCTGTCATTCTTTTAAAATTTTGTGGGGAGGTTACACTTGGCGACACCCAGTCCAGGATCGTATTTCGTTGAGAGTCTTTTGAGCAACAGTCAGATATCTGCTCTTATTTGCTTAGATATAATTAGGATTTGGCGCAACGCTTTTAATAATATTGTGACTTTCTTTCTACAGGTCAACGGCAATTTGTTGCTCTGTTGTATTTGTGTGTTGTTTTTGCATTGTGCTTATTTATTTTGTGAATAATTTTGACTATTATTAAAATGCCGCGAAAGACTGTGAATAGTGTATCGCGAGGTATTTTGAATAAAATTACCGACTTAAACAGCGTGACCGATAGTAATTATGACACGCAGTGTGATGATGACAATCCTGCGTTCACTAACAATCAGTGCATTACAACCATTAATGATGACTTTTGTCTTAATGATGAACAAACGAACTCGGTTATGTCCTCTGTTGATTTGACGACAATCGATGACGCGGGACGCTCTATTGTAATGAGCGCTGCCCAGCTTAATACACGCGATTTGGAAAATTCAAGTAACGTACAGACAAATTTGTCTAGTGAAAATGAACAATGTACCGAAAGTAGGACGGATTTATTTAATTCCGAAATAATGTCTGACAGTGTACATTCGACTGACAAACTTTTTTCTAAATCTCAGAATAACCAAATGGTTACAGTAAGCGAGAAAGTTCCAGATCCACTATTGAACAGCACAGAGAATAGAAATGCTAATTTTGAATCGGATCCAATTATGGCATTTTTGCGGCAAAATTTCAAACAGTTTAATGAAAAATTTGATAAAAATGACGAAAATCTCAAACAACTTAATAAAAAATTAGACGACAATTCCAGACAGGTAAATGATAAATTAGACGACAATTCCAGACAGCTTAGTGAACAAATTAGAGCCGTTGCCGCGCAGTGCCATGACACTAAGGAACAGTTGCGCGTGGAAATTGAGGCTTGTTCACGAAAAAATAGCGAAGAAATAAAGTCTGTTGCGCAAGAATTAAGGGAAATGCAAACAGCCGCAACAGAAACACTCAGAGACGAAATTAGCGGAGTCGCTAAACAATGCTCTGAAAAAGCTACACAATTACGGGACGAGTTTAAAGCTATGACGGTAGAACTTTCGCGCACTATGGACGCAAAGATAGACGCGAAATTCGAACAACAGAACACTCAGATGAACGAGCGCTTTAATCAGCACATACAGAACAGTGATACGCGTTTCCGCAGATTTATTCAAGATCAAAACAAAGTAAAACGACAAGTCATGGAAACAATCACTGCACAAAGACAAGAGGACAAACGTAAAATATTCGCGAAAGCGAAGACGTATGTAGATAATAATATTACTACAGTGTCCGACAAAATTAATACCATAGAACAGTGGAACGCGGAATTACGGGATGAAATTTCTGATCTTAAATCAAAAACAGATACACACACAGTAAATATTCAAACAGTGACAGACAGATTCGAACAATTAGATCTAACACAGGATTGCGATGTCATCAAAGCTGATGTTAAAAAACTGAGCGAAACTACGCGTAAGTTGCAAAAACAGATTAATGCGTCTGATTCTAAATCCGATGATCAGGTTAAGATACTGACTGAAAAATGTGATGAATTGGCCAGTCGTATTGATGTTATCGAAAATACTAATGACAATAAATCAGACGATACTGCACCGGTTTCATTTATCCAAACACCTGAATTTCAAAATTTACAGCAGACAATTAATGAGATCGATTCATCTAACAACACGTTACGTAGGAAGTTATCAAATTTACAACAAGAAGTAACAGAGATGAAAAACATTTCAGTTAATAACATACCACAACAGACGCCACTTTATGAACATGTGTCAGACTCACGCAGCGCGTATAATTTGGGTAATCTGCAGAGAGTACGGGACTTAGATTCCGAACAACCACAGTTCAATAGATACTCTTACGATCCTGAACCTGTTGCATCACACAGAGATGATAATTTCGATTACAAACATTTTCTGTCAGTAAGAAAGTTCAAAATATTTAAAAACGATAGAACGCAGATTCACCCACTGGATTGGATTCAACAGTTTAGCTTTGCTCTTCCACCGACTTGGCCTGTAACACATAAACTTGAATTTATTTGCAGTTTTTTGGAAGGCGAACCGGCAACTCGTATGAGACCGATCGCGAGACAGTGTTACTCGGTAGAGGAATTTCAGAATGCTTTTCTGTCAGCGTACTGGTCGAAGACGACACAGCGCGGAATTAAAGATCAACTAATTAGTTTGCCAAACTATGAAAACTCAAATTTTCCCAGTGTAACGCAATTTTTTGAGCACATGGTACAACAAAACCAGTACCTAAGTGAACCGTACAGTGAATCCGCACTTATACAACTATGCATCTCTAAATTACCACGGTCATTACGAGTGTCACTTCTAACGGGCCAGCAAAAAGAAAACATTTCAGCATTCAGAGATCTTTTACAGCTCTTGGAAGTACAGCAATCCGATTATTCTTTTGTAAACAAAAACTTTTCGTGTAACAACCAAGGTCAACAACAGTACTACAATTATGATCAGGGACGTAATTTCAATCGGAAAGATAACAGACGCTTTAGGAACGACAACTACCAAAACTTTAATAACAGGCAAAATTCTAATTATCAATACCGTCAAAATTTTCAGCAACAGGAACAACACTTTGGTAACAATAGAGGTGTTTCACAACAACAACATCAAAACTAGCCGGTTAGCATACCTAACCAACAATGGAATACACAAGGTCAACCAGGCTTTAATGTTTCGCCGCGTGGACGTATAGTCCCTGGTTCAACAAATAGTAACGCACGGGAGCAGAGAAACAACTATGTACAAAGAAGACAGTATTTCAATTCCTATCGCAATACACCGTATAGGAATGATTATTACGACAGACGTAAAAACGATGAGCACAATTACCAGCGTACATATAATAACAGTCGGTCTCACCAACAGCAAAATCATACGCAAGAACATATTCTCATGAATGAACCCGACAGTAGGTACCATCCAGAGCGTAACACGTCTGGAAGAAGTAATAGAACAGTTCAAATAGTAGAAATGCCACAGAATCCTCCTAGTAATAATAACACGTCGGATAGAATCTGACTAGATACTGCACAGGACGCATCTTCTAATAACACAAGCACTACCTTTGACACGCAAAATGTTGTTCACGAAAATGTAATTACTTTTGACAATATCAGAGACACTCTCTTGCAGGAAAGACCAGTTGTTCAGAAAACTATTTCACATCCTGTTATTGAAATTAAAATTGGTTCTTCGAAATTCTCAGCAGTAATTGATTCCGGATCACCAATATCAGTAATAAATGAAGAGACTTTTAATGAGTGCAACAAAGAGAATACTTATCCGACGTTACCTTTAGGCAAAACAAAAGTGAAAGGAGCAGTATCGAGTAAAGGTGTAGACGTTAAATTACAGACGCATTTATCATTTTGTATTGGAGGTCATACTTTTCACTCTAATTTTTGGATTGTGCCTTTATTGACAACAGACGTTATTTTAGGTACGAATTTTCTGGTACAACACGACGCAGTCTTTGATTTTCAGAATTCTTATTTAATGTTAAAGGATGAAAATGTACAACTTGCTTTAGAATTTCAGCACTCATTATCTGGGGAAGAACAAACAATTAACCGCACAGAGGTCATTTCCGCAACACGTAACATAGATTGTAATCGCACATTGTTCACAGATACGTACATACACAACTATAATACTCCAGACGAAGCTGACTACGACGTAATACAAATGATTTCCGATAAAGTTAGACAAAGCAGTGCAACTACAGACGACGAACGAACGCAATTACACAAAATTCTTTTACAGCAAGCTCCAGTTTTTGACAACATTCCTGGTACTATGTCCGGCTTTATGTATGAATTTCAAGTCAAACCGCACGACACATTTAAAGCAAAGCATTATCCTATTCCATACATTCACAGAGAACAGGTTAAAAAAGAATTGCAGGATATGCTCGACCAAGGAATTATTGAACCGGCAGTTAGTCCGTACATAAACCCGCTACATATTGTTAAGAAAAAAGATGGCTCACTTCGTCTTGTACTTGATTCACGTCACATTAATGACATTATTATTAATGAAACAGATCGACGACAGACACTAGAGGAACTTTTACAGAAATTTCATGGTACAGCTATTTATTCTACACTAGATTTGAAATCGGGATTTTGGCAAATTCAACTTCATCCGAACTGCAGAAAATATACAGCTTTTCTCTGTTTCGGCGACTGTTATCAATTTTGCAAACTACCGTTCGGCTTAACTATTTCTTCTGCAGCTTTTATTCGCGGTTTGAACACTATACTTCCGACAGAAATTAAAGACAGAATTACGACGTATGTAGACGACATTCTTATCGCAGAAGCTAACTGGTCTGAACACAATGTGATTTTAGAACGTCTGTTACAAACTTTCCATGCACAAGGACTTACAGTTAATCTTAGTAAATCGCACTTTGGCAAAACTTCTATAAAATTTCTTGGACACGTAATTTCAGCAGAAGGCATTGCACCTGATCCGGAAAAACTTCAAGCTCTACGTGACATTACTGTTCCTACGACGAAGAAGCAATTACGCAGTTTTTTGGGCTTAATTAACTTTTTTCGTAAATTTATTCACCATTCTGCTTTAGACACGCCTAGATTATGCCAATTAACAGGTAAAAACACAATTTGGTCTTGGGATAAGCAAGCACACTCTGAATTCATGAACCTGAAACATGCTTTGTTGAATGCTCCACTTTTATCGCACCCAGATCTTACCAGAAATTTTTCCATTGCCACCGACAGTTCCAACACCGCCTTAGGCGTACATATTTTCCAGGAAATTGAAGAAGATGGTTCAATAGTAATCAAAAACATCGCATTTGCAAGCCGCATTCTGTCACCTGCAGAGCGAAATTACTCCGTTACAGAACTTGAAACATTATGTGTTGTATGGGCTTTTACGAGATTTCGGCACTTTCTCTATGGCAGACATACCACCGTCTACACAGACCACAGAGCAATACAATTTTTGCTTTCAGCTAAATTCACTCACGACAGATTAAGCAGATGGAAACTTTATTTGCAAGAATTTAATTTTACAATAGTTCACATTCCTGGTACGCAAAATGTTATAGCAGACGCACTATCGCGTTCTCTCGGCAACAATCAGCAAGACGTAGCAACCAACTTCTGCAAAACAAATTTCAGTGTCATGTACATTCAGCAAGTTGCATTTGAAAACTTTATTTCATCGTCATTACAGGACATAGCAAAGGAGCAAAATAAGGACAATGTGTGGAAAGAAATTAAACACCTTTGGCAAGATAGGAAAAATGTTACGATTAGGAACCATTACACTGTGCGCAATGACATTCTGTTTCGCCGCTCTCATCCTGACAGCAACAATTGGTTATTATGCATTCCTGACGAACTGGTTAACAAATTAATTTGGTACACTCATTTAAGTTACGCACATTACGGAGCACGAAAATGTTTTCTTATACTGAGACAGAACTGTTATTTTACCAACATGGAGAAACGTATACGACGAGTTTTAGCGTCTTGTAAAATTTTGCCAGAAAGCTAAATCAGATACCACTTCACATATTCCTCCTTTATATCCCATTATACCTGTTAAATTAAGACATATGGCCGCAGTAGATATTTTTGGTCCGATTCCGAGAACTAACAGAGGTTTTTGCTACATCTTTGTCGCTGTTGAGCTCACTTCAAAATTTGTTACTTTCACTCCATTACGCAAAGCTACTGCTAAAACTGTTTCAAATGCATTTGTAAAACATTTTCTATCTCATGTAGGGCATGTAATGAAAGTAATTTCTGATAATGGATCACAATTTCGTAGTAGCGTATGGACACGCATGTTACGAGCCAGAAACATTTCTCCGATCTATATATCCAAGTACCACGCTTATTCGAACCCTTGTGAAAGATTAATGAAAGAAATTGGTAAACTGTGCCGAATATACTGCCACAAAAGACATATTGATTGGGACACACACATATTCTCATTCCAAGATGTAATTAATTCCATTCCAAATGAATCCACTATGCTATCTCCGTCTGTTATACTGAAAAATGCTGAACCACCTAACAAAATTAAAGAATTAATAACATTTCCTACATCTCGTCGATTACGACACCACGAAATAATTGACATTGCGCTGAACAACATCAAACGTGCCGCAGAGCGCCGGAGAAGACAGCAAAAACAGGTTTGTACACGCCGCGTCTTTCACGTTGGACAGAAGATACTAGTACGTACACACTATTTATCCAGCAAATTAAAAGGTAAGTGCAGTAAATTTGAACTTCTATACGCAGGTCCGTATCGGATTCGCAGCATCCCTCACCCCAATGTTGTACACGTCGAAACTTTGAGAACTAGAAAATCGAAAGGCAATCACCATATCTCAAACATTAAACCGTTTATTGAGTGAAACCACTGTATGATTCAACACACTATGATGCCATTTACTAATGCAATTATTTCACGTGACTAATTACTGATGATTATCGTATTTTTTCTTGGCAAGTGCCCGGCAAGGTAAGGTTAGCAGGTCGATTTTCTTGTCGTTACACATCAGACCGTGCACATTTTCCACTTTTTTGTGTATATGATTGTACTCCAGTTTTGTTTATATGCACTGTGAAATAGTTAAGATATAACACACACCAGTCGACTTTGACATTTTTTTGCCTTATGACATCTCAACATCGTGACTGTTTTACATTTTTTTTTTTTTTTTGCTGCTGCATTGTATTATTCTGTGTATATTTTTGCATTTGAACACTGTCAATGTTTTTGACATATTACGTTTTCTGTCATGTTATGCTGTATGCTTAAGTATGTTACCATAAACCAGTCCTTATTTAGTGGGTATATGATTTAAATGCAGGACATTAATCTCTGTCATCAATTTCAGAAAGAAATGATGCATGTAAGAAATAAATTCAACAGAAATGGGAATTTCACCTACGGGATAAACGAAAGGAGATGCAATAACTTTATGAGGAAGAGTAAATGGATCAGGATTAACAAGCATTAACAAGACTATACTATACTCATCACAGAATAGCAGTCTTAACTAATTTTTTCTTTCAGAATACAAGGTGATTGATGCAGGCTGTCAGACAGAACTACACATCTTAGTTTTAGTGATGAAATATGCTAGAGATAAGGAATAGTTATGTAATGAGTAATGAAGTGATTTTTTGCAGATGATAATGAATACTGATGAATAATGATGAAGGAAATGGTATTATGAATAATGAAGTTTTTCTTTACAGGTGATGATAATAGTGAAGTTATGATGATATGGATAATGAAGTTTTTTTCTTTACAGATGAGGATAATGTTGAAGTTATGTATTTATGCTACGTAGTTATTTAAGTATTTGTTGCAGTTTGCTTTGACAGCAGGTGTTACATTGCATAGTAGGATGACGGAAAGTTTTGGAAAGGACAGCTATGGAACAAATTTTATACACATTTCACTACTTGTTAATTCGAAGTTCACTACTTTTCAGCATAGTGTGCGTTTCTTCTTTCAGGTTAATAATCCATTTTGTAATTTTTCCAGGAGAAGTTTTTCATGATACTTACTAAACCTGTTACTTATTATACCTGTTCTAGTACTTGCATTTTTTTTGTATTTTACCCATTTGTGTTTATCATTTATAAATGTGATCACACATACTGCCTTGTTACATAATCTTGCTACAGCTGACTCATGACGAATGACGTTACCTATCCTCATTTGCAGCAATAGGTCAAAAGCAAATAGTGTTATGCCTCACCAATTAATTATCGATCCCAACGCAATGCATTGCTAAAAGAGGTATTACCAGTCCCACATAATGTCACTAGTTTATGATAATTCTGAATAATACTGATTAGCTCTGAATAGTATGTCGCTTCAGTAATGACTTCTTAATGAGACAAAAAAAAAGTATATATTTAAGATAATGCTTTGTCACTAGCTAATAACTGCCACTGTTTATTGTAATGAGACTACTTATAATGCCCATGATTATTAATGCTTTGATTGTAACTAGCTGATTTTTAATAATGACTTTGTAATGATCGGAATATTACTGAATGAGGAACACTGTTTATGGTAATGAGACTACTTATAATGCCTGTGATTATTAATGCTATGACTGTAATTAACTGATTTTTAATAATGACTTCATAATAATCTGAATAATACTGAATGATGATTCTATTCAATACTTGCTGGCCACTGAGTGCCAATAATTAATGTCACTTGAAGAATTGTTATTAATTATGCCATTAATTAGCCTTTTTTTCCCATGTTGAGTTTTCATGTTTTGGTTAATGGCCAATGAGTGCCAATAATTTGTATCACTCAATGTATTATGTTAATGCTAGGCCAATAATTGACTCTCCTTTTCAACTAAGACTTCTGATGAACATTATTCTGTCATACTAAATATACTTTGTAACTGGCCAAGGACCGCCACTGTTTATTGTAATACGATTACCCATGATGCCAGCTAGTGATTCTTAATAGATTGGAATGACACATAATTAATTAACTATGGTACTGTTTAATAATGCTTTGTAATTAGGAGAAGACTAATGATTCTTACTATATTAGAATGACAAATGATTAATTAACGACAAATGATTAATTAACTGTAATTAGACAAATGATTAATTAACGACAAATGATTAATTAACTGTAATTAGACAAATGATCAATTAACGACAAATGATTAATTAACTGTAATTAGGAAAAGGCTAATGATTATTATTGGAATGACAAATGATTAATTAACTGTAATTAGGAGAAGGTTAATGATTCTTAATTATACTCTGTAACTGAAAAGAATGCGATTATTTCATAATACTTTGTAACCAGGAAAAGAAGGCTACTGATTCTATGTAAAACAATTAATGAACATTTTTCTGTAATACTACATACTTGGTACAGAAATGTTCAATAACTGGGCTATGAATGCCACAAACTATCAATGAAGACTGTAATTGTCAATATTATGTGACTTAATGTCCTTCTCCTCATAAGCTAACTACCCTGAATTACTGCAATGTCCATTTGTCCTGTTTATCCTAGTGATCACGGAGCACTATCTTTGGTTTTGCACTAATTCTACGTTGGTGTGCCTTGTAAGAGCGTGGTGTTGACACGACATGCTGTCCACCACCGTGAGCGATGAAGACATTATTATGGTCCCACTGTTTGGTGTACCTAATGTACTGCCAAAATGAAAACATGGAACATTACCACGACAGTTCAGTGTCTTGGCTACACTGATAAATTCTGATGGGAAAAGAACTTCAAGTTGTGTCACTTGGTGTTGTACTTCTGTGGAAAGATATGGACTTTCAGAACAGCTGTGTGCAATCTAAAGTGCTACAACCATGATGCAATCCTTCCCTTTCCTATCCTAATTCTTGTCACATAATGAAAATCATTTTTTTGGTAACATCATTTCTGTTCGTAGGTTATACATTTTTTTTTCGATTCGCTGAACTCCAGTGCGAATACACTTATGTCACTTGTCAACATAATATTTTGCCAGTCTGTTTATTTGTTCTGAATATGCTAAAGAATTTTTTTTCAGTGCCTGTGCACTTTGTTATCTGTCAAATACTTTGTATATACATTTTTCTGATTTGCTGCTATGTTTTGTACTCACATTTTTGTCTTTGTCTGATATATTTTGTACTTAGTGCGTGTGCACAACATTTAAATATTCTGTAAGTTGTAGGATTTTGTTAATTAAAGAAAAATTTTGCCGCGCTTGGCAAGTCCAAATGACTCACCATCGCTGCCAAATTTTTGCCCCCCCAGTGGAGGGTTATGAAACACGTATGTAACATAGCAGCGATGGCGAGGCATTGTAGCATCTGTGACCAGAGAGTATGCGCTTGACCGCGCGAGTGTTGCGAGCGGTTCTCAGTCTGTCAGTCAGTCGTTGCGAGTCTGTAGCTCTGTCTAGTTGTCGCTATGCAGAGCAGTACTCTGTCTGTAGTCGTGGCAGTCGGTAGCTCGGTTTAGTTGCGAGCGGTCGGTCAGTAGTAGTCGTGCAGTGCAGTACGCTAATAGTCGTCATGCAGAGCGGTCGGTCAGTAGTAGCAGCCCAGTGCGGTTGTGTGATGTAGGCGGTCGGCAACACTGGTCAAGATGCTGAATGAGGTATACTGTTAATTAATATAATCATTAGACAATGTAAAACTTATTTATTGTAATCAATCTCCAACAAGTCCCCCAATAATAATTTTGATTTCAAAAGCATTTTTCAAAAAAATTTTATTTTTTATTGAACTAAAGATTTCGTTGCACTTCCCATTTCATTCCACTTCTTTTGAAGAAAAATTTCAGTAAATTCACAGAAAAAAGGAATATTATTATTTGCAATGCAGTTCCTCCAAGCCGTGCGCAGAAATAAGAGCAGAAATTTGACATCCAGTTATTCTGAGGTAAGACTTTAATTCTGATTGTTTTACGCAGGGCCAAAGACCGATATTTCGGTTTAATTGAATTTTCTTATCACTGAATGGACTTTAATTTTTTGGTGAAGAATTTATATTTGAGTCAGATTGCGAATTTCACATTTTTGTTGCCATTGTCAGTACATTTCATTGTGGCAGGTTACGGATAGAGCAATGACCATTAGCATTCTTAAATAATATTTCTGTCATTCTTTTAAAATTTTGTGGGGAGGTTACAGATAGGTCTAAGCATTACAATGCTGACAAGGACATGTATATGAAAGCGAAAAATATTTATGGTCTACAATCAAGGTAGAAAATTGTAAAACAAATGATACATATAAACTGAACTCAGTTCATAAAGGCAATGGTCCACGGAAGATTATTAAAACAAGAATCAACTATGATGATAAAGTATACCAGATACCAATCCCACCCAACATTATAAATGCACATTTTGTCAGACCTTAGTCAGATGACAGCATAATGTAGGATATGAGATAAGCAGGGGCGCTGCTCCCAGAAATGAACAGTAAGTAGACAAATAGCTTTTGCTGGACTCATGTAACTGAGAATATGGTTAATTAATCAGTACTTAAGCTCAGTAATTCTAGAGCAGAGGATTATTATAGCCTCTCAAATTATGTTATTAAATGTAGCAGAAATCAAATTGTAATGCCACTGAGTAAAACAATCAATAAAATTTTAAATGAAGGTATTTATTTGGAATGTTTGAAAATGTCTGTAGTTAAACCAGTACATAAGAAAAGAGATATAGTATCTCCAGATAAGTATCAAGCTATATCACTTATACTGATAATATAAAAAATAATAGAACACTTCATACATAAACAGACGAGTCACTATTACCTTCTCGCAGTATGGCTTCAGATCCATCCTTCCTGTCACCATATCAGCTGATGGTACAGCAGCAAAAACATACCATTGTTTTGAAAACAAAAATTTCCTCTGAGCGACACTGTTGGACCACAGGAAAGCTTTTGATACAGTCTCCCATAGTATCCTCATAAAATACCGTAATTCTACCACTACATAGTGAGGGAGCATGCTCTATGCCTAATGTAGTCTTACTTCGACAGTAGAAAACAGTTAGATAATGTAAATAATCAAATGTCAGAATGTCTTACAATTATAAAGGTTGCACCTCAAGAATCTGTTCTTGGACATTTCCTTTTCATTATTTACATAGCTGATTTTATCCACAGTTGTACCATGTGATGCAGTGCTATATGTAGATGACACTACACTCATCCTTGAAAATGTGCAACACAGCAGGGTGTGGTAATAGAGAGATGTACTGCTTGGTTTGAGACAAATGTACTGCAGAAGAATGATAGCCAAACTGAAGCCATTGTATTCAGTCTGAATGCTCCCTGCCATGGTAACAAAAACAATCAAATTATTAGGATCTCACATAGATTAAGAGCTCAACTGGTACACCCACACAGGGAAATTGTGTGGCAGACTAGCACGTCATCTGTCTGCTGAACAAGGTGAGGAACAGCGCCAGCAAAGACCTTCTATTATATACATATTTTGCATTCTTCCATTCCAACATAAGTTATGGGATACCATCATGAGCCAATTCTGTACGCTCAAAATTAGTGTTTAAATGGGAAACGAAAGCTGTGCATTGCAGGACTTAGCCAATATGAATCATGTCAAGATTATTTTAAGAATATAAATATAATGACAGTGCCTACACTGTATATTTACGACTGCCTTGTTAAAGAGAATCTAAGTAAATTTGACCTAAGAGGGACAGTTCTTGAACATAACACAAGAAGTGGACATAGAATTGATGTGCCACATACTAGGTTTGTGAAGACTCATAACAGTTACAAATATCCTGGTCCTGTGTACTGCTACAAATTACCTGAAAATGCCTACAAAGTGCCAGTAAATAAATGTAAAACTACTCTTTCGAGATGGGTGAAAAGTACAATAATTTACTCTTTTGAAGAGTTTCTTGTCTGTCTGTCAAATGACCCACATTTCTTATTAGAATGAACAATAAATTAACTACAAACTTTACAAATGCCCATCTGAGTAACTGATTTATTACTGTTTCATGTACATATTATTAATCATCAGTTTGATTACTTACTACCCATGACAGTCACTTAATTATGTAGTTCATTTATCTTGTAACTACTCTGTTATGAAACTTATTCTTGTTATTGGCATGTATTTAAATATATAGTGTATCTATTTTGAATTATTTTCTCTTAGTTAATGATATTGCCCAATTTTAAATTATTATTGTTGTTGTTACTACTGTACTAACTTTGTCAACACTGATTGCCTGTAAATATGCTCAAAGGTGAAAAAAAGATTTGTGTTTATTTGTATTAAATACTTATTCTCAAATCATTCTGAAGTTAATCAACAAATTAACAGCAAGTGTTGATGTGAATAAAAAGAAGACAAGTGAATTAACTTCACAGTTTGGTATAACTGAATAGAAGGCAAATGCGTTTGTATAAGTTGTATATTGTTCCAAAGTCTGCTTAGTATAGATCAACATGTCGACAAAATATAAAGTTGTGAAAGCACCTAATGCTATACAAGAGAAGCTGCAACTGATGAAGTTAGGGCGTTTAGAAAGACCATTCACTCAGAGACTCATTTAGGCCTGTCACAGAATCTCTTGAATGGCTCTTGAAGGCTGAAGAAGTGGATGAAGAATATGCTGTTTGTAACTTCATTAAACATTACAGCAGTAGTTGGATACATATAACTTGTGATGTAAGCAACCAAATACCATATACGCTGGGCACTCAACCTATAAGTTTAATCAAGAATGCAATACAGACCAGAGACACAGAATTCGAAAAAAAACACAGGTTTACTGAATGTAATATTCTTAAAAACTACAAAATTAGAACGCTCTTCACCAAAATATAGTTTAACAACGAAATTCTAAAAATGTTGGCAAGAACAGCCTGTTGCTTTCTCTGTTTAAAAGAGAATGTGCAAATGACGACAGGTAAAAATTAATAGAAATAAATGCATCTATAAAACGATCGATGTGCTAAGCTTAAAACAACTACCTTCACCATATCTTTACAAGAGATCTTGGCGAGAACTCGAGAAAATTCTGAACCTACGTAAAATCCCTAAGTGTGTCTAGGCTTTTTTCCAGTCACTCATTGACCAGTCTCTGGCACAGAGAGACAACTGATAGATTTTAAAGCAAATAAACATGGAGGTACAAGAAGAAGGGAGGTGGCACTACAGACTTGTGCTATACGTTGTTTTAAGTAGACCAGAACATTATCAGATTACTGTTTACAATTGCATATTGTTCATTACTTCTGTCATGTGCGCACAACAGCTGTTCTAAACACTAAAACTTGTAGAGCTTACATGAATAAATGATGTTTCAGGAAGGCAATTTCGAACGTTTTTCTGTTCTTCAATGTGTATTTGTTCTATTAATACAACACAGTCAGACCGATGTCATAGGGAAGTGTCACTGCAGTGAACTATTGAGCTATGAAGGGGATGAACCTACTGTTTTGGGCTAGTTAAGATGGCGGATATCGGCTCCAAGTTTGTGAAGTAATGACACCTCCCTTCTTTTCTTATCTCCATGAAAACAGATCATCAGGTCCGGATGTAATACCAATTCGGTTTTACACAGAGTACTCTATCTAGCCTGCATTTATCGTGAATATTTCCCCGACAAAATGTCTCAAGTGACTGGAAAAAAGAGCATGTGACTCCAGTATACAAGAAGGGTAAAGGAATGGACCCACAAAATTACTGACTAATTTCTGTAACATCGGTTTGCTGCAGAATCCTTGAACATATAATATAATACATTTTTTGAGGGGGAACAGCTTCTGTCCACAAATAGAATGAATTGCTCATGCGAAACTCAGCTTGCCTTTTCCCACATGACACTCTCTGAACCATGGATGAAGGGCAGATTCCTTATTCATAGATTTCCACAGCGCCACACTGTCGACTGTTAACGAAGGCACAAGCATACAGAATAGGTTCCTCGTTATGTGAGTGGCTCAAAGACTTCTTAACCCTAGTAGTGTACATCTCTGAAATTGTTGTACGAACTGTATACCATTGTCACAGTGACCCTCAATTATTTGCTGGTGAAACTACTTGAATACAGAATATTTTATAATGAAATTGGACTCTCATATACTAAACACATATTATTTTACCTCTGTCATGTACTTTTTCAATCAATATTAGTATTAATACATCAAAAATTCGAAATTAAGTAAAAACTGCCATGGAAGCTTTTTAGTGATGAAACCTGAAAGTGATTTGGGCCTAAAGACTTAATTTGCAGTTTAATTAGATGTTGATACAATTTGTTTAATAAAATGCATGTACTACAAAAATATTTTGGTTCTTAATTATTCACAAATGGATTCAATCATTATTTCCACACTCTTGGAATATTGACTACGGTGTTACACCCAACTGGCAGACCTCTTCGGTTAGGGACAGTTATGTTCCAACAATGACCACGCTTATGGAAGACGACTATATTTCCTTCATTGCTGTCTGAAATTCGTCAGACTGATCAGTTTAACCATTGCACAGAACTGCAGCCGAAGCATCAGCTTCAGAATCACTTTCTTCACGATAGTGACTCATGGCACTTTCACCATTGAATTCTTCTAACAATTCTTCCCATATAACATCTTCCCTCAGTAAAATGTCATTCCTACATGCAATTTCCACATATATGTGCTTCACACAACAGAATAATGACAGCGACGCTTCAAAAAATTTTTGTTTCAAATTATTTAAACAACAGTATCAGACAACATCGAATATCTGACCTCCACTAGATCTCAGTCAATGCTTAATTTACATTGCTGGCAGCGGGCTGTGTATGTGTAGTGGCGCCTGCACAGTAACAAGCAAAAATCACCAGGTTCAGAGTGAGGTTGGTTTATACTTCTAGGGCTAAGTAACAAAACCTAATAGATTGTCCTCGATGGCGAGTATTTATCAGAGGCAAGGGTGTCGTAAGGAGAGCTCCAGAGAAGTATTAGCACAGCTGTAATTTCCTATACACATAAATGATCTTGCGGTCAGGGCAAGTAGCAGCCTGTGGCTGTTTGTTGATGATGCTGTGGTGTGTGGGAAATTGTCGTAGTAGAGTGACTGTAGGAGAATACAGACGATTTAGGTAAAATTTCTAGTTGATTTGATGAATGGCAGCTAGCTCTAAATGTAGAAAACTGTAAGTTAATCCAGATGAGTAGGAAAAACAAATCCATAAAGTTCAATACACTATTAGTAGTGTCCTGCTTGACACATTCATGTTGATTAAATATCTAGGCGTAACACTGCAAAGTATTATGAAATGGAATGAGAATGTAAGGACTGTAATAGTGAAGGCGAATGGTCGACTTCGGTTTATTGGAATAATTTTAGGGAAGTGCGGCTCATCTGTAAAGCAGAGCGCATGTAGGACACTAGTGCGACCTATTCTTAAGTAATGCATGAGTGTTTGAGATCCCACCAGGTCGGATTAAAGGAAGACATCGAAGTAGTTTAGAGGTGTGCTACTACATTTGTTACCAGTAGGTTACATCAAATGCAAGTACTACAGCGATGCTTAATGAACTCAAATGGATATCCATGTAAGGAAGACGTTCTTTTCACGAAACACTATTGTGAAATAAAGAGCCAAAGAGCCCATGGGTGTACTGCTGGCTCATAGCGCCCAGCGAGCACAATATTTCGGCGATCAGATATGTCACCATCGTCAGGTGCTCTGACGAGCTGAGATCCTGAGGATGCGCGGCCGACTAATATAAACTGGCCCCACGAACCAGTACATCCCTGGTCTGCATCAGTGGCCGCACGTCGGTGGTGGTGGAGACTCTAGCGTCGGCGTCTGTGATAGCATTGATGTAAGTTCTCTGTCCATACCGTTTTTTTTGTGGCTCTGTGGCCACTGACTTGTTGGGATGCATCAGTCGGGTATGCCTGTGGTGTTCTTGGCAACGATCTTCGACGGTGTGCACTGTCTGTCCAATATATGTCTTCCCAATTTGTGATGGAATCCGCTATACGACGACCTCCCGCAAGCCGAGATCATCTTTGGCACTTCCCAGTAATGCTAGTCTTTTATTAGGTGGGCAAAAGACACTTTTACTCGGTGCTTCTTCAATATTCGTCCCATTTTTCCCGATAGTGCGCCAGTGTATGGTATAAAGGGAGCAGCTGCCTCTCTCTCCGTAACTTCTTCCGTCTCCACAGTTTGTACTGTTGTGATGGGGAAGACAGCGCGCCTAATCTGCCGCTCTGTGTAGACGTTCTTTCTTTAAAAAAAAAAAAAAAATACAATTCTGAGGCGTTCCAGGTCGAGGCAGACTTTCTGCATCTGAAATGGAGCACACCTTAAGTACTAGTGTTTTTTCGTATCTCATTCTTCCGTGAAGGGTGGAGGCAGCTATCTGCATGCAAATACAGGTCACTGCACGTTTTCTTCCGACACACACCGTGACCCAGGGTACCATCAGCTTTTCTCTTGATCATGACTTCCAGGAATGGTAATCTTCCTTGTACTTCAATGTCCATAGCGATTTTGATGCTAGGACGTATGGAGTTCAGATGTGTAAGCGTGTTAAAGGGTTTGTCCCTTCCATGGGGCCAGATGACGAACGTGTCACCTACATAACGAAAAAAACACTTGGGTTCCCACTTGGTTGATGCCAGGGTACCGTCCTTGGGATACTCTATACAAAAAAAACATGACCACAGGCGAGAGCAGACTGTCCATTCTGACTCCTTCCATTTGGTCATAGTATTCTCCATTAAATAGAAAATACATCGAAATTCTGGCCAATAAGCTCTAGTGACTGTCTTAGAGGTACTCTGACGAATAACGAAATGACGTCAAAACATACCAGGATACCTGTGTCTTTCACACTGGAATTATCGAGGCGTTTGGCAAAATCCACAGAACTGCTGATATGATGATTGCATCTATGCACATAATTGAGTAATATTTCTGACACATATTTTCCCAGCAAATATGTAGGTTCCCTAAAGTTGCTGACAATAGTGCACAACAACACCCCATCCTTGTGAACTTGAGTGAGTCTATAAGTCTTGGCTGTACAGGTCTTTGAGGTAAACGCTTCTTGGCGACGCCCTCTGGTAAAACCACGTCCTTGAGAGGAGCTCAGATCTTATTCTCCACCTTCTTTGTGGGGTCAACCTTGATCTTCATATAGGAGTCATCAACTAACAGGCTCTACACTTCTCAGTGTAATGCTTGTGGGAAAGAACAATAGTAGGGCTGCATTTGTCATTAGGTAAGACAAGTATCTTAGGGCACTTTCTCTGGTCCCGAATAGCAGTCCTCTCTCTGTTGATAATGTTCGACTTCATAGGCTTAGTTCTCGTCAGAGTATGGCAGGTTTCGCAAAGTACTTCTTCAGCTGCTTCAGGCAGTAGTCGCACTGCAACTGGAAAAGCGTCTACAAGCAATTAAATTCCAACTGATTACTGAGTTGTAATATAAACATTCCATAATTGCATGCACCACTCCTGCTCTCTCAGAATGATGACAAAGACTACAATCAGAGAGTTGCACATTCACACAAGCTTAGAACTTTTACCAAGCCAGTAAATCAGACTGCAAAAACCTTGCACTCAAAATGCCTTTAATGATAATCATCATGAACTGTTACTCAGACTGTAAATTTAAATGATAGAAAATATGAAATCAACTTCAGTTACAGTAACTGACTCTGAGAATAGTAAAGATTACATGTTCAAATGGAGTTTAATATACTAAGACAAGAAAATCTCATTTCAAGCAGTAGATAATAAAATATAAAACTGCTAATGTTCAATAAATCCTGTATTATCAACCAGTTTTAATTCCAAAATGATAAAATGTTATGCACAAATGGCGATAATAGTAAGACCAAGAAACCTTCATTTTAAACAGCAATAATTAATCACAACAAATGTTGGGTATTTATTCAAACAAACAGTTTAATCCTTGCCAATCAGCCATTTATACAATAGGGTATTACAATAAATAAGCTACTGAACAACCGACCACTCCTAACATGTGGCCAAACACTCAAAAAGCACAACAAGGCACCATCACTGCCTCCGTGGGTGGAAAGGCCAGACAGAGGGAGAGGTATATCTGCAAAACAATACATTGTTCATGAACAACTGGTGGACAGTGTACCATAGCAGATTACATAGCTACAATGTCACGTAAGAACACATTGTCACAAGAGCTGTTTCAAGATACAGAGCAGAAAACCACAAGCACGGGAGTGACTTATACAAAAGTGTCTGTGATGGCGGCCATGTTACAAGGAAGCAAAACACAGCTGCTGTGGCCCTTAAGACAGACACGTGAAAGCACAAAAAGGGAGAAAAAATCTATCAGAATGCACATGACAGATCAATCTTCGTTAATTGCCAACAGAGCAGTCAACCTAAATAATGAAATGGCCAGCCAACTAACAGTTGTATGCAACTAGTCTTGGTCGAAATAAACTTGGCGCCAAGTTCATGACACCTCATTTGAAGATATTACATAAGTTAATGTTGTGTACCCTTGCATGGTATGATTGAATTAATTACTGGTAAATGCTCCAAACCGACACAGTTCATGTAGATATTTACAACAATTAACTGACACTGGGCCTTTTAAAGGAACTGACTGACGTTTAAACATCGCTCTTGTGGTATCGTGTAATCTTAAGTTCAGTTTAGGTTCTGTGCAAGGCACAGTCAAGTAAACATATAATCAATTTAGGTCCAACAGGGATGGCTAACAAGGCACCAGATACCCATACCAATGGCCCACAATTCCATCACCAAAACACTTTCACCAACAGGCAAAAAAAAAAAAAAAAAAAAAAAAAAAAAAAAAAAAAAAAAAAAAAAGTCACTGCATTGCACTGAACAGAACTCAGTCGGTTGCAACCCTAAACATAGCATTCTCATCCATACTCAGTTGACAAAATCAGTGTCCAGCAATTCCGGTGGATCGAAAACTATCTATTTGCAGCATACCACTCTAACGACGCCGCTGAAAACACAGTGATGTGCTGCCACGCCTGTTCCTCATGTGGCTCAGCCGACTGAAGAAGTACCAAAGAGCTGCTCGCACTATAGCTTTCCTGTTGCAGAACAGCAGGGAAGGTGAACACAAAGCAACACTCAGGTATAGAACTGGTATATAAGTTACCAGTTGCCGTCTAACGAAATGTTATTTACAGCCTTATCGCTGCGGCTTCTCAAACAGACAATCTAAAATCTCACTGTGACTTCCTTCTGAAATTTGGAAACAAAATGTGGCCGTCACTTGTATCTCTCGTATCTCTGTTATTTAAATACTTCCTTGCCTACAGTCGCTTTTGCGTTTTCTGTTTATATCTTCTTTTCTTTGGAATAAATGCAGAAGCAGCTCCCAAGAGGGGATCCATAGCAGACTTATTGCACCATTGAGAAACGTGTGGACATGAGGGTGTCCATGCGTACGTGCTTTCTTCCCATAAATTTTGTGCATGCCCTTTTATTCCCGTGCGTCTCCGATAGCGCACGAGGAAAAAGGCAGCGTGGGGGCTAACTTTCAGACGCACACACACACACACACACACACATATATACACATGCAAACTCATACGTCGAAGTCAGAACTTTTTACTCAAGCGATTTTAACGTCCAATTTCGCTCCGTCGCTCTCAATTCCGTTGACGGTCTCGTTGAATGTTGCCATTTCAAATGCATTGTGGAATCTTTTGGGTTTCCATTCCAGTAATTGTGAATCGAACATTCGTATTTTGTGAGGCCTGTAATTATTGCAAATATATTTTGAAGACACTGATGCACTGTAAACTGTCTGCCGATGAACAAAGCAAACCTCGATCTTCTTGTTGGATTCGATATGGAACATTGTTGTCTCGAATTGCATGGCACCACTGACCAAAGTGTATCTTCGTGTGTGCACTCGGTGAGAGGTTAAATCCTCCGAGAGGAGTGTGATACCCGTAGTGAAATTAAGGATTGTAATAATATTAGTGTTGACACCATGGGAAATGCGTGGGCTTTGTATGTGTCAGATCCTCAGGGTACTCCTCAGCCAATGAAAGAGCCTTCATTTGATCCGTTGCTTGGTTTCCCTAATGGGAGAAAACAGAGAGGTAATAACGTATCGCCCAAGCTCCCATTGAATTGTAGTAATTTTAACAACAGTGGTGACAACTGATGATGGGTTGTTTCAAATAGAATAAAAAATAAATGGAGATTATTTTCGTTTGGCATTGAACGCTAGTTAATTGTGTAGCTGTCTAATCTCATTCTGCGATGGGTATATTAAGTTGCAGTTTAGTCGTATGTAGTGGGAAATCCAGGTACTCCTGTTTGTGGCTGTGCAAAGGGAGGTACGGGCTCTCTAATTTTGGTATAAAATTATATATGGTTTTAAGCCAAATATGTTGACCGTAAAACAATTACTTATTTCAATGTTACTCCAAAACACGAAGGCAAAGGTAGTCAAGGTTTTCACCCTAAAAGTGTAGCAATAAGCGCTATTTTCAGAAGTTCTAATTGTAACAAACAGAGTCCTGTGTGAGATTTCACATTATAAGCATTGTAATACTCTACTTGAGTCATATGAAACTTTTGCTCCTGGTTGAAATTTGTCACTGACCTTTCGCAGTTTTAACTATGACATTAACAAATTTAGTATTAGACAAGTGCACCCATCCGTTAGATTGTGTGGGAGGGGGCCAGGCCTGGGTGTATGTTTTATTTTTAATATTTTGGAAGATGAATGGTGACTTGTTAAGTCATAAAATGTTAAAAACCTATGTAATGTAGACTTTTAGATAGATTTGTTGAAACAAAAACACTTGTTTACACTTTTTTTTTCTTTTCTTTTCCCCATGAGCTGGGTGGCCCCCATACCTCATAGGTGTGAGTGCCCTTGGTGTTAGAAATAATTAGTCTTCAATAACTTCTAATGACTCTCCTTTGCTAAGAAAGAGGCACTGCTCTTATGTAACACAATCAAATTTCTAGAGTGATACTAAGTGCCACTTCTAGTGGTTGTGGGTTTCTCCTTAGTTAACTGTGTAGAAACCGTGTATTACGAGTGCTCAGCAGGCACAAATTAAGTTAAAAGGCAAATGCAAAACATAGTGGTTACCATTACAATGGTATATAGTTTATTTAGTTAATTTACACTGATTTAAGTGGATGTGGTTAAGTTCCCTCTAAAGTGTTTCAAGTACTGAACAGTTAAAATACCAGTTTTTATGTTGGGGTGCAAGACCTTTGGCTAATCAAGACCTGTAGGAAACTTTTAGTCACATATTGTAATTTTCTTTAGAGACCCTATGTGAAGAGACAGCTTAATGAAATACAGTGAGTTATATGGAAGCTACTATTTAACTAAAGCAGGTGTTACGGAAATATTGAATCTACGGGTAGCACTAGTTAGTTTTGGCCCTTGTCATGAAATTGGTAATAATTAACCGCTTTCCAAAGTACAGTACATGTAGAATATGCACTGTAACAAAAATTATGACATAGCCTACCATTCATTGACTTTGCCAACATGCAACAAAACTATCTTGAACTATGCTTCACATTTGGAAAAAAAATTTATAAAAGAATAATGTTGTCAGTGTCTTTTCATATCTCGTTGTGTGCATGTGACATCACACGCATCATTATTGCCACAAGTCAAAGCCAACAACCAGTAGCACTCTGTTTGATAGACCCAACATTGTCATATTTAATGTTGTTCCTCAATATTGTTTTAGTGATGCTCGCCACTGAAGAAGAGATGATATCGGCCAAGATTCCACCAGAAAATCGTGATTACTGTGCTCATCTATTAATCAAGTACCAGGCTTGCAGAGCAGATGTTTGGCCATGGGCTTACAAATGTGCACATGAAAAGCATGCGTACATGACCTGTGAGTTTGAGGAGTAAGTATTTAACAAGTCCAGAACATATTTACCGTTCTTAAGTTTCTTACCTTTGCCGCAAATAATTTATATCAATATTAACGGCAGTGCCTCTAGTCAACATGTTTTCTTTTAACACTTCATGTAAAAAGCAAAAATTTTTGATCTACTTTTCCCATTTGTGAATGCCTAAGTTGTCATATTAGCAATAGGTGATACTTAAAATACTGTTACAGTCATGCCATTGAAACAAATAATGTGCTCCTCACTGTTAAATTTATAAAAGGATTCTCCTGCCATCAAAAAGGCAAGTGTTTGTCATTCACCTTCCAATTAGGATAGTCATTAGAGAATTGTTAAGGTTTCATTCCAGTGTGTTTACAGTAATTTAAAACAAATGAATACTGTTAGTGCTTTGTTACTGTAATAGCCAGCCTCAGTTTCATCGTGTAACCTGTTAAGCACAGAAGAGATCTGTGCAGTCAGGATGTTACTTGTGACTATAACGTATTTGTTTCTTTGGTGGCAGTCGACAGGATTTTACTCGCCCAGTGCCAGATCACTGAACAAGCAGAAACTGTGACAGTTTCACAGCTCAGTAAAAGTTGTGCACTCTTGTGGGCATCTATTTCTGTTTTAGCTGAAATCATTCCTCACAACATCCCATGTCTTTAGTTTCCTTTCAAAGTCTTCTTTAATTTGTTCCTACCATCTCTTTCTTGGGCATCCGACTGGTGTTTGTGTGTGTTCTGGTAAATTCCTCTCAAAGTACTGTTGGGAAATTCAGTTAGGTTGCATTAATTTCACATGACATCGGTTCCATTTCTCCATGGGCAATTCAAGATATAGTTCTCTCCGTATGTGCTTTTATTATTTTGTTGTTGTCATTATACAAATTAGATTCTTTGGCACCTCTGTGGATGAAACAGCATTTTTCACTGCTATGGGAACAGCCAGGTTTTGTTTCTTGTAATGCCAATGATTTTACATTGATAGAGCTGTATTCCAAACAACTGCATGAAGGCAACAGAGAGACTATTGTACAGCTGTTACACTTCAACCAGTGGCGCTACCATCTGCTCTACATATGGAGATGGTGTCACCTTGCCTTCTTCGTCTGTTATTTGAACTAACATTGTCATTTTTCTTTCATGAAGTTGCCACAATGCCTGCTTGTTTTCTACAATGGAACAGTAATAGTTGGCCAGTTAGTTGATTCAGTGATTTCTGTTTAAAATTATTTCAGTCTTTGACCATTTGCGTGGCACAATTTAAGTAACATCTACACTTAGCTGATATAAAATATACTTAACATTTTCCAAAATACTCATCAGTTATGTCACATAAGCACTGCAACTGTTTGGAACTGGCAGTAGCAGTCTTATAACGAAAAATATGGAAAAAAGTAAACATCAGGTAATACTAGAGAGTACACTGTTTCAACAACTCCTTTTGAACTTAGTTGGATGTGTAGGCATAACTGTTACAGTGTTTCGCTTCTCATCATGTTTTAATATTTGGCTGGGTAAGGAGTGCTGAAGTGTGAGATTTTCCCACACTTTGTATTGGCTACTTTTGAAATTTAGTTCCCATATAAATTGGAAAGAAGGTTACCATGCTGCCAGTGAAAACTGATTCCTGGCGTGCTTTCTCATACTCATATATATGCCTGCACTAATTTTTGTCTTGATTCCTGTTCCTCTTTGGGTGCTGTTTCAACAAGGCAATGAATAATAGCCTACTTTAGCCATTATCATAGTACACAGCTAATGTAATAATTAAATTGGATAGATAAAAAGTCTACTCACCAAGCAGTGGCAGAACACACACATAAACGAAGGTTCTAAGTAGGCAAGCTTTTGAAGCCAGGTAGAAGGGTTGAAGTGGAAGGAAAAGGGGTGGAGGAAAAGGACTGGAGACATCTAGGAAAAGGGGTAGATTTCAGGAAAGTCACCCAGAACTGCAAGTCGGGAGACTTACTGCACTGGATTAGAAGGAAATTCATTCTTTCTCATCCAGTGCAGTAAGTCTCCCCTGACCTGCAGTTCCCCAAAATCTACCCCTTTTCCTAGACCTCTTCAGTCAATTTCCTTCACCCTCTTCTTCCCACTTCAACCCTACTGCCTGATGGAGGAGCCATGGCTCCATAAGCTTGCCTAATTTCAACCTTCTTTTATGTGTGTGTTCTGCCGCCACTTGGTGATTAGATTTTGTATCTATCCAATTAAACTGTTGTGTCAAAAATTGACAGCTGATATAATTACATAGATATTTTTAATTCAACTTTATACACAAACTCACACATTCAAAAACTCTGTAGGCTCTTGATTGCTATGCACACATGTGGATTATATAGTGACTGACAAACACATTCCAGTTGCTTTTTTATCTAGGCTTGAGGTCCTTCTAGGGAAGACATCCATATTAGTTTCCATAAATCAAAGAAAATTATAACTACAGAAATATGACAAAACTTTTGAAAAGTGTAGATAATTTAAGGTGGCATAGGTAGAATACGAATACACCATTACAAGCTAAAGTTTAATATAAGTACATGCTATGCTCATGTAATCTTACATGTCACATGCCTTTATGTCAGTGCCCCACATGGCACAACAATTAAACATTGACCAGTATTTCAGTTTGGCTGCCTCAGATAGCACAATAATTGAACTCTGACCAGCATTTTAGTTTGATCATAGTTATTAGGGTCTATTCATGTTGTTGCCGGCCGGTGTGGCCGTGCGGTTAAAGGCGCTTCAGTCTGGAACCGTGTGACCGCTACGGTCGCAGGTTCGAATCTTGCCTCGGGCATGGATGTGTGTGATGTCCTTAGGTTAATTAGGTTTAATTAGTTCTAAGTTCTAGGCGACTGATGACCTCAGAAGTTGAGTCGCATAGTGCTCAGAGCCAATAATATTCATGTTGTCAGCATTAATTCACAGTATAATATGCATGAATCAATGTTTGAGCTAAATAAACCAATGGCCACATAACCCTTTCAGGTACATAAGAAAATCAAAGGGCTAAATACTTAGTCATCCACCCCCATGTTAATTGGAAGGTTTATAAACAAAATGTTATTATTTCAAATATTTTTGTCTGTACTTCCAGAAAAAATCTGGGACATGTTTGTCACTGTGTACCTTAAAGGACAGTTATGGAAAACAAGACATATTATTCCTCAAAAAAGTACAAAGGCTATGTATCTGTTGCCTGTTTGATGTGAAATTCCACAAAACAGTTTCTGCTTTAATTAACGCATATATTAACACCACACTGCCACAGATATTCTAAGCGTGCTTTTTAATAAGCTTTGAAGCACAATGAACACATATTCTCACCTTCGATTTTATCGTTCAGTACTCTAAACTCTTTGAATTACAACACATTTCTAATCTTCTTTAGGTCTTTATGGCTAATGATAAATTCCTTTATTGACTTGAGTAGTTGCTGATTAGACCTCTTGGAATATATCATCTGAACTCTAGAGATGATGATGTTGGTTTGTCCTGCTTCTGCTGTCAATGTTGTATATATTGTATATGTATTGTTCACACCAATGTCAAGAAGGTCAAAGAAAAATCTCAGGTAATACTTAATTTTTGCCTTCCTGTCAATCTCATGAGTCACTTTCTTCTGATCCATGAGGTACACCCCTCCCATCAACTTGTTGTACTTCACCACAAAGGGACACTGAACACTGATCTTCTCAGAACCAAACTCACACCCCTTCACAGTTGTATTTGGTGTGGGGGTAATAAAATTAGTCAGTAGATAAATTGGTTTGGTATCCATCCAGTTGAGGATTGTCAGTGTGTTGCTAATAAGACTGTGTGCATCACTGATTTTTATTTCTTTGTCGGAGGGAAGGACATAAGGATGTTTTTGCAGTTGGTGTGTACTGTTCCTCATTATCTAATATCTTATAAAGGAAGGTAATGCTGCAGAACAGGAGAATTAAAAAATTATCTATGTAAATTCCACATCCTGGTCTGGATATAGATTTTTGCCAGTTGTAGAACTACTGACTCACCGAGACCTACTTCAGGACATGAGTTCTTTCTGCCAGTTTTTAAATCAAATAGATGACCTGTGTCTGGATGACACCTCTGCCACATTTTGAAACCCTGTTTGATATACTATCATATAATATGCCCTTTGAACCAGAACACATGCTAATCAACAGATTGAGCCCTAGTTGCTCTAAGAAATTCCTGAAAGGTTTTTTCAAATGATCAATTACAGCTTTTACTTTGTATGAAGGATCATCCTTTATTGATTGCTCTTCATTGTTGGAAAAATGTAAGTTCTTTTGAATGTCTTCATATCAGTGTTGTCATAATCTGAGTTAGATAAGGAACATCTAAATCAGGCTCAGTTGGCAGTGGGTTCTAACTGTATGTAAAATATAAGGTACCTCATTATTAGGTTCATGCCTAAAAATGCCTTCATTTCATCTTGATTTGTGCTGAAAGCATTGCCAGTTTGTTCTGCTTATTGAATACATTGAGGAATTAGCATATCTTGCAACATGGCTTTTAGGCCCATTATTGAAGAAAAAGGCCAAATTGGTTTGGTATCCCACAGTTCTCACTGATATTAAACAAAAGCACTTTCCCAAATTCATCATTCACATTGTCACTGAAATGTCTTTTTCAGCATAACATGTTCACTTCCATTTTCCATCTTTCTTAGAAAATTTTTATCCCCTTCATCTAGTAATATCTTCGTCATCACCACTGCAAATCTTCAAACTCTGCTCAACACATGGATCACATTATCTAAAAGATGATTTGAAATTGTACAAGTTTTTCACTGAAATACAAAGAAAAATAATACATTTACAACTGAAATTAAGATACCTTTCCACTACACGTAATATTAATGACTTCATATCACAAGTTATATTGTGGTACATTGGGACTATTGCCCATGGAAAGAAAATAAAATTTTTCACTTATTAAGTGCAGTTATTTTCCAAACATATGGTCCAAAGGAAAAGAGCATCTTACCCGCATATTGTTTCAAGCCTTGAAGGCAAGGCAGAGATCATAAAACACACATAATAAGTGAATGAATATGTACAAGGGTTGGAACTTAAATAGTGGCAACTATTTATTCACAACTGATACAACAGGGTTACATGTTTGTACCTGTTACTATCCTTCAAAGTTGTCACCAGCGTTGTGTAGAACCTGTTGCCAGCAATGTGGAAGGCGTTGTATACCATTAGCAGAGCTTGTTCTGATGATGGTGTGAATGGAGCGGTCTACCGCTTGTCGAATCTCTGGAACAGTTCTGAAGCGAATGCCACAAAGTGGTTTCTTCATCTTCGGAATCAAATCAAAGTCACAAGGACTTAACGTCCGGGGAGCATGGTAGATGGTACAGTACTTCCCAGTCCCATCGACTGAACAGAGCAGCCACAGTTTGCGCTATATGCGCACGCGCATTGTCATGCAAAGTGTTGCCACTTCTTTCGCAAAGCTGGTCACAGGTCATGTTCCAAAAACAAACAGTCCTTGTGATTTTGATTTGATTCCGAAGATGAAAGAACCACTTCGTGGCATTCGCTTCAGAACTGTTCCATAGATTCGACAGGCATTAGACCGCTCCATTCACACCATCATCAGAACAGGTTCTGCTAGCAGTATACTATGCCTTCCACATTGCTGGCAACGGGTTCTACACAACGCTGGTGACTACTTTGAAGGACAGTAACAGGTGCAAACATGTAACTCTTTTGTATCAGTTGTGAATAAATAGTTACCGGTATTTAAGTTCCAACCCTCGTATATACATTTGAAGCAGGTATCACCAACAGTATACAACAATTGGTGGCAGTTATAGTAAGTTTTGCCCAGAAAAAACTATGAAATTAAAGAAAACAATTATCTCTTCTTTAAGTAGAGCACCTGCAGCGCATCTACTGTCATTACAATCCAATTATTGAGGAGATTTATAAATAGGCCAAATGTGTCCAAAGTATGTGAAAGGGTTAATTCTGATATCTCGTAATTTTGCAAAAATAGTGATGTCCTACATCTTTCTTGAAACTGTGGTTGTGTTCTTGTATAAAAAATACATTGATTTTGGAATCTTTTAAAAACAAATTTGATAGACAGGACAATTCTGCCTGTAAGAGGAATATGCTTGCTGGGATGGCATTCAGAGAATGAATTGAATGGTGATGTAGTGTAAGATGCCAGATATCTCGTGCTAAAGTAGTTAACACTTTGGCACTTTCATAAAGGAGAGGATCCTCGGAAAGTGGACAACATCAAATCTATGTAATCCATTAAACTGTCAGTGCTAGCAGAGTGTATGTGGTGTCAAAAGGCATGCTTGAGATCTTTGGCCAGTGTTAGTTGTGTGATGATTTTCTTTTATTTATTTATTTTTCCAGCAAGAAATGCATCAGTATATATGACTAAAATTATAGACGAAAGACTGCTGACTTCGTTCCACATTAAATTTATTGAAAATTAAATGCTACTTTAGCAAAGCGTGTATATAGTGTTCATTGTACACGAATAAGAAATTATGTATGTATGCAGAATGAAGCAACAAACAAAATTTGTACTAAGGCTGGATTCAAACCCGGGTCCCCTGCTCACTAGACGGATGTGCTAATCACTACACCACCCTGATGCAGTGGCTTTGCACAAGTGTGCAGATCACCCTTGCATGCCTCTCTCCTCAATCCAAATTTTCCTTCATGCTTCAGTCCACTTGGTATTCCCCTGAATTCAACCAGAATTGCATAGGCTTTCTAACTACATTGGAATAGCATTTCAGCATTGAATGAAATGGGGGGAATCCTGCCTGAAACCCAGGCTTAGGTGCTTAATAAGTTGAAACTATGCGATTAGAGATTTTTCAAGTGAGGCGAGGTGTGAATGGAAATTTGGATTGAGGAGAGAGGCATGCTAGGGTAAGTCCGTGTAGTTGCGTTAAATCACCGTGCCCAGGTGGCATACTGGTTAGCGCATCCGCCTTGTGAACAGGACACATGGGTTCAAATCCTGGCCTGGATACAAATTTCCATTTGTTGCGTCAGTCTGCAGATTGTACATCATAGATGTTTGAGATGAGCAGTGTTCATTTCACAAATGGTAAGTAAATTCATCTCATCCACAATCTCTTACACGAAAGCCTAGCAGGATGAATGGCTTTAGGATGAGCCACCTTGAACCAATTACCATTCAGCCGATTCTTGTCCCCTTCCGTGACCCCCCCCCCCCCCCCCCCCAGCTTTGATTGTCCACTTCTGAGTAAACATAATCTGTGAAGTTTTCCCAAAGTTGGTATTTCCTTGTCTTGTTCATTATACAGCAGCAGCTTTTGTGTGATAACATGTTTATGCATCTGGTCAGCATCATGTTTATTTTGTACCTCATGGTGCTTTTTCTTTGGGAGTTCTACCCACACAATGAAGATACATAACCTGCCCCCGGATTAACTCTCCCTGAGTTCAGTATCTCTATCTTGCCCACAGCACTGGAGCAAGTTGACAATTTTTCATATCTTGGAAGCTTCCTGTCTAAATGGTGTACTTGCGAACAGGGTGTTGCTAAGTGAATTTGGGCTGCCAATGCAGAATTCAGATGGTTAATGCACAGTATTCAGAACAAACAGCTAAAACTGCATACCAAATTCGGATCCCGTATGGCTGTAAAACATGGTCATTATGGCCATGATATCCAAACACTTCAGTGCTTCCACCAGCAAAAAAATTACACACATCTGGAATATTAAGTGGGAAGACCATGTGACCAACACTGTGGTTCTCGAGAAAGTGTATCTAAACAGCATTGGGGAACCATCATTGCTGATGAGATGGTTGGGCGAAATTCATCACATGAATGATACAAGGCTTCCGTGCCAAATCCTTTATTGGGAATCCATCTGTGGCAGTAGACCTCATGGAGCACCTCTTAAGTGCCTGAAAGACCAGCTAAAATACACCATGAAGATGACTTTTATAAAAATACAAATGTGGGAAGAATGTGCTGTCTGTCAACTTGTTTGAAGAAGACTGCCACAGACATCAAGAGGCCAAGTGACAGGCAAGAAAGCTCCATCAATTACAACCCGTCCACCTCCAAACATTCATCAGAAATACATTCATAAGTTGGGTTGAAATGCTCATTCTGTGCAGGAAGAAGTTTAGCATACTCTAAATTGAGTTGCAGCCAATGACAGACTCAGCAGTATGTCCCTCCTGCCATCATTTGCACACCATTGGCTCAGCTTTCACATTTTGTTTGCACACTGTTAAGTTTTCCTTCAGGATTGTACTGCTTCTCATTACCAATGAAATTAATTTGTTAACAGGAAGCAAGACATTAGTTTATTTGCAATGTGACCGTGCCTAGTCATGTGACTAGAGTTGCCACCTATCTCATTTTTTTCTGGTATGTCCCCTATTTTAAGACACAAGTTTATCTCATTTTTGTTTGTTTTGTCCTGTAAAATTAGATGAACTCAAAATTTGTATAAAAGATAACATTTCAGTTTGTGGTACTGTCAGCCAGCAAATCACAGCATTCTCTTTAATACTATAGTAACCACTATAGTCGAATATCTAAATTCATGGAACAAAAGAAAATTGCCTCACTTACAGTGTTTGAGATCAAACAGCTGTTGATATTGTTTAAAATGTGTGATTTTGACGAAAATGTAGTTGGCTTCAGTTTTGCCAAAAATGAAAAAGTGCAAACAAATGACTTGTTATGAGATATCTTAGGAGACGTATTAGGTAAAGTCTGTGCATGGCAGTAAGTTCAAAGCAATATGCTTGGTAAGCAACAGAATTACATCTGCCTCTCATGGAGGTAAATCAGACTTGAAACAGCATGCTAGGAGTGGAGGACACAAACTTAACGTGCCTCCACAAACTAAATCCCCTGAAAGTAATTTTATTTCTTCTGCCCAATTAGTCCTTGTGTTCCACATAGTCCAATATAATCAGAGTTTTTAAAGCACAGATTGTAACAATACGTTAATGGCTGATATATTTGATTATTCAAAAATTGCAAAGTGAAGTTTCATGTGGCAGAACCAACGCAGAAAGCCAGAGTATGAATGTGCTAGCCCCCAGATGTATTGGAGATATCCATAGTGAAAGTACTCAGTTATGAAGACCTGTACTTTTTGATTGCAAGTATTCCATTAACAAAGGTAATTGTAAATGCTTCCATTGTGTTTAAGATGTTTCCCAGTAGAAAATGGGATGGAAAACAAATTGCTAGACTTTTACAACAGTGCAAATGGATCTGCTAATTCTTTTCATGAAGATGTCAATAATATAATTAATCAGAGCAGTTTAAGCATGTACAAGATACCTTTGTATTTTGCTGATAGTAGTAATGTAACTAATGGTTCTCATAAATGTCTTTAAGTTACTTGAATCTACAAATGGAAAAAATTTTCATCCAGTTGTGTGCAGAAATTGAGCACAATACAATGATATATGACAATTACTGCCTGGATGTTGATGTGGAATCTCTTGTCATGAAAGTGTATGACCATTTCTCTGTATGTGCTAAGAGAAAAGTTGGAAGGGCGGGTATTGAATGGAGAGAGATTAAGGCCTGTACCAGCTCACTGACTTTCTTTGGATGTTGCAGCAGATTGACTGCTTCATAAATGGCCTGTTATTAAGTCATTGCGAGTCACTTGGGGAGTATTGCCCTGCAGTGTTGCAGAAGTATTTTGATCCTGAAAACGGTACGAAGTGTGTGTGTGTGTGTGTGTGTGTGTGTGTGTGTGTGTGTGTGTGTGTGTGTGTGTGTGTGTTTTGTTCTTCAGTGTTACAAAAATTTGTGTAGAATGTCAGTATCTTTGAAAGAGATATTGTCTCTATTGTACAAGCCTATAAGCGCATGTCGTTATTAAAGCTAAAATTAGAACACAGAAGAGCAGATAATTTTTTTGGATTTTCAGTTAGAAATAATTTGAAACATTTCTTAGTCTTGCAGAAATAAAATTGAAAAAAGTTTCTTGCCGTTCTATGCTGAAGCTGTTCAGTACCTCTCACATGCTTATGATTTTTCTGAAAATAATGTTGCCAAAGGCCCACAAGTTAAGAACCTGGAGGGAGGGAGGGAGGGAGGGGGGGGGGGGGGCAGCTTCATCTGACAAATGACCTTGGTATGGAATAATATGAAGAGTTTGCATCTGTAAGATGATCTACATGATATTTAGTGGAAAAATGACCATGTTATTATGAAGGAACATGGTGCAGCTAACCTAAAACAATTCAAGAAATTAATGTTCTTCATTTTGAGTGTTACAGGTTGCAATGCATTTGTTAAACATGTATTTTCTCCATGGCGAATAAATGGGCAAATACAAGAAACAGATGTTCAACTTCTCTTATGAAGAACGAGCTTCTAATTAGCATTAATAATAATATGTATTGTAAAGAAATCTATAATGTGGTGAAAAATGACTTTGCACTCTTGAAAGCAGCTAATTCTGACATGTCAGTATTGTTGACAGTTCTTTCGCATTTCCGAGCATGTTCCATATTTTGGTGGAATGTCCCTTGTTTCGTTGTTGTAAAGATGGCAACCCTACATGTAACAAAGTTGTTTCCACTATGACTGGGTCTACCATTTGCCTACCCAAGTAAGAATTTGATACGGGATAAATAACATCAAAATTGAATGTTGTGGAAGTAACAATATAATAACATTAGCATCTGATTTGTAGAGGAAGTCGTGTTCATTTGTAGCTGAACCTGTGGATGCTGGACATGTAGTTAGCATATCATCACCTGACCATCACTGAAAGAGTTTGACTGTTGCTTCCCATATTATCCCAATTCTTTTCTGGTAGGTACAAGTGTGTGTCATAATCCAGGAAAATGAGCACATTGATGGCAGCCAGTAAGGCCTACATGGGATAGAACTGATCAACATGCCATTGTCTTGTGGACTGGAAACTGGCATAGAGGTGGAAGGTCATGTGCACATGGAATATGGAACAGCCGAAAGGGAGATGAAAGAAGTTACAGTTAGTAAAAGGTAATGTTCATGTATGGTGTTCCTCCTTCCAGTAACTGTTCAGGCAGTGCACCACTTTGTAATATTGCCATTGTACATATTATAGAAGGCTGCAATGTTATTGAAAATATTGTATGTTCTGATAATACAACATTTGTAAATTGAAATACAACTGTGCCCTATTAGGTGACAACTAAACAGGGGTCATAAAATAAGCTAGAACTATGGCAAAACTGTTAGGATTGACACTTTAATGTTGAGAATAACTGATTAAACAAAAAATAGGCAATCATCATCCAGACACACAGAAATCTTTTTCATAAATGATCATCTTCCTGTAATGCTTCTAAAAATTTTGTGCCCAGAAAACCAACCATTTATGTCATTATTTGAAATGTTACTGGAATGTCTTGTTTGAGATTTCAATGCTAGAAAATAACTATCCTTGAAAGAAAGTAAATATGAGGTGAACTTTTGAGCAATTTCACAAATAATTGGCTTTTGTATGTAAATGCCTGAAATATTCTGGCAGGCAGAGAAGTGTATCACTATCAGAGCAATACCAGCATGTTTTTTTCCTGCATGCTTTGCCAGTAGATTGTTGCGTCTTCTTTGAAAAAGTTTTGCTGTCCTGTGTTGGATGCTGTTTCATCTCAGTAGTAGAAATTTAACAGGAAGCGGTAGTTCTCTCTGTCTGTTGCCGATAGTCATAGGAACGATTCTTCAGCCAGTGTTGTGCCTTTCTGGAAGAGTCCACTAATTTCTTCAGATTGTTCCTGCTCTGATATTTCTCATTCCAACCCAGTCCTTCATCTAGTTTCCAAAATTTCTTACTAAACAGATGTGACATACTTGCAACAGAAATACAGAAAAGAGGCAAAAGTGGCTTGTGCACCATGAAACATTTCAGCCTGAGCTATACTAGAGTGCAGTCATTTGAAGGCAGTGTTGTGGCCAGAATTACACTTGGGCTTGGTTGCCAAAATGTTGAAGATATGTATTGGAGATTTTTTATGATAAGGGAAGTGTTCAGGGTGCTGATTTTATGTACAGCTTAGTGCTGTTTTAATGACTAATAGTTTCAACCACAATTATCTCATATTTCAATGTTAGGCCTTTGGAGTAATTCCCAGGGACAAGCAGTTTTCAAGAAATGATTTGTGTATTTGTATATAACACTTTATTTACAATTCATCTGGCAATGTGGTTACTGAAAACCATACTGTTCAGTGCTAAATCATAAATATTGTTGTTATAATCAGCGTAAAAGTGCTATATTCTGTAGACAATTTCTTATCATTCAACCACAATGGTGGTTTCATTATTACCTTAGATAGTAGGTTCTTTCTTAAAACATTATCTTTTAAATCTGCGATGAATGAAGAGATTTTATACAGCTAAGTCAGATACAGCACAGTATTTCAATAATGTAAGTGGATAAGAGTGTAAAATTCACATTGCATGGAGCCCGATATATTTGTCGCATTCCTGGCATGATGCTTAATGTGGCTGAAAGAATGAGATGCTCTTTTTTTTCTATAAGTCAGAAGCTTATAAATTTGGGAAGTTATTGTGACAATGACTTGTTTCTAACCTGTATAATTTAGTTTTGACTGCAAATTGCGCAGTTCCATTAATTCTTCCTTTATAAAGATTTATTAGTGTTAATGCAGCTGCTGAAATAACTTTCATAGAAAAAAATTATTTATTGCATGTTATGAGTATTACAGTATTCATTGTTTTGCCTTTTAGCTATGTTCTTCGCATGAAAGAGTATGAACGAGAGAGGAGACTGCTGCAACGACAGAAGCGCATTGCTGCCAAGTCCCACAAAGAGGAATTAGAGGAATGAAGTTATTCATAGTTTGGTGCCTCACATGAGTCGTATTTGTATTTTGTTGCATATATGTGTATATAAAACTTGTTTACTTTAAAAGAAAGTGTGTTTTAAATTTTTATTCTTCATAGATATAATTGAAAACTATAACAAAAGTAATTCTAATAACCTACCATTAGGGTTGCACGTACAATACTATTATTCAAATGTATGAACATTTTTTTTGTATAAAATTTAGATTGTTACACTATGGGCAGACTCCACGTTGCCAATGTGCTACACACAGCCATTTTGGAGACAGTTCAGCTGGTAAAAAAATTCCTGCCTCATTGAGCAGAAATTTAAATATTTAGCGTAACTGTGTCATACAAAGGTCTTCAGTTGTGTGAAACAGCTCTCATTATGTAGATTGTGGTATTTCAAATCAATACTCTCTGCATTCTTTTCAGAGCTTCAGTACTAGAGGCAGAGCCCTTCAGATATGCGCTCCTTCGTACTATGTCTTGAAAGATAGGAGGCATTTTAATGATCAAACACGTAACTTCCAATGAATCAATACTATGGAAAATCACAACAGTTGAATTTTATTTTTTTAATACATTTTCCTTATACACACATTGAAAGAACAGTCTTACAATACAGACTTTTACCAGCCATTACTATTCAATGTGAATGAGATTCATTCTCACCTCCAAAGTTACTGTGTTGGAAACAGATATTAAGGTGGGCCTGCCTGATCTGCTCATAAATTATTGAGCTGGAACTGAAGAGGATGATCTATACGAGGCTCAGTGCAGGAGTGGCTTAACCCCAACCAAGGTGTTATGAGGAAATAATACTAGATAGTTCTTGGCATTGTCAATTATTCTATAGTTCCATTTTCGCTGTGCATTGACGTGACTTATGTATACATAATATTTTGTACATGAAATAACTGTGTCCAGGATGGTCAGAAACAGTCCATAAAGCTTGTAAGGGTGTTGCAAGGTAGGCCATTTCAGAGTTATTAGCAATGATGTTAGGCAATCAAGTTGTTTATGTTGTTGTTGTGTACAGATTCAAGCAGCTCACCAGAAACAATTAGTGTCATTCTTAACAATAATTTCTCAGTGCAGCATACCCTTACAAGCTTTCCAGACATATTCCTGACCATCCTGTATATGTAACAAAGAAGCAAAACTGGGATACCAAACAATTTGTCACTGGTTAGGCCCCACTACAGTTTTGGTGAAACTGTCAATAAGATATAAAACATTTACATTAGGCCACTAGCAGAGTCTAACTTGGGTTTGTAATGCTTGTATTCATTGGAATGCATTGTATCTCCTTCCACAAATGTTAGCATGAAGTCCTGATCAAATGCCAGGTATGAACATACACGGACTCGGCTCTTATGATTGATTTCTTCTCGTAGGAAGTCTGAATGAGCAAGTATACACTCGGAAACATTGAAAACAGTGCACCCGGAGGAATGAAAGTACACAAGCAAAACTTTGCAGATAAGAACAGTGAAATCCAACATGCAAATGATTGAAGTTTGGTGTCAATGCACATGACCACAGACCCTGCAGTGACACTGATATTGGGCAGGGGAACCCTATTAAAATGGCATATAAACATCCCTACTCAAGGGGTATGTTAGCATGCGAGAATACCGGGTGGACATGTTAGACAACATTTGTCACAGTTAAGCCAGTTTGAGAGGGTCTAATCATCAGCATGGAAATCGCAGCCTGGTCGACATGCCGTGTGGATCATCAGGTCGATTGGAGGCTTCTGTCAAATGATGTTGGGAGCAGTGGACGCAATAGATAGGCACTACCAGGAAGACGAAGACATAAGATGATCAAAAGATCGTCTGCAGGTGATCAGGGATCCTAGTGACTCGCTCCAGGATACAAGCAGATGCACATGTGCATGTAGTTATTCCACAAATGATTCCCAGTCACCTTGTGGATCTAAATTTGCAATCTACATGCCCTTGTAGCGTACTGCCGTTAACATCAATACATTGGCAACTCCCGTCTGCTGTGGTGCCAAGCTAGAACGAAGTGGAATCAACAGACTGGCAAAACATGGTGTTTAGTGATGAATCCTGATTTGTTTTGGGGATGGATGGCAACCACTTACAGATGTGGAGGCAGCCTGGTGAACAATACAGTTCCAACCGTGCTGTCACTTGCCACATTATCCACATGGCCCATTGTCGGGGGGAGGGGGGGGGGGGGGTGTTAGCCTAAGTTGTTCTTCAACCTTTCCTACATGGCCTACCAGGGACACTTTTCCACCTAGATAATGCTTTTCCACATGCAGCTCAAGTTGCTCAAGACTTCCTACATCATGTTCTGGCTCTTCCATGGCCAGCCTGTACCCTGGACTTGTGCCCTATAGAGCATGTGCGCAACCAGCTGAAATGCCAGATACCGCCATGTCACTCTGTACATTATTTCAATGTGGTTGTTCAAGATCTGTGTACCAGTCTGCCCCAGGACGACATCAGACGTCTAACCAACTTGATGCTGGATCGTGTTGCGGCATGTATTGCAGCAAAAGGTGTTCTTTACTCATCTTGATTGTGAGATCAAGTGAATCATTTGTATCATTATGTCTAGTAAATTTAATTATGATCCAGTTGTTGTAGCTGAAGTGTTAATTTACAATAACATTCATTTTTACTAGAGCATCAACCAAGCTTAGGGACATAGTTTGGTACAAGATAGCCTTCAGCAATTGACTTATTCCTTTTGGCTAATTTTCTCTTTGTATATTTTGTGTCCACTTTTTCCATTTGGACTTATATTCTTCCACTTTGATGTCCATTTACATTAGGGGGTACCAGGACATGCTTCCAATGTCACCACATCTGATGTCTGTTTAGTATCAGTATTAATATTGGTGAGATTGTCAGCAGATAAGAGTGAGCAGGATCATCCATTATTAAACACCTATCTGTCTGGATGACGTGGTTTTATCTTTTGAACTGAAGTTGTTACCCAGAGGTCCAAGGGGGATGTCTACAACAGAAATGTTACATTATTATGTACCTTCAACAACTTTCACATCAACAAGCCACACAATACAGGCCGTGAGCATGTGGTTATTACCTGTCAGTGCAGTTTCTGTATCACTTCAGCTTCATTTCATTTTACACTGTTTCCTGCTGCAGTATGGTGCCCTCAAACATGGATTTGATGGTCTGAGTCGAAATACGCTAACCATACCAACTGTCATTTTGTTTATAATGTCGCGGCCACATAACGTGTGATGCGCCATGGTATTACCCATGAGCTGCCATGCCCCAGAAAAGATCCATAGATACACAGTGCATTAGTGGTCGGTTGTGTGTAAGCCAGTATTGTGTCGTCCTCTCTCACTAGATCTCAGGAAGGGTGTCATCAAATAATGGGTAGGCTTGTGCAGCAAGATCTTATACGCGATTAAAATTTCTATGGCATTTCACAGTGTCGAGTGGAAGGTCAGCTACTGTCCAAACAAGGCTTTTCTCGATTGCCACATGCCTGCTGTGTTGCCTGTTTTGTAGGCACGTGCAGCTCCTTGTGAAGCAAGGCTGGCTGCATGCCAGCAACACTGTTCACTACTGCTGCAGTCTGTCAATCAAAAAGTGATTTTAATCAGAGTATAATCACCTTGTGAGAAACATATTATTCCATAACATTTTGGTACTGCAGCCATTTTAAGTTGATTTCTTGCCCTATCTGTATCTAAAGGTGGGTGTGGTTGTCATTTGAAATACTACACTATAAAGTTGATGTAATCTGGCTGCAATCCCAAAATCTTACATTATACCCATACCTTCTTATCTTGGTTTTATTTCACAGTAACATTTCTTTTTTAGTACTCTTAGGCTTACACTTTCGTTTCCTGTTCCCTTATGCACGCGCATATGAATGTAAGTGGTGTGAAACCATGTTAATAAAAATCGGTGGCGTTACCTTGTACTCTTCTAGTTGTACTTTGCTCTGTGACAAACATTGTCCCCATCTTGAATGGTTATAGAGATGAATTATTCTCTCATGTTGTCCATCCCCTCATCTTGAAGTGCGGTATTTGCTTTTCATTAGCAAAATTACAGGCACATCAGTATAATTCTGAAGATAGATCTGCACAGAATTTATGTTTTCAGAACAAATGGAATTATCCACGGCTCTATGTAGTTGTGCATTTCATTATATATAATTTTGTAAGTGTGGTTGGTCCATGTATACCACCAAAACTCCGCAACCCACCCCCACAGCCAAGTGGGGGTTATGTTATTCCCCATCTGTGAGAAAGGCCCTCCATTCTCCATCCATGGAGGAGGATTTAGTTTGAAACTGCAGGGGTTGGGTTAGAAGATACGGATTTCTTATGGGAGTTCGTGAAGTACTTGAAATAGTGCCGAAGTCATCAAAACTGGCCAGAATGTTCTTGGCTATTCCATTATCCTGGCGTGGTGGGAATATGTTCCAGCTCAGAAGGGTATATGTAAGTAATGGTGACATGCATGCTTCATTGTACTTTAGGAAATCGATTACAGTGGATCAAGGAAAAGTGAAAGTGATAAAGTGAAGTAAATTTAAGTGAATTGTTTAAGTTAATGAACAGTATATTAAGTGGTATTTTAGCTTATATAACACAATGTAGCAGGATGTTGAAATGTAATAAAGGAACAGATATTGCCAGTGGTGAACGGAGGGGGGGGGGGGGGGGGGGGGGACAAAAAACAGTGAAGAAATCAAACAGATGAGGAGTGAGAAGCATGTTTAGTTTCGCAATGAGAGAAAACTTAACAGTTGAACAAGAAGACGCTAGAGTGACACACTCTGCAATCAGGCATACAGGAAACTGCTGGCGAAACAAGACTGTAAAATGAACTACACAGAGGGATATACACGAACTAAACCTTTCTTTTTATCTTATCTGCCACCCACTTTCATATCTCTGTTATAAAATTTTCTAATCAACCAATACTTTCTCAGTGATACTGATTTATACTGTAGGGAAGTAGCTTTACTGTACAGAGTTTATGGAGCAGAGTTAAGGCAAGTTAAATAATAATAATAATAACAATAATAAGGATGAGATGGTCAGATGAAGTTAACCGACACCTCATGTTCTGTTGTTACCAAGCAACAAGCTTGGGAACCAACACAAGTGGATACAGATCACAAGTATACACAACATTTATTACCAGATACCCAGAATTAAAATTTTTAACAGAACAAAGACTAGCTGATCAGATCCGTGTAATAATAAAAAATAACAGGATACCCCAGTCAGAATTAGAAAACATCAAACAACAAGTACAACAAATACTAGAACAAAATAATGTGCAATCAGAAGAAGAAAATACACTAATGGACTCAAACATCCCAGAGCAAACAAACAAAGAACAACACACATCAATAAAACAATCAGAGGAAAAAGAAATCTTAAGACAGCCACCAGAAGAAGCACAAATAGAAAACGAAGTGACACACATGTTAGATATAGAAGAAAAATTTCAGCTGACATATATAGAATACAAAGACACAAATACAGACATTAGACCATTCTTGCACAGACCACCAAATAAACCACAAGTCGAAACAACAACAACAACTATCAACAAAATCATACACAACAAAATAAATGAAAATACAACTATGGAAGAGTTACAACTACTGGTTTATATAGGAGCACTCACTACACTAAATATACACACTAGGCAGAGATCAAAACAAACCAACACACAGAAGAAACCCACAAAACCAGCATGGCAACACAGGCTACAGATCAGAATAGAAAACTGAGAAAAGACATCGGACAGCTAACACAATTTATAAGAAATGAAATGTCAGAAAAAAAACGAAAAAGGTTAGGTAAAATCTCACAACAAGAAGTGATAGAGCAATTAGATGAAAAGAAGCAGAAATTACAAGCATTTGCCAAATGACTTAGAAGATACAAAAAAATAAATAAATAAATAAATAAATAAATAAATAAATAAAAAGTGAAAATAGAAGGAAACAAAACCAAACATTCAACACAAACCAAAAGAAATTTTACCAGACAATAGATAACACACACATTAAAATAGACAATCCACCAAACATAACAGACATGGAACACTTCTGGAGCAACATATGGTCAAACCTGGTACAACATAACACGCATGCACGGTGGATACAAGCAGAAACAGATACATACAAGATGATACCACAAATGCCTGAAGTGATAATTTTGCAACATGAAGTCACCCAAGCAATTAATTCTACTCACAATTGGAAAGCCCCTGGAAAAGATAAAATAGCAAATTTCTGGCTAAAGAAATTCACCTCAACACATTCACATCTAACTAAATTATTTAACAGTTACATTGCAGACCCATACACATTCCCTGATACACTTACACATGGAATAACTTATCTCAAACCTAAATATCAAGCAGACACAGCAAACCCAGCTAAATATCGCCCCATAACATGCCTACCAACAATATACAAAATATTCACTTCAGTCATTACACAGAAATTAATGACACATACAACATAGAACAAAATTATAAATGAAGAACAATAAGGCTGTTGCAAAGGAGCACAAGGATGTAAAGAGCAACTGATAATAGATGCAGAGGTGACATATCAAGGTAAAACTAAACAAAGGTCGCTACACTACGCATAGACTGATTACCAAAAAGCTTTTGATAGTGTACCCCACTCATGGTTACTACAAATATTGGAAATATACAAAGTAGATCCTAAATTGATACAGTTCCTAAACATAGGAATGAAAAATTGGAAAACCACACTTAATATCCAAACAAATTCAAATAATATCACATCACAGGCCAATACAGATTAAGTGTGGAATATACCAAGGAGACTCATTAAGCCCTTTCTGGTTCTGCCTTGCTCTGAACCCACTATCCAACATACTAAATAATACAAATTATGGATACAATATTACTGGAACATACCAACAAAAAATCACACATTTGCTATACATGGGTGATCTAAAACTACTGGCAGCAACAAATCAACAACTTAACCAATTACTAAAGATAACAGAAGTATTCAGCAATGATATAAATGTGGCTTTTGGAACAGACAAATTAAGAAAAATAGCATAGTCAAGGGAAAACACACTAAACAAGAAGATTACATATTGGATAACCACAGCGACTGCATAGAAGCGATGGAAAAAACAGATGCCTATAAATATCTAGGATACAGACAAAAAATAGGAACAGATAATACAAATATTAAAGAAGAACTAAAAGAAAAATATAGACAAAGACTAACAAAAATACTGAAAACAGAATTGACAGCAAGAAACAAGACAAAAGCTATAAATACGTATGCTATACCAATATTGACCTACTCATTTGGAGTAGTGAAATGGAGTAACACAGACCTAGAAGCACTCAATACACTTACACGAAACAGAAAGATTCACGTTAAGCAGAAAGGAAGGAGGAAGGGGATTTAACGGCATAAAAAACCTACATTATGGACAGGTAGACAATTTAAGAAAATTCTTTCTAGAATGAGCAGAAACTAGCAAAATACACAAAGCAATCACTCATATAAACACATCGGCTACACCACTGCAATTTCATAACTGCTTCTACAACCCTTTAGATCACATAACATCAACAGATACGAAGAAAGTAAATTGGAAAAAGAAAACACTACATGGCAAGCACCCGTATCATGTAACACAGCCACACATCGATCAAGACGCATCCAACACATGGTTAAGAAAAGGCAATATATACAGTGAGACGGAAGGATTCATGATTGCAATACAGGATCAAACAATAAACACCAGATATTACAGCAAACATATTATTAAAGATCCCAATACCACAACAGATAAATGCAGACTTTGCAAACAACAAATAGAAACAGTAGATCACATCACAAGTGGATGTATAATACTAGCAAATACAGAATACCCCAGAAGACATGATAATGTAGCAAAAATAATACATCAACAGCTTGCCATACATCATAAACTAATAAAACAACACGTTCCCACATACAAGTATGCACCACAAAATGTACTGGAGAATGATGAATACACCACATAACAAACCTGACATCATACTCATCAATAGAAAGAAGAAATTAACACAACTAATCGAAATATCCATACCCAATACAACAAATATACAGGAGAAAAAATTGAAAAATACATCCAACTGGCTGAGCAAGTCAAGGACATGTGGCATCAGGATAAAGTTGACATTACAGCAATTATACTATCAACTACAGGAGTCATATCACACAATATCCACCAGTACATCAACGCAATACAGCTACATCCAAACTTACATATACAACTACAGAAATCTGTAATTATTGATACATGTTCAATTACCCGAAAGTTCCTAAATGCAATGTAACATATACCGTCCAGTTAAAAGGAAGTCACGCTTGATCAAGGTCCGCGTCACTTTCTATTTTTAACCAGACATAATGTCTGAGAAAGGAAAGACGGTAGTAATAATATTAATAATGTTACCAAACAATGGAAAGTCCAGAATGGAATAATGACAATATTATGAAAAGGATAGTTGTTACTCACCATCAGGGTGTATATGACCCAGAACATATGGGAAAAACTCTGAAATTTTTCATTGTTTTAGTTTTCAATTAAATTTTTATTTGTAAGAACTGATAATCTAACAAAGAATTTTATTTTAGCCTGCTACTGCAAAACAACATGCAGCAATAAAACATAAACGAGAGAAAAACACCAAAATAAAACTTCGGTTGCAAAGAAAATGCTCCTTTACAGCAACAAAACACAGTGAGCAAACAAACTTCTACCTATAGCAAAATGTGTCAAAGGGTTTAGGAGGAAGATTATGCAATACTTCGTAATGACAAACTGCTTTCGATGACCATGACTTCACAACTGTTTACATTTCTAACATGTCTTGGGAAAATATTGTGAATGGTGGTTTGAGAAACAGTACTTTCAAAGTAAATTAACTTTTACACAAGATGAAGTACATTACGTGTGTGATGAATTTCTTGCATCACAGAGCATTTGACTCTCATTCAGAACTTAATACTTTGAGGAGCAGCCAGTTAGCAAAATTTTGAACCCATGAGACCAGACGCTCATATCATTATTTAAAATTTTACTGGCACATTTATATTTGATATATTTCCAAGGTTAACACATGCAAGAAAAAGATCAATATTATATGTGAAAGCTTAGCTTTTCTTGTAGCTGGACTCTATGTATACTAATGTAAACTGTTAACTGTTACTTAACAGTGATGTTGCTAAGGGCCGACTACATCACACATCCTACACTCTGAATATCAGCTCTCATTGGCTAACAAAAAAGCATTGCTATCTCGATTTCTATGCTTCGGAAACTAATGCGCTGTGTTTGGTGGACTGTGTGTTTATACATTTGTAAAATGCAGTGTGCATGTTGCTGCATGTCAAAGATCTTCCCAAATTATTATTTTTTTTTTTTTTTTTTAATACTGGGTTGTGTTTCCAAAAGTGGTGGGACATTCTGCACCTGTGTATAAAACCTTTCCCATTCAAAGGATTGAGAAGTTTCACTGTCACTTACAATGGAAAAAGTGTATTTTTAATCAGGAAATCTGGGAAAGATCAAGGATTTTTTCCCCTTGTCCACTTATACACCTTGATATAGCAGAGATGCTGAGTTGCAAATGGGCACAACAAAAAGACTGTCAAACATAGCTTTTGCCCAAACAGGCATTAATCAGAATCAAACATCCCCCCCCCCCCCCCCCCCACACACACACACCACTCACATAAACACCCATTTATTCCACTTCTAACAAGAAATAAAAACATAATGATAAATGAATCATCAATTAAATATTTTATTGTCCAAGCAATAGCATCGACAATACTATTATTTTCTACTCTGCTGATTCAGATGAAGTATCCAGTAGGATGAGAAAGAGAATTTATTCCCTCAATTATAATCAGATCCAACTCTCTCTCTCTCACTCTCTCTCTCTCTCTCTCTCTCTCTCTCTCTCTCTCTCTCTCTCTCTCTCTGTGTGTGTGTGTGTGTGTGTGTGTGTGTGTGTGTGTGTGTGTGTGTGTGTGGACGCCCGTGCGTGCGCATGTAATTCTGAAATTCTGATGGCTTCTTTGCTGAAAGCTTTGTTTTAATCTGTTGTGCCTATCTGCGACTCAGCAGCTCTGCTATAAGATGAGTAGCACCTGTCCTTTCTGTCATGTTGTAATTAGTCACAAAATACTTTGTCAAAATTTTATGAAAACCCAGTGGAAATGTTTTTGAAGCCCCTACCATCTATTGTCCACTGTGAAATCTGGAAGCCCACGAGTGGGCCGTAGGGACCATGTTGACTTCCACTGAACTAAACAGTATACAAGAAACAGCCATTAAATATTGCAGAACAACAATTTCCAGTCTTTAATGTATTTAGAGCACCTGTATGAGGTCAACTTTTAAAACAGTGTAAAGTAGTTAATGGTAGATGGATTAGTTACAGTTTCTGGAGATTTTCCAAAATAAACTCCTGCAGATGAAATCAAAACTTCAAATGTTAACCATTTCTTCAGCCTCAAGTGAAGAAGGTATAACTGAGAACAAATATCGATGAAGGAGAAGAGAGACATTTTGTCGAAAATCTCTGATGGTGTAATTGGTGAAATTGAAATGACAAATGATTTACATAACTCTGTCAACAATCTACATGAAATACACTCCTGGAAATGGAAAAAAGAACACATTGACACCAGTGTGTCAGACCCACCATACTTGCTCCGGACACTGCGAGAGGGCTGTACAAGCAATGATCACACGCACGGCACAGCGGACACACCAGGAACCGCGGTGTTGGCCGTCGAATGGCGCTAGCTGCGCAGCATTTGTGCACCGCCGCCGTCAGTGTCAGCCAGTTGGCCGTGGCATACGGAGCTCCATCGCAGTCTTTAACACTGGTAGCATGCCGCGACAGCGTGGACGTGAACCGTATGTGCAGTTGACGGACTTTGAGCGAGGGCGTATAGTGGGCATGCGGGAGGCCGGATGGACGTACCGCCGAATTGCTCAACACGTGGGGCGTGAGGTCTCCACAGTACATCGATGTTGTCGCCAGTGGTCGGCGGAAGGTGCACGTGCCCGTCGACCTGGGACCGGACCGCAGCGACGCACGGATGCACGCCAAGACCGTAGGATCCTACGCAGTGCCGTAGGGGACCGCACCGCCACTTCCCAGCAAATTAGGGACACTGTTGCTCCTGGGGTATCGGCGAGGACCATTCGCAACCGTCTCCATGAAGCTGGGCTACGGTCCCGCACACTGTTAGGCCGTCTTCCGCTCACGCCCCAACATCGTGCAGCCCGCCTCCAGTGGTGTCGCGACAGGCGTGAATGGAGGGACGAATGGAGACGTGTCGTCTTCAGCGATGAGAGTCGCTTCTGCCTTGGTGCCAATGATGGTCGTATGCGTGTTTGGCGCCGTGCAGGTGAGCGCCACAATCAGGACTGCATACGACCGAGGCACACAGGGCCAACACCCGGCATCATGGTGTGGGGAGCGATCTCCTACACTGGCCGTACACCACTGGTGATCGTCGGGGGGACACTGAATAGTGCACGGTACATCCAAACCGTCATCGAACCCATCGTTCTACCATTCCTAGACCGGCAAGGGAACTTGCTGTTCCAACAGGACAATGCACGTCCGCATGTATCCCGTGCCACCCAACGTGCTCTAGAAGGTGTAAGTCAACTACCCTGGCCAGCAAGATCTCCGGATCTGTCCCCCATTGAGCATGTTTGGGACTGGATGAAGCGTCGTCTCACGCGGTCTGCACGTCCAGCACGAACGCTGGTCCAACTGAGGCGCCAGGTGGAAATGGCATGGCAAGCCGTTCCACAGGACTACATGCAGCATCTCTACGATCGTCTCCATGGGAGAATAGCAGCCTGCATTGCTGCGAAAGGTGGATATACACTGTACTAGTGCCGACATTGTGCATGCTCTGTTGCCTGTGTCTATGTGCTTGTGGTTCTGTCAGTGTGATCATGTGATGTATCTGACCCCAGGAATGTGTCAATAAAGTTTCCCCTTCCTGGGACAATGAATTCACGGTGTTCTTATTTCAATTTCCAGGAGTGTAGTAGATAATATTTACCCAAATATTGTTCAAAGTTACATAAATATATGTTGGTTATTTTAAAGAGCCATTTTAGCAGTAAGAAATGTAGTAGAATTTAAAATTCTAAACAACATTCCAGGCAAGGAAAGAATACATTAATCAATACATTTAATGGTTAAATGCACGAGTTAATTTTCCCATCAATTCAATGCAATTGCCAGGGATGACTTCATATGGTTTAGATTAAAAATGGAATCACTAGTTCTTTTGTGGTGAAATTTAAGATTCACAAAGATTATCTGGTGAAACAAGGATGGGTGCGACAGTTATCCAACAAAATAAACGAAGCAAGCAAAAAATAATACAATGTGCAATTGCCAGTAAGATTAGCATTTTGTATCACACTAAATAAGGCACAAGGCCAAACATGAAGGTATTGTGGTATTAATTTAAAAGAAATGTGCTTTTTCTTGTGGTCAGTTGTAAGGAGCTTGCTCGGGTGCAGGAAACAAAACACACATACCAAATAATATAACAAATGTAGTTCATATGCAAGTAATGTAAAAGAGTAAGTGTAAAACAAAGTGAAGACAAAGCAGAGTTTTCTTTCACTAAATCAAACAAATACAATGGTATTGTGAAAAACTTTAAATACCTAGTATTGAGGATAGAAACACTCTACAAGCAACAGGGACGTCAAAACCAGAATAGCAATGGTGTGAGAAGCATTATATACACACTACAACAGAAGTTTGGAATATCATACAGTTTACTACAATGGCTTCTTATGGTACACCCACTGAGGTTTGTAAAATACCTTATTAAAAAAATAAACACATTTACTTCTGTAAACAACAATTTTCATTAGTTAAAAAAAATCATTACAAAAGAAAACAGTCTCTCTCCTATGTGTACATTTTGAAAGCAAGAACACTGAAAATCTCTCTCTCTCTGATGATGATGATGATCTGTTTTTAGTAGTGAGTATGTCCTCCCCACACACAGATGGTATCTTCCACTCGGCAAGGGATGCTCAGGATGAGACAATCAAGTTTGTCCCACACCTCAGTTGGGTCCCAAAGATTGTCAGGCGGGTTCGGATGCTGTGCAATGGCCACCTTCCACAGGTCCTGTGCATACTCAATTGAATTCGTCTGGGGACTGTACTGGTCAGTTCATTTGACTGATGCTGCAACATTGAAGATACCAAGACACTGCTACAGTACAGTGCAGTCTTGCATTGTCATTGACTAGGATGAAATTGTCACCAACTTCATGTCTGTAGGGGCTTACAATCGTTTGTACGACCTCTTTTAGGTATCTATGACCTGTCAAATTGCCATAGATTGGCTCCCAGACCATTACTCTTCCAACTGCAAATGTATGGACTTCCTGATGGATAGAGTTTCTGGTGCCGTCTAGCGCGTCTCCATACCCTAACACATCTAGTGTCTGGTCACAAACCAATCCTGGTCTCATCAGCAAACATAACATTACTCCATTCTGCAATGGTCCAATGCTGATATGTAAGAGACAAGGTCCTTCGATTGTTTCAGTCCTGTTGGTTCAGTGCAAAACTTCTCATTGGTCTTCTGTAATGAAGACTACTCTGGTGCAATCTTTTACTCACTGTTTGGTCTGAAATAAGAATCCCTGTTGCTCAGGAGAAGTCATTTCCAATATTTCTGACAGTTGATGTTTGGTGTCTTGCGAGCTGACAGTTGGAGGAAATGACCCCGCTTTGCTATTGTCATACGAGGACAATCACTGTGTGGTCTGTCATTTATATTTCCTCCCTCCCTGTACTTTCTCCACACCTTAGACACACCACTTGAGCGATGTGTAACCGATCGGCAACATCTTGCTGTGTATAACCTGCTGAAAGTAAAGCCACTATCCTGACTCTATCGAAGTGTTGTATGCCTCTATGTGGCATGTTAGTGTGGTGCTGAACACAAACTGAATGAAGCTGTTCTTGATACTGGACTGCTTGTGGTGTGCCACTGCGGCAGCAGTATGTTTACCTGACTGAGAAACAGTCACAAAGCATGCTAGTAGAAAACACTGTCCTCTTTATGGGTTCTAACTGGATAACGCATGAAGTCCCTAGGTCAATGATACCTCTAGTGTCGTAGATTAAATTCTACAATAATATTCCAAACCTTTGTTCAGCAGAGTGTGTGTGTGTGTGTGTGTGTGTGTGTGTGTGTGTGTACAAAGAATTTGAAGAAGAGACTAATATAATGTTTTGTATGGACTGTCCTCATGTGTGGTGCTGAAATGTGGACATTGAAGAAGAAAGATTGAGCAAGGCTGGAGGCTTTCAAGATGTGGACATGGTGGAGGATGGAGTAGTGAGTTAGATGGATAGAGTGAAAAATGAAGAGGAGCTGAAAAGAGAGAGAGGGTAAAACACTATTACTAATTCTAAAAAGGAAGGAAAAGAAACTGATTGGGTGTATACTAAGATGGGAGGGGCTTATAATAACAGCCATGGAGGGTTATGTGGAAAGGGGAAAGGAGGTAAGTGTGGGAGAGATTTCAGGTCCTGGGTGATGTGATGGATGACAGCAGATACAGCAGCGGTACGAAGGAAGCAGTGGATCACAGGAAATGGAGGTGCAAAGGATCTGCTAACATATTACAAAACTTATATATTAATGTTTGTGCTTGCACAGGATAGAGTAGCTTGGAGAGCTGCATCAAACCTGTCTCTGGACTGAAAACCACAACAGCAACAACAACGATGTTTGTGAGAGAAGTTTACAACAGCTCCAAACCCACTAGCTGCCAATCACTACTATTTGTATCTGATGCTACCTTTGGTTCCCCTGTTGTGCACTATAGCAGTTGTGGAGACACGAGTGTTCCAAGTGGCTGCATCACAGTGTGGTTGTCACCAGAATATCTTGCTTAGAGCTTTTACAAGTACTCTTGAATGTTAAAGGTTGTTTTCGTGGTTTCTAAAATACTCCAATGTATTCTACATGATTTCAGAATGTTGTTTATGAATTTCAATTTATGAATGTTTTGGGAAGTTCTCAGTTTTCAGTAAAGAAATAAGTGAGACCAGAGTACTTTATTTCAAATTAGGGTATTGCTGAATACTAAAGGGGATTTAAGAGCACTCAAGAGTATGAAATACTAATTTTTCTTAAAAGAAATGTTCATTTTTATGACGGTCATGAGTGATTTTGACTGTTTGCAAAAATAGAAATGAAAATAAAGGCCAAGTGAGCCAGGTCATTTTCAGCTATTCAGAAGAATAAAATCAATCACAGGCCAGTGCAACATCCTTTGGTTAGCACAGTCATGTATTAGCAAGAAGCACATCATAACTGCTACAGAGTGAAAATCTCATTCTGGAAACATCCCCCAGGCTGTGGCTAAGCCCTGTGTCCGCCAATATCCTTTCTTCCAGGAGTGCTAGTTCTACAAGGTTTGCAGAACAGCTTCTGTGAAGTTTGGAAAGTAGGAGATGAGGTAATGACAGAATTGAAGCTGTGGGGAAGGGTCGTGAGTTGTGGATAGCTCAGATGGTAGAGAACTTGCCCGCGAAAGACAAAGGTCCAGAGTTCGAGCCTCGGTCCGGCACACAGTTTTAATCTGTCAGGAAGTTTCATATCAGCACACACTCCATTGCAGAGTGAAAATCTCATTCATCACAACTATTAATAACTGTAGGATTTAGCAAATGACCATTTTGTACTTGCAGCATAAACTACTTGACCATTAGAGAATTAATTGTGTTGTTATTAGGAATTGTGCTGGCATCTGCTGGACACATCTGTGGATATAGCTAAAAATTAAACAGGGTTGCTACTACATTATAGGCTCAACAACTTGTTACATCACGTTAACTAAAATGAATAAGACAAGAACTGACTAATATTGGTATGAAGTATCCCCTATTTGCAGAGCACTTGGTAGTTGCTTATTGTAATACTGTAAACCAAGTAAAAGTGGATACACATTTAATGGCCTGGTGGCAAAACTGATGCAGCACAGCATGTTGGATATGGAACAGTCTATGTGGTTTTTGTGAGGTGTAGTTCTTGTTGGACATACTGTACACAGCGTGCTACATTTTTTGCAGTTAGTACCAGTCATCAGCCATTAGACATTTCTGACATCAAACTCTTGGTTTTGAAAGTGCTTTTTAGTTTATCAAAAGTACTCAGGGCCATTTGAACCTTGTTCATTACTTTTACTGATCACTGTTTTCAACAGTTGTAAATACAAAACTGGAAATGGTGCTATGTCTTCACTGTTAATTTGCACTATTTTCTTTTCATTAATAAAGTTGTACATTATCAGTCTTTTGGCACAGATTTTTCAGGTCTGGTTTCAGACTTGTTAAAGTTTGGCTGTATTACAGCAAAACAGTATATTGCCATCTGCTAGTGGTTCCATAGTGTACCATTAATATACAGGGTGTATCAAAAAGAATCATCCTATTTAAAAATATCATAACTATTAAGTTATTTGAGATATGTGTGTGAACAATTTACTGTTGGAATGAGCAAACTCTTGAGTTTTACATGGTTCCTGCTAGGTAGCAGCAGTGTGCACCCAATCCAGTTTTAGTAAAAAAGATGTCGGGACAACAGAAAGCATTTTGTGTACTATGTTTTACGCAGTACATGTCAGTAATAAATGTTCAGTGTGACTTTCATACTAGGTATGGTGGGGATCCTCCTACAGCTCAGAGCATTAGACCATGGCATGAACAAATCCGAGGAACAGGTTGTTTGTGTAAAGGCAAGTCACTGGACCATCCCCGAGTTTCTGACACAGATGTTGAATGCATTCGCCATACTTTCACAAGGAGTTCACATAAATCCATTTGCCATGCAGCTCAACATGCCCCCAAATGTCCATCTGGTGTGTGTTGCATCAATGTTTACTCATGAAACCATACAAAATTCAGCTACTGCAAGCTCTTCGGAGTTGACGAACAACAACAGGTGCAGTTCTGTAATTTCATTCTTCAGTACAACCTATCCTTGGTTCTCGCCACACTCCTGGCCTTTATTTATGTTAATTTCTTCTGTCCCAGCATGTCTTCACTGTAACTACTATTTGCTTCACTCTGTTTTCATTTTCTACATCTTTCAATGTCTTTCCCATCTATTTTTCACTGGTCCCCTCCCACCTCTGTTACATGCAACGCATTCAGTTTTTCACTCTTATTAACTCACGCACAATGTTTTAGCAGTAATCTCTGTCTTGCTCATTACCTGTCTTCCAGCTTTAAGCTATCAGGTTTTTGAATCTTGTCCAATACAGTCCCCAACAATCAGTCTTTCCTTCTCATTGCGTGTGGTAGGTCTCTCCTGACCTGCAGTTCTGGGTGACTTTCCCGAAATCTACCCCTTTTCCTAGACCTCTCCAGTCCCTTTCCTTCATCCTTCTCCCTTCACCTTCAACCCTTCTACATCAAGAAGGATCCACTGGCTCTGAAATTACAACAGTCTTTTGAGTTCTGCCAACACTTGGTGAGTAGATTTTTGTCAATCAAATTAAATAATTTTGTCAATATCCAATCAGAATTACTTCTTTGTACCTTTCATCATTTCTACAGTTGAAGGAGTGGAATCATCACCCATAATAAACTCGATATCTATTTATATTTCTCTGTACATTATTTGAGCCATTTTAAAAACTTCACAGTATTTTATTAATATTGCATGCCTTGTGTTAAGAGAAATGCCAGTACTTTGCAAATTTAGATAATGGGAGTTTTTTGTACCTGGTTTCGCATGATTTTATCAGATCATATTAAAGATCAAGGATGGTATTGTACAATGTTTGCAATAATCAATCAAATGAGAAACAGTATATTTATTATGTGTGTTCACAAGATACACAGATGCCAAAGATTAAGTTATATAGCAGTCAGACATTAAATTACCTACTATCAGACTATGAGAAATAAAAGTTTACATCTAACAATGGAAGATTGTTAACATCCTATGAACTCTGGATCCAGGAAGGAAATCAGATCCATACTAGTGTAGTTCCGAAGAGTTTATTACAACAACAAAAACCCTTGATAAGATAAATGGCTGGTAATCTGAACCACACTCATCCCACTTAAAAGTTCTCTCTCTTAATTACTGCTACAACTCGTGGACAAACAAAGAAAGGGATAAAATCACAATGACTAAAGTGCGATTCAGTATAACATTATAAGGAGCCTACTGGAGGAAAGTATTAACTAAACGAACTAGTTTCTTAGAGCCTGCCAGAAGTTTAAATAAAAACTGAGACAATTTTCATTTTCTTATGATCTGGGAAGCTCAATTCATTCTTGAGTGAATCTAGTCAAATATCCTCAAATTACGCAGCAGTAATACAGAGATGTTGAAACTAGATTTTAAACATTTCCAGGGCGAGATGTGGGCTCTGACCATCATTTGTTGGTTATACACTGCAGAGTAAAACTGAAAAAATTACAAAAAGAAGGAATTCAAGATGGGACCTGGATAAGTTGAAAGAACCAGATGTTGTGGAAAGTTTCAGAGGTAGGGGGGAAAGGAATACAACAGATGATGAATGGGTAGCTTTGAGAAATGAAATACTGAAGGCACAGAGAACCACAGGTAAAAGGACAAGGCGTAGTAGGAATCCTTGGATAATACAGGACATATTGGATTTAACTGATAAAAAGAGAAAATATAAAAATGAAAAATTAACAGAAGATGCAGAGAGGCTAAACAGGGAAGGCTAGAGAACAAAAGTGCACAACTAGTGGAAAGACAGATGCTGCCTATCAAGAAATTAAAGAAATTTTATGAGAGAAAAGAAGCAGCTGTATGAATATCAAGTTCAATGCAAGTCAGTACTAAGCAAATAAGGGGAAGGTGGAAGGAATATACATACTGTCTATATAAGAGAAAAACTTTGAGGACAAGGTCAGAGAAAGAGAAGAGGAACTAGCTGAAGATGAGATCAGAGATGTGATACTGTGAAAAGAATTCGACAGGACACTGAAAGATGGACCCTGGAGTGAGGGCATCCCCTCAGAATTACTGAGATCCATGACAAAATGATTTCATCTGGTGTGCAAGATTCATGAGACAGGGGAAATACCCTCAGTCTTTAGGAAGAATGTATTAATTTCAAAGAAGGCAGGTGCTCACAGCTGTACCATCAGATTAATAAGTCATGGATGCAAAATATTGACAATTATTTACAGAAGAAGGAAAAAGTGGTATTAGTCAACCATAATATTATTGCACCTGGGAGTGGGGGCACTTCGGTCGGCTTGGTGAGAGTTTTTATCGTACTATTTCACGAGGAGATGCTGAACCATATGATGGTATACGAACAACTGTCGGTCATTCAAAATGCGATGTGTTTCCCTTAGTCATCACTGTACTTGTTTACAGTAAATTTGCCGTGTGCTTCTGACAATGGCCACAGGAGGCTAACTACAGTAACATCAAGGCCAGGTAATGGAAGCAGATCTTGAGGAATGTAGGAACATGTGAGGCAGTACTGAGTCTATGTCTCATCTTGGAAGACAGGCAAACCTGCACTTGTAGCTTTAGAGGAAGCTTTTGACAATGTTGACTGACCTACACTCAATTTTTTCAAAGCTGCAGGTGTAAAATAAAGGAAGTGATGGGTTATTTACAACTTGTGTAGGAACCAGATTAGTCATAGGGTATAGAAGGGGAGCAGTAGTTGAGAAAGGTATGAGACAGTGTTGTAGCCTACCCTCAAAGTTTTTCAACTTGTACAGTGAGCAAGCAGTACAGATAATCAAGGAAAATTTTGGAAATGGAATGACAGGTTAGGGAGAAGAGATAAAAAATTCGAGGTTTGCTGATGACACTGTAATTCTGTCAGGGGCAGCACAGGACTTGAAAGAGCAGTGGAACATAATGGATAGTGTCATGAAAAGAGAGCATTAACACAAGTAATGCAATGTAGTCAAATTTAAAAAGGTAATGTTGAGGGAATTACATTAGGAAATGAGATACTAAAACCAGTAGAAGAGTTTAGCTACTTGGGTAGTAAATTAAGTGATGGTCAAAGTACAGAAAATATAGGATGCAAATCGACGACGGCATGAGAAGCATTTCTCAAAAATAGGGATTTGTGTACATCTAATATAAATACAAGTGTTAGGAAATATTTTCTGAAGTGTAGACTTGTAGGGAAGTAAAACATCGACGATAAGCAGTTCACACAAAGAGAATAAATACTTGGTGCTATAGAAGAATGCTGAAGATCAGATGGGTACGTTAAATAAACTAATGAGGAGATACTGAATCAAACTGGAAAGAAAAGAAATATATAGCACAACTTGACTAAAAGAAGGGATTGATTCATAGGACAAATTCTGAAACATCAAAGAATAGCGAGTTTGGTAACATAGGGAAGTGCTGGGGAGGTAAAAATTGCAGATAGAGATATAGGCAGGATCACAGTGGATGTAGATTGCAGAAGTTACTCAGAAATGAAAAGCCTTGCACAGGAAGACTAACATGAAGAGCTGCAGCAAACCAGTCTTTGGACTGAAGATCACAACAACATCCTCATATTCAGTCATTATACAGTTAATGCCGACCAGGGTCTAAAGTAGTTAGTCATACCTACAGAACACTAAGGGAAAACAGGTTATTCAATTGTAGTACTCAGTAACACAATTTTATTCTCCAGCGGTGAATGATGACAGCTCTGTAGGTTTCCTCGGCCATGCAGGAAAACATGTTTTCTGTACAATGTTCCACGCTGCTCTGTAATGTTCTGCCATTCCTTTGATTTGTGCGTAAGTCATGTTGGAAATGTCAACACCATTTATAACATGCGTGCAATGCATAAACTGGCATAACAGTTCTTTCTTACATATCATCAAGCAGCAAGTAGAATGCAGTTTTTCTGATTTCTTTGTTGTACCCTTTTTAATTCCATTTACTGCAACTTCCAGAGGCCTATGTAGATAAAACAAAAAGGGAATTTTAAAAATATTTATACAATAATGAGACATCATATACTACTTTATTACTACACTTGTCTTAATAATATCTTACTACACTAATTTAGACTTATCCCATTTGTTCATACTTCAATTTAACTATTTGCTACTAAAGCGAATGTCCCTATGATTCAATTACAGTTGCCACTGTAAATCTCTATGATTCCACAACTGTAAGTCCAAAGAAGCAACTAGATTTATGTATGTTACAAAATTTGTGGACACTCTTTGGATCCTGCCCTAAAAGCAATCATGTTGAAAATGAAATATATATGATGAAGCCACTTCTGGAAGTCGGGGCAAGATATGGACAGTGGAGACATTGAAACTGATATAACAAATTAATAAATGCCCCCAAAAACTACTTGCACAGAAAAAAGAAAGCACCTGTTTACAATGACACTTAGTAAGTTGTTCTCTGTTTGTTGATACTGTCACAGTAATTCAGGTCCATGCAACCATCGTCTATTTGCCTTCATGCCATAACACTATTTTTTAAAGGTCACACTAGAAGTTGACCACAGTGACCAAAAATAAACACCTAAGTATTTGCACACTTGTTGTGCTTCTACAGTGAATGGCTGCTTAAAGTTTTATTTTAATAATGTCATGTCATATGCAAAGTAAATATTACAGGAGGTACAGTCTGCAATGCACAGTCTTGTTAATATGGTGATTCATATCCTAAAAAATTTCAAAGCTGAAATATGTAATTGTTCAAATATTCTCAGTGTATGTAAAGACAGAGCAGAGGTAGAGAAGGAAGTAACTACATTAGGCTAACGCAAAAAAAAACAAATATTATGCATAGGTACCATACTTATATCTGAAAGGTTCATACCACAGACAATGAGTAACATACTGTCATTCTTCATCATACATACAAAGCAAGGGCTACTTTCCCATCCATAGTCTAAAGGTCTTGTTTTAAATAAATTTTTCAGAAACAGTTTTGCTCATTTCTTTACCACATAGGTAATTTAATTTTGATTTCATTTTCTTGTTTCCTTAAACAGGTATTAAATAATTATCTACTGGAAACTGAATTGAAATAAAAATTACTGTATTCAAATTTCTGTGAGAACAATTAGTTTACATACTACCACTAAGAATAACTCAATGTTTTATACATATCAGGTTATTCTCTCTCGAAGTAAAATTGTTACAATGTAAACCAGTGTGTGAAGTATCATCAAAATATTTGTAAGGTTTGAAAAGAAAACATGCTCTTGAGGTAGTAACTTGGAGGAACACAAAAGTTGTATATTTTACTTTCATTCCTACTGTTGGCTTCCAATTGTTAAAACTACATATACCTCTACAAAAATTATGTTAGACAACTGCCATGGAATGTTTGTTTCTAGTTTAAGCATGCACACACATGCACAAGTGCACTCACCCATGGCTATGAACAAGAGTGTGTACTTACACTAGGAGAAAGTTCTAACTAAAAAAGTCATGCTTTAGATGTGTTACACAATGTACATCAATCTGCTAGAGGTGAGTGGCTGCCTTTCTTCATTTTAAGAGTTTTCATCCTGGAATTTCCTTAATAGTAGTATTAGTAGGACGGAATGCATAACATTCAATAAATTTTCACTGTATAAATGCAGACTTATCTGCGGAAATAGACAACATGACAGCCATGCAGACTAGATTTGCTGTAACTGAACAACTATTTTATATTGTTGTGGGAACAATTAGCTGCAAAAGTTGATGTAGAAAATGAAATTGAGACCAAGTCTTTGTCTGTGAGCTCTTTGGACAGACCTTTTGTGGTATCTAACTTAAATATATGTGTATTGTGGTGTCTTGTATTTATGCAAATGAAGTGGATCAATTTCATTATAGCAGTACGAGAGTATAAATGCACCTACTGACATGCATAGAATTTCCCACTTGGTAATAAACCAAGAGCCATGGTATTTAGGCATTTAGTAGTAAAATTTGCATCTGTTACATTTTTTATGCCAAGGATTGCAATCTGGTTCCCTTCAGACAACTCTCTATTCATTCCAAGACAAAATGTAACATTATGTACATTATTGTAGGTTGATATGTAAAGCTAACTGTGACAAGAAAGCACTGCTTCTTTGTATGGGAAATGTCACTGAGTCTTTAAACAATACGGGTGCAACCATAACATTGACTAAAAACAGGATACCCATGTTTCCAAATAACGGTTTTTCTTTTTTCAATGTTCTCACATTCATAATACATGAAAACAATTTTTTAAGATAAGGAAGACGTCATTAGAATTATTAATAGAAACAGAAGTTAAATACTTTATGGATGTTCTCACCTATCAGGTACTGCACTCCACACTATGCTTTCAGCACAAGGCAATTTTCCTGGTTGACGGGCATCTGAGAAAGGCAATGTAGAATGTAGAAATATAGGTGATGACAGTCCATATGGTGGTTTTAGGCCAACTACGCCAGTTGTTCTTCCCACAACTGCTCGATGAAGTGCATCATATGAGTATGGACTGCTGCCACCTATGTTGAGTGTCTTATAGTAAATAGGTGCATGCAAAAGCAAAGACAATAAAGCACCCTGCAAACCCACTGCTGCCCACCTTGCTAATTTATCACTACAGGATAATGATAGACTGCGCTCTCCGCGACCTGGTTTCCCTCGAAGTACTCCTGTTACATGATAGTTTGCTCCAGGAAGTTTAGGATCTTGTAATTTTTCCCCTGGGAGGCACTTTGAACCTGTTCTGTAAACATCGGAGAAAGCTGGTTTTTTTGACAATGGGCTAAGATTTTCTTCGTGCTCAGATGCACGTTTCAGCCCAGAACACTTATAGTTTTCATCAGTTGAATTTGTATGAGTGTGGGGTGACACAGAATGGAGCTCACTTGGCTCGATCACTGTAAATTTTACTTCATTTCCACAGTGGACTGCCGTTTTACACTCTTCACCTGTAATTTCTTGGAGCCTTACTGTTCTTGGCAGTTGAACTTCTGAATCAGTATTTAACTGCTTAACAAATAGTCCTTCCCTGGTTGGTAAATGGTTATGGGAGCAACTGGCTTGACTCACATCAGACTCAACTCCATCATTAGTCTGGAATACAGTTTCTGCTTCTTTGCTTACTGTATTTTTAGATAAATGTTTATTTGCATTGGCATCCTGCATCTTGGATACTTCCTTTAATGCATGTGAAAATGAAATATTAATTGGTAGGGTGCATGTGCCATCTGAATAATCATCAAATTTTGGAAATATTGAAGCATCACCACAAGGAACATGGCTGGTGAAAAAATGGAATGTAATATCATCTTTCATGATGCAGCGACCTTCATGATCAGTGCCACTAAAGAGGGCTGATTTACCCGTATGCAGCTGTTGAAAGACTTGATAATATAAGTAACGAAGAAATCCTCGTCGCGCCATCACTTCTGCATGGCAGTCATTCAGTCTTGTAGAAGACATTTTTGACTGCCCCACACATTTTGATCCAGTTCCAGCTGAAATCACTTCAAATACTGGATCTATACCCCAACCATTTACTTTGACAATTGCTGCAAGTAGAGTCCACTGTCTATCATTTGGTTTTCCATTCTTCGGAAGAGTGTCATATTTACTATAGCAAAGTTCTGCAATTTTGTTGCAGAAACTTTGATCAAATGTAGCAGCCATAATTAAAGAACATGAAAAACAAATGTTTCCAGTTTGGTGTAGTGCAAAAATATTAAGCAACTATTTCAGGATCCCATGCAAACTTTTTCACAGTTTTTAAACTGTTCAATAACTCCATATCTTTTGGTAGAAGCTCAAAGTTTAGAGCTATATTAGATGCAATGCGATCTGGGTTCACAGATTTTGGAATCACAGCTGGAAAAAAAGAAGGAAAAAAATAATTAAAACTCAGTCTTTGCTGCTGGTGTTATATTTAAAGACAATGTACAAAAATTAGCAATTTTTTTTTTTTATAAACTCTGTGGACTGGTGGACTTTCATGATTACAAAACAAAAGTTAAGGAAAATATCTACATCTGACATCTGTAACAAGTAAATTTCAGCATCACTGTGTGACACAGCAACTTGGAACTATTCCATGTGTGATGACTTTTATGGCTGATTTTGCCTTTGGGCTTGTTATATTATGAACTTTGACACTGCACTTTTGTTGCTCTATTTTTTTCCAAATCAGGGGTCATCCCTCACTAATTATATAATTAATATTTTGAATAATTTATCATTATGTGAAATAATTTTCAATACTGCACCTGTACTCTTAAGTACATAATTACCATTGTAAATTCATAAAGTGATTCCTTGTTTACCAAATGTTTTGTAAACAAACAAAAAACTGTCATTACTTATACCACATCCTAAACAGCACAGTTTTACATAGTCATTTTTAATGATTGTATAATATCCAAAACAACTCTATGTTAATACATCAGTTTTTAAATAGTCAGATGTCACTCAAAGTTAGTCAGTCTGCACCCAGTCGTGAGCAAACTGTCAAGTATGTAATACCTATGATAGTGATATTTGCTCATGTTACATGTTTGCACAGTTCATTCGTGAAGTGCGTGCACCTGTACTAATGAAAAATCAGTAACACTGATGTCTAAAAACTTCCAAGTGATTTCTGTAACACAAATTAATGGATATTTTGACTGAACTGTGTGGTACTGACCTGACAGTAAGCGACAGTAATTTCAAGGATGAGGAAAACTCGTCACAGTTTAAACAGCACAACTTTGAGGCTAATAAAATGTGTGAAAAAGTGCAATCTAAATTGTAGTATCCTGTATATTTTTCCTGAGCAGACATCATCAATTATTAAGAGTTTCAGAGGACAACAAATGGATGTGCTACTGAGGAGGTGACAGAGATTACAGATAATCAAGTTGGTGCTTCATAATTAAGCACAAACCAGGGTATGTGAACAATCTGTAAGAGGAATCATGAAAATCTATCAGAAAAAAATACTGTGCATTCAAAGGAGTTTCCCCAATATAACTAAATGGTAATCAAGATAAAAGTTTTTTTAATTTTTTTTTCAAAATATACCGTATTTACTCGAATCTAAGCCGCACTTTTTTCCGGTTTTTGTAATCCAAAAATCCGCCTGCAGCTTAGAATCGAGTGCAAAATAAGTGGAAGTTCTGAAAAATGTTGGTAGGTGCCGCCACAACTAACTTCTGCTGTCGAATATATGTAGCGCTAAACAGGCATGCTTTGCAGGCACAAAGATAAATACTGGCGCCAAAACCTCTGCGTCAATAAATAAATTAAAAGGAAAGGTGGAAGACGAGCTTTTTTCTCCGCCCCGAGTTTCAACCACTGCATTTTCATACTTCATCCAATGAAGTAAATACAAATTCCGTATTGTTCGTCTTCGAATGTAGCAGCATTTCAGTGTACTACGAACTACTGGCAAGACGGTTTGGGATGTTTGTCAATATGGCCAACACTACATTCAGAATTTTTTCCTACCTGTGAGAAGAGATGGTTGCTAATAGGAACTTTTATGAATTGTGAATCACATGCAGTATTCTCTTCACCATAAGAATAATACAAATATAAACATATATAAACATTTTGCCATGTATTCTTTTGTGTTTGCTGCTGTCTCATTTAAATCCTGTCTGCCTAATAAACTACGAAACTAGAATGACACAACAGCGAACGTAGAAGAATATACATATCATGTCATGTTTATATTCGTATTATTCTTATGCCTAATAGTGATACAGTCAGAAATGAAGCACGGCAATTGACTAGATTTTTGAATCTAAGATGACTCTAATTTCTGTGCAGAATGTAATGTACTAAAGAGGCGTCTGCAAAGATTTTCAAACGGAGAAAAATTTTCGCTAAACTCTCGTTCAGAACATCATCTATCATACGCAGTCTATTATTTGGTTCTTGTTGATCATGATCAAAGAAAGCAGCAGTGTAAGTAACAACAAATAGCAGTCTCTTGCCATTGTTTTGCTAATGAGACGATTCCTCTCTCTTTTTTTTTAATTGTAAGCAGCGGTAGCATGCACAAAAGCACGCCATGCCGCGAGCGGCGACTGGCTGTAAACACCCATTATCAGAATGTGACAAACAGTGCATGACACATTACAGTAATGCATTTTCAGCTTAGAGTGACTTCAACACGTATAACAAAGAGAATGGCACTTATCAGATCAAAGAAAAATAAACAATCAATTCAAACCAGATGAAGCATGTGAAAAAGGAAGGGTACCCGCACAAATACAGATGGAGCGCCTGACGCATAGCAATGGCTACCTGGTAAAGCTTAACTGCTAAACTTATGACTCGAACCAAACTACTGTAATTGTATCGTCTCATATTACAATGGACCAACTTTGTTTCGATTTGGAGGTGGGGCCTAAAACTTTTCTCTCCCCTTGAATTTCGAGTCTCAAATTTCAGGTGTGGCTTAGATTCAGGAAATTTTTTTTTCCTTGATTTCGAGTCTCATTTTGCAGGTGCGGCTTAGATTCGAGTGCGGCTTAGATTCGAGTAAATACGGTATGAAACAATTCAAAACTTCCTCATCTGTCAACACGGTGATTTTCTCCAACATTTGCATATAACATTAAAATTATTTTTGTGAAAAAAAAAAAAAAAAAAAAAACATTATCTTTGAAAGGCTGTATAGTTATCCTTTATTGTTGCGCAATTGACCAATTTTTACTCTTAAGTCATTTTCCAGCACTTTCATAAGCAGTACGCTACATGCCCTAAGTGTTGTGGCGGCATACAATTGAAAAAACCATTACATACGTACATCCATATGTGGAACACGTGAAATAAAACATCTCCATTGCAAAACATTGCGCTCGAAGCAAATGCCATTTGTACACTACAAGACCCCAATTCTAAGAGGTTATTCTTTCTTCATAACCCTAAGAGGGGTGTAAACTAGCTCGCGTCCGTGGTGAAATACTACATGTGCACCCCGGGAAGTGCTAAATAAGCTAAAACGAAATGGCAGTCAGACCAAATATTGGATTTCCTGGCTAAAAACGTGCAAATCAAAATCAAAAGCCCCTAAGAAATGGAACATTTCAGGACTCTGTGTGTTCAAGTATGCCATTTAAACAGAGAAAGCATTAGCCGAGCTAAAAGCAAGTACCTATCTAAATGCCATGTAGATAATAATATTGATGTATCTCTAGTCCAGGAAACACACACTCCAACCAAGGAAGACTCACATAAAAGAGGTAGGAATTTCCGCAGGGCTGACTGATGGAGTTTTCCTGATGATCTATATCAATATATCTGTTCTATTCCACCAGAACCTAAAAACTAGCCCTCTGTTTCTCAGGGCTGTTCCAACTGCTGCTAAGAAGTTTATCCCTTGTGAACGGGGAGAGGAATATACAGGATGTTACAAAAAGGTACGGCCAAACTTTCAGGAAACATTCCTCACACACAAAGAAAGAAAATATGTTATGTGGACATGTGGCCGGAAACACTTACTTTCCATGTTAGAGCTCATTTTATTACTTCTTTTCAAATCACATTAATCATGGAATGGAAACACACAGCAACAGAACGTACCAGCGTGACTTCAAACACTTTGTAACAGGAAATGCTCAAAATGTCCTCCATTAGCGAGGATACATGCATCCACCCTCCGTCACATGGAATCCCTGATGCGCTGATGCAGCCCTGGAGAATGGCGTATTGTATCACGGCCATCCCCAATACGAGCACGAAGAGTCTCTACATTTGGTACCGGGGTCACGTAGACAAGAGCTTTCAAATGCCCCCATAAATGAAAGTCAAGAGGGTTGAGGTCAGGAGAGTGTGGAGGCCATAGAATTGGTCCATCTCTGCCAATCCTTCGCGGTCACCGAATATGTTGTTGAGAAGCGTACGAACACTTCGACTGAAATGTGCAGGAGCTCCATCGTGCATGAACCACATGTTATGTCGTACTTGTAATGGCACATGTTCTAGCAGCACAGGTAGAGAATTCCATATGAAATCATGATAACGTGCTCCATTGAGCGTAGGTGGAAGAACATGGGGGCCAATCAAGACATCACCAACAATGCCTGCCCAAACGTTCACAGAAAATCTGTGTTGATGACGTGATTGCACAATTGTGTGCGGATTCTCGTCAGCCCACGCAGGCTGATTGTGAAAATTTACAATTTGATCACGTTGGAATGAAGCCTTATCCGTAAAGAGAACATTTGCACTGAAATGAGGATTGACACATTGTTGGATGAACCATTCGCAGAAGTGTACCTGTGGAGGTCAATTAGCTGCTGATAGTGCCTGCACTTGCTGTACATGGTACGGAAACAACTGGTTCTCCCGTAGCACTCTCCATACAGTGACGTGGTCAACGTTACCATGTACAGCAGCAACTTCTCTGACGCTGACATTAGGGTTATCGTCAACTGCACGAAGAATTGCCTCGTCCATTGTAGGTGTCCTCGTCATTCTAGGTCTTCCCCAGTCGCGAGTCATAGGCTGGATTGTTCCGTGCTCCCTAAGACGCCGATCAATTGCTTCGAACGTCTTCCTGTGGGGACACCTTCGTTCTGGAAATCTGTCTCGATACAAACGTACCGCGCCATGGCTATTGCCCTGTGCTAATCCATACATCAAATGGGCATCTGCCAACTCCGCATTTGTAAACATTGCACTGACTGCAAAACCACGTTCGTGATGAACACTAACCTGTTGATACTACGTACTGATGTGCTTGATGCTAGTACTGTAGAGCAGTGAGTCGCATGTCAACACAAGCACCGAGGTCAACATTACCTTCCTTCAATTGGGCCAACTGGCAGTGAATCGAGGAAGTACAGTACATACTGACGAAACTAAAATGAGCTCTAACATGGAAATTAAGATTTTCCGTACACATGTCCACATAACATCTTTTCTTTATTTGTGTGTGAGAAATGTTTCCTGAAATTTTGACCGTACCTTTTGGAACACCCTGTATACCAGGGTGGAATGAACATGCGAACAATTTTACAAACAATATAGTGAAACTGGCGACAGCAATACTGCAAACAGCCTCCTCCAAAGGCTTGACGCTGCTAGAAGAGTAGAATGGTGTGAGATGGTAGAAAACGTAAGCTTTAAACATTCAAGTACAAAGGCAAGGAGCCTTCTGCATAAGCTTGGTGTAGCCTGCAATAAACTGGTCAGAAGTTGAATTTCAGATAACCAAATCAGTAGCCATATATAGTTGAAGCACCTACATCATCCAGTGAAACAACATACTTCCAAAATAAAATGAGAACTCACCTCCCTAAAAGCTCAGTGCCCAAACAAATCTGATTTCTCTTCACCATTTACACTGACTGAATTGGATGAGGTCTTGAAACAAACTAAACATGGTAAAGCACCTGGTCCTGATTAATATACACATGGAATTTCTGATAAGCATGGGTAATGGTGGTAAAAAAAGGCTAGTCTGCTTCTTCTCCAACAGCCTAGATAATGGATCACTGCCTAATGAGATAAAGAGAACAAAAACAGCGGCAATTTTGAAACCAGGTAAACCTGCTGACCGCCCTCAAAGTTTCAGACCAATTTCCCTTTTGAGCTGTACTTATAAACTCTTGGAGAGGGTCATTTATAATAGAATTAAAGGCTTCAGTCTGGAACATATCCCAGCTGAGCAAGTAGGTTTCAGGCCACAGAGAAGTTGCTGCAACCAGGTACTGGCCCTAACAGCTTCCACAGAGGCTGGTTTCCAAGAAAATGTGAAGATGTGTTGCATTCATAGACCTAACCATGGCATATGACACAGCCTGGAGAGAAGGGATGATATACAAGTCATTAAACATGACTGGCTGCCAAAAAACTGTAACTCTCATCACCACCATGATAAACAATAGATATTTCCGCATTTACGTGGGAGAAAAAAATGAGCAAGTAGAGGAAATTAAGCAGTGGTCTACCACAGCCCCCCTATTACTCAACCTATATATCTCCAAGCTTCTCTATACCAGGTTAACAAAATTCTGCTACACTGATGATATCACTTTTGTTTGTAAAACAAACTCTGTACAAGTAAAACTGAAGTACTTACATTCCATCTGAACAACGAACAAGCCACTGTATAGCTCAGAGTGAAACTTCATAGAAACACTCTTTGCCATAACAAGTACTCTAAGTACCTTGTTGTCACCCTTGACCACAACCTTTCACACAGAAAATATCTTGAAAATACCACTGCCAAGATAAAAACTCATATCAATATTATTCAACAATTGTGTGGAATGACATGGGGAGCTTCAGCAGATACCTTGCGCACATCATCAACTGTGCCTGGTCTTCTCAAGAGCCAAGTACTGTGCCCCAGTACAGCTAAACAGCTACCATGCCAACTTGATTGATATCCAGTTGAACCATACTATGGGGTTAATAACACCCATTTATTGGCTTCCTCTGCTAATCAACATCTATCCACCCACAATCCATAGAAGTGAGGCCTTGCTTACAGAATACTGCAAGCTGCAGGAGCACCTGGAGTCACCCATACAGGAAGACATACCAAGTCTACTACAAAATAGACTGTTCAAGAAATCCACTATTGCTGCAACCAGAACATCTAGATGTCAGTAATATCGAGGCGAGAGACCTGTGAGATCAGAACCATCAACTTACTGAAAATCATGAAGACTGTGAGTGATTCTAAAAGAATAACTGTTATACTGCTGGCACAGACTTGGCAGGAAACTATGGGTCAAACTGAACAAAGCTCACATTGGGCATGACAATGTGCAGATTCTCTTTACAATGGGGTGTTACAGAGTCTCCAGTTTGTGACTGGGGTTCTAAACCAGACAGCGCATTAGAGATGAATGCCCCTTGAGTTCCTATCAGGGGAGTTGGAACAACCTCATAAAAGCTGATGATACAACTCAGATTAGGAACTTAGATACTGACAGTTAGTTAGTTTTATATATAGTTTTGTATTTTGTATTCTTGTTATATACATACACTAATGTTATATACCTGTATTTTTAAACTGAATGTGAGTCATACAAATAAATAAATATCCCTAAGTCATTCCATGAATTGATGATTGCAGTATGAACAACAGTATGATACTATATGCAGGTGTGTGGGGTACCTAATGTGTTCTGTATTGTATGGTATGCTTATCACACCATGAAGACCTGCTGCCTGGTGACAATGCCAAAGTTCTCTTTCTGCTATGGTTATTATTCTTCTTTTTAAGATGTAGCCACTTACCACAATGGCTTCAGATACTTAAAAATGCCTCTCCTGGAGCCACACCATAAGGGTTTTCCCTGTTTTAAAAGTTTCAGGCTCTCCAAAAATATTCATGACCTACTAGTGTTCCATTATTGCATGCTTTTCCAGTTCCAATGTGGATCCAAAGGCACAGGTGGGTAAGGGTGGGCAAACAGCTACTTCTGGATGGGCAGTCTGGAGACACTAGCTCAAGCATGAAAGAAAAGTGTGGGGCTTGGTCGGACAGAGGTGGTCAGTTCGCTAGCAACCGGAACACACACTGGTTGCGCTGGGCAGTGGAGGGTGTTGATTTGGAAGGACAGTAGATTTTCTGCTTTAGGAGTAGCTACGTGAAGGTCTTTATGAGGAGAAGGACTTTTCTGATGACAAGATAGAAGAAGAAACAGGAGTCGAAAGGGCAGGAATCCAATATTAAAATCAGAATTTAAAAGAGCTTTGGGCAACCAAAGATCAAGTAAGGCAGAAGGGAAAGACAACATTCCATCAGAATCTCTAATATCATTGGGGAAAGTGGCAACAAAACAGCTGTCCATGTTGCTTAGCAGAATGTATGAGACTCGCAATATAGCATCAGACTTTCGGAAAAACACCATCCACACAATTCTGTAGATAGCAAGAGCTGACAAGCGTGAGAATTATCGCACATTCAGCTTAACAACTCGTGCTTCCAAGTTGTGGACAACGATAATGCACAAAAAGGAAGGTAAAGACACCAGATAGGCAGTTCTCACATTGTGGCTGATAACGGAAGCAAGACTGCAGAAAAATCAAGAAATGTTCATATGATTTGTTGACCTGGAAAAAGAATTCAACAGTGTAAAATGGTGCAAGATGTTTGAAAGTCTGAGAAAAATAGGGGTAAGTTATAGAGAAAGACAGGTAATATACAATGTGTACAAGAATCAATAGGGAACAGTAGGAGTGGAAGACCAAGAACAAAGTACTCAGATTGAAAAGAATGTAAGACAAGGATGTAGTCTTTCACTCCTACAGTTCAATCCACACACTAAGGAAGCAATGAAAGAGAAATGGAATGGTTCAAGAGTGGGATTAAAACTCATGGTGAATGGATATCAATGATAAAATTTTCTGACGACATTATAATAACTGAATTGTGTCAACAGCAAGTGAATTTAGTAGCCCTCATTGGTGTTCCTGTGACCCATCATCGATATGTAATTCCATTTAAAATTCTAAGGCAGTGTCAGCAGTAACTTGTGTGTGCTTTGGGTGATTTAAATGTATCAAACTATTGCACCATCCAAGCAGCATTTTGTCATAAAAAGCATATGCTTTAAACTGCCTGAGTTGGTACACACTTGAAGATATGCTATTTGGCAAAAGGGGCCATATAACAACTGATTAATCATTGCTAAATTTATTCATGCAATAAAGCAATGTGAAAGTTGTAAGCCCAGTTCTTTATCTTAAATGATTTGTAATTGTTTTTAAGGTACTTGTATAAGTTGTAACATTATTGTTTTCCTGTATTAGAGCTCTAAAACTTAACTGTTTTTATTCCATCTGTTTCAAAATTACCAGGACGACCTGTTGGGAGCGTTGTTGAATGTTAAAATCAACTTATGTGGCAAAGCCTTGGTGTTCATCAACTACTGTCTGAGGATTTTGATATAAACCAAGCATTGCCACTTAACCTGTCAGTGTGACCTTATATATATGTAGTATGAGTGTTTGACTTAAAACATCAAATATGTTCAGGTTTCCAGTGTGTGCCTTGTGTTTTATCATCAAATACATTTATCAGGTCTTCTGGTGAGTCTGCGCTCACTTTTTAACCACATCCAGATCCCTGAATCCTACACCTGTAAGGGAGGACAGAGACTGAAGTTTATACAACAAATAATTGCAGGTTATGAGTGTAATTAGCACAAAAGAGGAAAGTGTGGAGGGCCATTTCAAATCGTTACAAGACAGCTTTCCACTCCTGCTCCTCTTTAAAAAAAAAATCTAGATTTAAGTGTTTTCAGTACTTGTCATTATCTGATGGCCAACAGCAGTCTTCAATATATGCTGGCATTGCCTGGTTGCTAACACTGATGTTCGGTACAGGCAGCTTCACTGCAGGAGTGAATAACTCCACACAAGTATGTGGCCGAGTGACCTTAAATGCCTGATTTGCCTCAGAGTATGAGTAGTTGGATAATATTGATTTACAGAGTCTTTTTCTCTTCAGTGAAGGCTTAGCAGTCTCAGTTTCAAAAGGATGCTTGTCAAAGCATTTGGCAGAAGTAGGTGGAGCAGCACATCGAATGGTCATTGGAACTGCACAGGTCAGCAGGCCTCTGCACACTCCATGGTGGTGTACCTGAAGAACTGACACTTAGATTTGATAGGTAAGGCCTAATTTTGTAGTGGAAGAAATCTGCTGCTATGTTCTCAAGTAGCTTTGGAACATTGACTTTAAGAGCAAATATGGCACTCTCTTTGAGTTAGCCTATTTGTCTCTTCATAACTTCCTAACTACATGCACACCACTTTGATAGTTAATGTTGAGCTCTTTGGTGGCCAGGCACATTAATGCCTGCATGGGATAATTATTTACTTTAATTATGAACAGTGTGCAGCTCAGTATCACAAGGATTGGAAAGTCATATAATGGTGCCCGTTTCAGTTTTCAAAATTTATATCTGTTGAGTTATGAGTCCAAGTTTTTCTATGAAATCCAACACTTCACGTGAAATTAATATATAATACTATGGAGTGTTTATGATGCTTGCCCACCTGCATTGAGCTGCAGTGCCCAGCGCAATAATACTTGTGCTGGTGTTCTACCAAGACGCTGTGCTACTTCAACCACAGTGGAGTCATTCAGCAAATGGTTTGCTCCTGCTGATCCACCTAAAGAGCAGTATGCCTGGACAAGAATGCCAGCTTTTTCACATGCAGTTCTCAGTTGTTCTTGTCGAAAATATGGATGAAGCTCAACCTAAAAAGTATCATACATCATCAGATATGTTGGGGAAAAAATGACTCTCTGTAACTTTATACAGTCAAGATCATATTCTACACATCCCCTGAAATGATAAAATGTTCCTCACAGCAATTGCAAGAAAATATATTGAAATTAATTGTTAGTGACAATACAAGCAATTATGAACCTACAACAGTTTCTTTTGTTTGACAATGTAATGTCATATGCTGTTTACAAAATTAGACAAATTGGTGTTACCTTCTAAACCAGTACAGATGTGAGCCTATGAAACTGTCACCCAGACTGAAGCAATCACTCTCTGGGGATATATGTATACCTGCACAGTTCTAGTCAATATGAAGAAGATACAGGGCATAATTAGAGCATCTAAAGTGACACACAAAGTATTTTATGTGACAGACACCTTATGGATGACTAAATAAACAGCTGAAGTGATGGTAATGAATCCTTACTTGACACAAGCTAAGAGAGACTATGAGGCTTGTGAAGAATGTAATTCATATATGAAACATACTGCTTGTTGCCATATAAAACTCCAGCAAAAACTTTAACAACATCAAAGAGAGCTCACTCTCCATTTTCACCACCAAATGTAAAAGTACATTCATCTATATATATTTTATGACAATATTTCATTTTGATATGATGTAAGTTCACTGCGGTGAACCGATCAGAGATGGTTACAAAATGGTGATTATAATGTTTACAGATAAAAAAATAAATGTACGAACTCCCCTCTAACGTTTTTGTATTTCTGATTGGCATTACAAACTAATACCCAAACACAAAAATACAATTACATTAAAATGAAGTGAACTATTGGCACTAAGTAAAGAAATTTTTTGAATGTTCGCCATTCTGTAGCATTAATTTACTGCTGCTTCAATGAGGAAACAGCCTTTTCATTACAAACTGACTGATCATCTGACCTGATTAACAGCAGGCTTCACAATGTTGTCCTTGTCAAGCAGCTCTGCAAGATGCCGCACAGTGTAATTAGACACTCCAATGGCACGGAGGCAACCGGTGTTGTACAAGTTTGTCAGTGTTTCCCAGGTTTCAAAACGTTCCTTACGATGGACACTGCTGTCCACTGGAACACTTGACACACCAGGCCAGTGAATCAAGTACAGATCAATGTAATCTACACCCAAGTTCTTAAGAGACTTCTCAACAGCTTTCACAGCTCTTTCACGGCCAAAATCAGATGGAGCTAAATTTGGTTTAAAATGCAAATTTGCTATTATTACAAACTGTTATTCAAGTACAAAACAGAAAATTAAAGGTACATCTTAATCACCAGCAAGAAATCTATTACTTTAAAACGGCAGAATATGGCTTACATGAAGAGTATATACATTTATAAAGTCAGAGGTTTACTAAGCTACCCAAGATGCATTTACATGATACTTCCAAAATTAAGGGAGTTGTATGGTAAATATTTTTTGCCAATAAAACATTGGAAGCAATCAGAAATGGAATATCTATAATAATGTGGATGGGCCTTCATCATCACAAATGCAAAAAAGTTTTCTTATCTCTTGCAAGAAAAAACAGTCTCGGATACTAATCTATTATGCTGCCTAATCCATTGGATCTCATCCACCCTCCTCCTCCAAATGACCTAGTCATCAAAATATCCTTTTTCAGCAGCATCCCAACCACAATCTAGTCAGCTTCCATCAGTCCTTAACCCTTACCAACCTAATCGTCCTAAGCAACATATCATCTAACCTTGTACAGTAGGTAAGTGAGAACATGCCTATGAGGCGCGAGGTGTGGAGCAGAGACAGAGTTCTTTCCCTTTATCTCTTCTGTCCCATGCCTCCCTGAGAACCGCATTATTGGCCTTCCAAAAAACATTGCTGTATCAGTGGACTTGACTGTCAGCCTTGTCGTGTGTCACTGTTCACTAGTTGTGGTCTCATAGTTTCTTTCTTTTTTATTATTTATTGCTCCACAACAAAGGAGATAATTCAAGTGAAACATGAATGCAGAATTCAAATCCACATTAAAAGGAAGAAGCAGATGAAAATATGCAGCCATCAGAGATGTTTTAAATGGGAAATGCCGTGTGGCTAGGGCCTCCCGTTGGGTAGACTGTTCGCTTGGTGCAAGTCTTCCGAGCTGACGCCACTTCGGTGACTTGCATGTCAATGGGGATGATATGATGACGATGACAACAACAACACAACACCCAGTCCCTGAGCGGAGAAAATCTCCCAGCCAGGAATCGAACCCGGGCCATTAGGTATGACATTCGGTCGCACTGGCCACTCAGCTACCAGGATGTTTTAAATGAATAAAATGAAATAAGTATCATAATGAAGGAAAAAAGTCAGCACCTACATGTACAGTACTAGTATTATTGATGCAGTAGTTATTGATTCCATTTATGCGAGTAGAGGATTTCACCAACATTATTAAGGAAGACACAGTGCAGAGACAGTTTAAATATTTATATTACTCGAATCTCTTCATGTTGGTCAAAGTTACAATTTTCATATAGGCCAAGTAATCGAAATGTTTCAATTGTCCACTATCACCACAACAGCCTCTATCAAATCTTCTCATCCACCTCTCATGGCCACTGTAGAGAATCCCTTCCATCACACAACCTAAAAATAGAGACCTCACACTAGATTTAATTTTACTGAATTTATCATGGATCTACTTTTTTATCTAATTTATACTACAGAAACATTTGTATGTCACCACCCACCCCACGCGTAAGAACTATTAAAATGTTCATCACTCAGTTAGCTTATCCAACCAGGCTCTTCCCACAATCCCACATGATCATATCCTGACAACATTTCAAGAATACTTTACCTCCAGCCAAGACTCACTTTCTTTCCCCACATCTCTTACTAATGATACAGTTATTAAATGACAGAGGGCTGTCAGAAAAAAGCAACATTAGGATTTAATGTATTGTGGAAGATGAGATCATTAGAGAAAGAGAAAGAGCAAAAGCTCAGATTGAACAAGGATGGGAGAGAAAATAAGCTATGTCTTTTTCGAAGAAAAAGTCTTGACACTTTCTTTAGTCATGGAAAACCCAAATCTAAATGAACTGATTGGGCTTTAAAACTGGGAATGTGAGTCCAGTGTCTCCATCATTGAGCATCTTTGCTTGGTGCCGGCTGTCACACACACTGACATACAAGCCCTGTTGCAGTGACTATATCTCGCAAGTTCATCACAGCCTCCAGTCCCTTCTCAGATCCCTACACTATTTTCAAAACCTCTGTCCCCACATCACTCCTATAAACACACTTTCAGTAAGCCTTCAAAGACCAATAAGTCTAACACATGATATGCCTCAGTGTGGCTATTGCTGCACACCAGTGAAAGAATCTCTGCTGTTGTAAGCCAACACCTTAGACCTATTACTTGCAGATTACTCTTCACTAGGGACTAACCAATTCCTCACCCATGCTACTGAAAGATATTTTAATCCTTGGTTCTCTGCTTGGACAAATGGATGTGATTTGGGTTGCTAAACACCAAGGTCATTGGCATCCATCTTTTGATATAACAATATGAGAGTAACTAAAATACTTGCAGAGGCAAAACAGCTATTTATAAAATCACTCGTCAACATGTTGCATACACATTCATTAGTATCTCAAAATAAATTATGGTTTTGAGACCCACACTTACAAAATTCACTTCTAATAATTGTTGTAGGAAAGTTCCTGTAGAATGTACATAATTTTGCATTGAAGGAGACCACTCACTGAAAATCAGATGCCTTGAGTTGTTGTTGAGCTAGTGTAAAAAACACACACACACACACACACACACACACACACACACACACACCCTATGCCTCTACATGGTACCAGCTTAATTAACGGTGCCAATGCTATTTGTCAGCAGGTGGACTGGTTTGGTAGGGGTAGTGCCAGGAGGGGTGGGTAGAGGGAGGCAGGGAGAGGGACAAGGGGTGGGGATGCAGCCAGTTTCCCAGCTAAGAATGCAGGAGGGAGGTGTGGTAGGTATATGGGATGGCACAATTGTAGCAGCTGGTGGAAACTGGCACTTGCTGAAAGTGATGTGGGGACATGAACTGGGAGAGGGCGACAGGATAGAAGAGGGGGAAACTCCTGGTTGGAGGGTGCAAGGACAGTGGGTTACCTGAGACTAAGGCCAGGATGATTAGAGAAGAAGAGGATGTGTTGTGAGGATAACCCCATTTGTGTAGTTCAGAGAAACTGGTGGTGGAGAGAAAGATCCAGATTGCTTGGGTTGTGAAGAAGCCACTAAAATTGAGCATGTTGTGCCACCAGGTTGTCAACTCTTTTCTTGCCATCAATTTGGTGGTGGCCATTCATCCTGGTGGACAGCCAGTTGGTAGTCATACTAACATAAAAAGCTGTGCAGTGTTTGCAGTGGAGCTGGTTTGTGACATGGCTGCTCTCACAGTTTGCCCAGTCTCTGATGAAGTAGGGTAGGCATGCGACAAGACTGGAGTAGGAGAAGCTGGGTGGGTGAATTGGGCAGGTCTTGCACCTTGGTCTGCCAAAGGGGTTGAGAGTGGGTGTGGCACAGGAATGGACTAAGTTGTTGTGTAGGTTGGGTGGGCAATGGAACACTACTTTAGGAGGGGTGGGTAGGATCTTGGGGAGGATGTTCCTCATTTCATGGCAGGATAAGAAATAATCAAGGCACTGGCTAAGGATATGGTTCAGTTGTTCCAGTCCAGGGTGATAGTGGGACACAAGGGAGGGGGGGGGGGGGCAGTCCTTTATTGCTGATTCTTGGGAGAAGTGGGAGGATTGGACGTGTGTGGGGTATTGGCACAGAAAATCTGTTTGTGAACTAGGCTTGGAGATAGGGGGTGTAATGCCTGTCTGTGAAGGCCTTTGTAAGGCCTTCAACATACTAGGCAAATGAGTTCTCATCACTCCAGATACACCATCCACAGGTGGCTAGGTTGTATGGGAGAGAATTTTTGGTGTGGAATGGATGATAGCTGTTGAAATACAGGTACTGTTGGGTGATTAGTGGGTTTACTGTGGACAGAGGTGTGGATGGAGCCATCAGAGAGGTCAACATCCAGGAAGGTGGTGCACTGGGTAGAGGAAGATCTAGTGAGGTGGATGGGAGAAAAGGTGTTGAGGTTGTGAAGGAATGTGAATAGGGTTGTCTTGGCCCTGAGTCCAGATGAACCTGAACCAGACTAGAAGCTGGAAATTTTGGGAGGCCAGGAGGGTTTCCTCTAGATGGCCCATAAGCAGATTCACACATGCAGGTGCCCAAAGGTGTGCCATCAATTTGTTTTTAAGCCTTTCCAGGAAAAGTAGCTGTGGGTCAGGATACAGATGGCAAGATGAATAAGGAATGAAGTAGTGGGTTCAGAGTATGATGGACACTGAGAGATGTAGTATTAGATAGCAGCAAGACCATGGGCATGAAGGTTGGTATGTAGGGAGGTGGCATCAACATTGACAAGTAGAAATCCAGGAGGTAAAGTGGTGGGGACGGTGGAAAGTTGGTGCAGGAAGTGGATAGATACCCTTGAAGTGGGTGGCTAGGTTTCACACAATTGGTTGGAGATGTTGCTCAGCAAGAGTGGAAATATGACTGATCAATCACCCACTGAGTTTTAAAAGTGAACAAAAAATGCTGTCTTATTATCTAAGGTACAGGAGTTTGTTTCAATGGGTAGAAGTCTCCTCATTTTAAATCACAGTGTAGTATTGGACGTTATCATTCTCATATGTAAAATTCAGACAAATCACTCAGTACTTTGGAATTAGGGATTCAATAAATAATGATTATATCAAAGAAAATAATCACTTTTTGAAAATATAATATAGCTAACTAGATAAGGAAACAACTCACCAAGCAGCAACAAGATTAAAAAAGCATATAAAAGCTAAGGAAATGTGCAAACTTTTGTAGCCAGTGGCTCATTCTTCTGGTATATGGGTTGGAGGGATAGGAAGAGGGGTGAAGGAAAAGGACTGGTAAGGTTTCGGAAAGGGGGAAAGTTATGGAAAAGTCGCCCAGTACCCTAGGTCAGGGGATTACTGGACGGAATGAGAGCTCTTTGCAGTTTTGGAGGTGACGTTTTTCTGGCCTTGACTCATGATCCATGGGACAAACTTAGCAGCAACATGATGCCTTACAAGATGCTGTGTCACGATTTCATTACATGATCCAACTGAAATGTTACACTCTTCTGCAATCTCTCGGACAGTCAGTCTTTGATTGGTACGCATGATTCCATTGATGTTCCAGACACGAGTGCCAGCAGTAGATGTCGAAAGGTGTCCTGAGTGACAGCCATCTTCAACTTCTGCCTGGCCATTTTTAAATCGTGTGAACCATTCAAAACACTGAGTATGGCTTAATAACTCATCACTGTAGGCTTTCTGTGTCATCTGGTGTGACTGTGTAAAGGCTTTCTTTAGTTTCACATAAAATTTAATGCAGACGCATTGCTCCTCTAATTTTGCCATCTCAAAATTCGCAAACTATGTGACACAGCATTCTACTCAATACAGAACTGAACAATAGCTAAAGGACATACAAAAATGAAACTTCCGGCAGATACACATTAAACAGAGGCATTGCAAGGGTGCCAGCTGCGTTTCACTCCAACACACCACTGACGTGAAATTACAAATGATCAAGAATTTTTTGAACAGATCTCGTATGTCATTGTCTTTGAAGCTGCAAAATAAGTCGAAAAGCTAGTTGCCTTCTTTTACATCCTAACTCAACCCAGGACATATTTGCCTTTTTTTTGTATTATGATATGAGCATTTTTCATTCTAATTCCCAACTTTTACTCACCATAATTGTGACATTAGATTGCCATAGCTTGGCAACTGATTTAAATTTTTGTTGACTTGGGTGACTTCTGATCTGGTGTAGGTTTTTTTATTGTCTTTCACACCACGGTGCTTATATCATGGCAATGGATAAAACTTTCACAAAACAACAGGACAACCATTAATTACACGTATTTATCTACATTCTTGCAAAATTTGAACCGATTCGTACAAGGCTTAAACACAGAAGTGGCATGTACTGCATTTAGCTCGACTCTAAACCATCATATCTCAACAATGGATAAAGGTTATATGGGAAAAAATTAGTTTTGACTTTATCCTTTTTTGTTTATCTTCATGCAAAGTTTGAACTGATTGGTACAAGTTTGAAGTATAGAAGCGGCATGCTTCATAAACATTCCAGAAAAACATAGTTTTTGCCCGTAAAATCCAGCATGTATAAAAAAACTCACAAAAAGTGTTTTTTACATGTAAAATCCAAATGAAGTTCAATTTTTGAAAGCTAGCTTTCAATTTTTGAAAGCTAGCTTTCAATTTTATCATAAGAATGCATTTTTTATTTATCTGATCTACTTCAAACCATTTCTGCACATTCAATTCACATAAGAACACATTTTACATGCTACATTTTACTCGATTTTAAACCATCATATCTCGATAACAGGTAAGGATTACTGGACGAAAAAAAAAAAAAAAAAAAGTTTCCACTTTATCCATTATTTACCTTCGTGCAAAGTTTGAACTGAGTCATGCAAATTTAAGGTATAGGAAGTGCTCATTTCAAAATCCACTGATAAAAAATGTGTTTTTTGCATGTTTTGGACATAAAATCCAAATGGTTCACATACAAATAATGCCATTGGCTGAGCATTAATTTCAGCCCAATTAAAATATTTTGCAAAAGGAATTAATCAATCCATACAATGTGCCTGGGCATGCAACTTTAGTTTGTCAAACCTTGCTTAATACTGTATAATGTAACATAGCTACAATAAAACATGTGTTTGAATGGCTGTACAAAAGGCTGCTGATCTGGGTCTAACTAAAAACATTTTACCCTTTGTTCCTTGCCCAAATGGGAACTAAGTGTCAGGACAACCCTAATCCCAAACCATGATTCTGCAACATATTTGTTTTTTCAAATATATTAATTAAAGCACTTCTGTTGTTGCTGTTGCATCCAAAAACCAGCTATTAGTAAATTTCTTAGTTGCTTTTTCTAATTACAACACAGAAGAATGTTTCACAATAATTATTTCATTTTACAAAATTAATTTTCATAATTTCAAACTATTGTAACAAGTGCCTAAGTGGTGTATTATTTTATGTTAACTCAAATAAGTCTTTGTAAAATATTTTCTTTGTATGTAAAATATACTTTTATTTCATTTTGTGTTAGGAGTCTTGGCAAGTTAGGTGTTTGTTACACACTTCACTTAAAATTTCTGGGCTGAAGGCCATGGTTGATATGTAAAACTTTCCCTTAATGTTTCAACTCTGGCTGCGGGAGACACCCACAGAGGTGAAGTGACAAATAACAATCAGAACTCAAGGGAGCGCTGAATATATAGGCATTATAGAGGGCACCACAGTCCACCAAGTAATGTTGGCTATGAGACTATCTCTGATAGTGCCAACATTCTCCATTGAAAGTAATCGATTATCATTCTGCCAGTGCAAAGACGACATCCATATTTTATCTAATTTTTCTGTTAGAATTATTACGATGTTTATAAATCTCAATAGCCTCCGTATATATGCACGCATGACAGTGTGATATTTTCAATATGACACTCATCTCACTGAATTTTATTTCATGACTACCCTCTTGGCACCCACGTTCTGCCATTGCCATTTTAAATGTATGTGCCAGACAGCAATTCCTCTTATGTTCAACTAGACAGTTGAAGTCATTAAACTGGAAATAGCAACTGTTAGTGCATGCTGTTGCTTGAGAAGAGATTTAAGGACTGCCTTCACGGAAATTAAACTCAAAGGACTGGTGGTTGAGGCGGAATGCATGGAGTTGAATACCATATTTATCATCAAAAAGTGTTTGAACCCAAGAACACAGAAAATTATTGTTTGAACAGTACACACACATGGAAATCAAGGTATAATACAATTAGCAGTACACAAATGGCTGGTGGAGCCATGCGCTCCGGTTTATGTATTAATTTGCTCCACAGGGGGTGCAGCTGACAGGATGCGCAAGCAACTACTGTCGTATTAGCAGGCCGGGTGGCTGAATCAAACTTCATCCGCAAACTATGAAGCAGCACACACACGAAGTTTCATTGCAAAGAAGTAAGCATGGTGATTAAGTCCATTTCTTCTGCAGTTGATGCAGGTTGTTCAGTCATGCAACATACTGCCACCAGTGTGTAGGCCAGGAAGTGGCTCGAGTGTGGACAGGTGTAATGCCCACCCCCTGTGAGCAGCCCATGTGGTAGGACAGCTGACACTGGTGCAGTGTCCCTTTTCATATCCAATTCCAACCCCAGACAAGGAAGTTTGAGTGAAGGTGGCAGAACAGGCAGTAGCAACGGAGACCTCAGCTGTGACAGCATGAGAGCCGGGGTCCCACTGGGGCCCCCCAACAGATGGAGGGGGCTCCCCACAGCAGAGGAGACAGTGGTAAAAACATCAGCAGTAGCAGTGAAGAAGGAATGGGCACTGGCTGTGATGTAGGAGACAGCTGGGCAGATGAAGGATGAGGTGGCAGTGGAGGTGTATCTAGTAAGCAGCCGCCTATGTGAGGTCATAGATGATCAACGTGTTATGACGCCCTCCTCTCAGCCATGCAGGTAACACACAGGCATCAGCCACTGGTACTCTTGATTACCACCAGCACCCATTTCGGCTGGCAGCCAAACCTGCGAGCCAAAATAGCTGTGCCAGGCTGGAAGCATTTCACGCCAATGCCAGTGGACAGTATTGCATTGGCCTGCGCAAGCAGATGTAGCAGAGTCGGGGGCTGACAACTGTGCAACAACTCTGCCATACTTTTATTGCCAACATGGGTGAACCCATAATAACTGAGAAACTGGTCAACAGCTACCTCTGATGACACATCCAAAACGTATATTTTCATCTGAGTCTTAAATGTTCATACTACTTATTCTGCTTCTCCATTTTATTGGGGGTGGAAAGGAGGAGCTGTGGCATGGCAAACACTACCTTTTTCACAAAAATCTTCAAATTCCCAAGATATGAACTGGAGGCCGTTGTTGGTAACTTTTGTATACAGAAGACCTTCCAGTGCAAAAATTTTTGACACAGAGGAAATTGTTGCTGCTGCATAAATAGAAAGACAATGCACCACATACGGAAACTTAAGAGTAAGCATCAATTACAACAAGCAAGTAGAACTTCCAAAAAGATCCCGCAAAATCAATATGAATTCGTTTCCAAGGCTGCTGTGTATCAGGCCACAGTGACAAAGAAGCACAAGGAGCTACCTGATAGATGGCACACTGTGGGCAGGCTGCAACAGCTCACGTTATTTGCCCATCAATGCCTGGCCAAAAAACATGTCTGCGTGCAGTGCTTTTGTAAGTGACAGACCCCAGTGGCCCACTTGTAATAAAACCATAACCTCAGGCGGAAAGGCAGATGGGACTAAAGCCCAAGGAGCAGTGTTTTCTGTAGCTTACAGTAACACTCTGCCCCAAAACAGGAAGACTATTTTGTAATGCATAGTAATTTCTCAAAAGATCAGAGGCATGGCCCAGAGGTTTGTCTGGCCAGCCATGTTGCACAAAAAAAACACAACTTAAAACAGGATCTGTGGCTGCAATTTTAATGCTAGTAGTAGGAAACCCATCAAAAACATTCGGAGCTTCGATGTCTAAATGAAAACAAAGTAATTCCTCTTCATCAAACTATGTCTCTGAACCAATCGGCAAACGCATGTGCATGTTGCACTGTAGGTCAATAATGTATCTCATAATTGTACTGAGACAGGAAAAGAGCCCACAACAGTACACATTGTGCAGCATTATCTGGAAGGAACGCCGAAGAGTTAAAAAGAGACAGCAATGGTTTGTGATGTGTGACTGGTGAAACTTAGACCCAGATAGAAAAACGTGACTTTTTTTTTAGAGCACAGACGACCGCCAAATCCTGTTTCTCTATCTGAGAATAATACTGTTGTGCCGAATTTAAGGATTTAGAGGCATAAGCAATAAGGTGCTCAGAACCGTCTGTATACTTATCAGCAAGGACAGCACCAACACCAAACTGAGATGCACTATTGCTAACACAAGGTGCTGGCTCAGCTGAAAAGTGACCAAACAAGGGGCTGACTGTAGCTTAGTTTTCAACAACCAGAATGCCTGTCACAAGCCAGGGACCAGTGGGAAGGAATACATTCCACAATAACGCGTGGAGTCGTCATGCCACGATAGCAGCATCTGGTATGAATTTGTGGTAGTATGCAATTTTGCCTAAAATACCTGTAATTTCTTGATGGACATGAGGTGTGGCAACACAGCAATAGCATCAATATGCTAGTGCAATGGTTTAATGCCAACATGTGACACTTCAAAACCCAAGCAAATGATGGGTGGTTAAAAAAACTGTGTCTTGTCCAAATTTCACTGTAACTCTGCAGACTGTAAAATAGAAAATGGAGCATGAAGGTACTGCAAATGTTCTGTAGAGGTACCAGATGCTACTATTACATCTAAATAGTTGATGCAGCCTGGAATTGATCTAATAAGTTGCTTTAAAAAGTGCTGAAAAAATAGCTGATGCACTTGCAACACCAAAAGGCAAATGCTGGTATTGATAAAGCCCAAACAGGGTATTAATAACAACAAGGCATTTAGATTCCTGGTTGAGCAGCAGTTGTAAATATGCCCCTGACAAGGCAATTTTTGAAAAATAATGGTGACCCAATAATTATAATTTTGTTAACAGCTTGTCATTGTGCGGCAAAGGAGGTATAATTTACTGGCAGGTTTTTTGACTATAACCAGTGTTGCTGATAATTCACTGGAAGAAACGGGTCAAATAACATCAGGGGATTGAAGAGAATCTAATTCTGCTTTGACTTGATCCTGTAAGGTTACAGTATCAGGCGGGTCCTGAAAAATCGGGGGTGGGCAGACTGTTTCATCATAATATAAGTCTGAAAATCTGTTACACAATCCAGTCTCGGGAAAAACAGAGAGCAAAATTTAGCAAAGAGAGCATCTATCTGCTAATATGGAACTTGATCAGAAACCAAATGCACTTCATGATTGAGCAGGAAAACTAAACAGATTTTCATTTTAAGCACTGCCGCCAACTAGGAATGTTAATGAACATGCCACAGCCTTGTAAGTCACAGGTGCAGATGCATTTCACATCTAGTATTGATACTAGCTCATTTTATTCTGCCATCTTGAATTGCAGCCAGCCAGTGACAGCATCTGGAAGTTAGTTGTAAGTGTCAGTTATCTGAACACAGGCCATTTTTCCAAGAGAACAAGCATAACAACTTTTTTCACTAAGTTTTTAATAAAGTTAGTAAGTTCATAATGACTATCTAGGGCCTGATGGCTTCCCACAAAATTTTGCCTGTGGTGACATTGTTTTTCGATTTTTACACTGTGAAACCACTGATTGACGATACCTCACCACCACCTCTGGCCACAAACTGCATAAAATTCACAATGAATGATATTTACTATGTGATTTTTTTACCTGGTAATAATCATAATGCCCCACTTATTTCACTCATAAAACAAAGTTCAGTTGCAGCACTCATTTCGAATTATTATTACAGGCAAATGAGTGAATGCATAGAATTCGCACAAGCAAATTTGGATGTGTAATAAGCAACTGAGTACCTTGGTAAAGGAATGCTGTCACTTAACATATCTTTTCTCAATAAGAGTTAAATGATAGTGGCACCTATGCCATTTTTTGTCACTAATGTTCATAACATGCATCAAAATACCCAGAGATTTGTCTATTATCTGTTATGACATCTTTGAATTTATGTTGCAGTTTTAATTATTCATAAAGAAATACTGGTACACTTAAAATAAGTCACAAACATTGGTTATGACTCATTCAGACTGAAGTTAGAAATGGCATTACCAATCAGGCAGCAGGAGTCGTACATAATTATCATCTGACGTGTATTAAAAACAGAGCAAATGACATCAATAACAAATGTAAATCACTCTGACACCACAACCAAGACTTTTCGGGGAGCCACTATGCCAATCTAACCTAACTTTTCATTCTACATAAAAATTGAGTTTGCTCTCTGGTTAGCTTTCTTGTAATAGGAATTAGACATCTAAAAATTGGACTTATGAATAGATTTATTGTTTATATCTAAAAACAAAGATGATGTGACTTACCGAACGAAAGTGCTGGCAGGTCGATAGACACACAAACAAACACAAACCTACACACAAAATTCTAGCTTTCGCAACAAACGGTTGCTTCGTCAGGAAAGAGGAAAGGAGAGGGAAAGACGAAAGGAAGTCGGTTTTAAGGGAGAGGGTAAGGAGTCATTCCAATCCCGGGAGCGGAAAGACTTACCTTAGGGGGAAAAAAGGAAGGGTATACACTCGCGCACACACACACACATATCCATCCACACATATACAGACACAAGCATGTCTGCTTGTGTCTGTATATGTGTGGATGGATATGTGTGTGTGTGCGCGAGTGTATACCTGTCCTTTTTTCCCCCTAAGGTAAGTCTTTCCGTTCCCAGGATTGGAATGACTCCTTACCCTCTCCCTTAAAACCCACTTCCTTTCGTCTTTCCCTCTTTCCTGATGAAGCAACCGTTTGTTGTGAAAGCTAGAATTTTGTGTGTATGTTTGTGTTTGTTTGTGTGTCTATCGACCTGCCAGCGCTTTCGTTCGGTAAGTCACATCATCTTTGTTTTTAGATATATTTTTCCCACGTGGAATGTTTCCCTCTATTATATAGATTTATTGTTTGTTACTTATAAACAAAATGCATTTATCTACCTAACTTGGTTGTGATAAATATATCTTCTCTTTTCAGGTTGTATTTTGGCAGTAAGTCTTTAAGTGCTAAGCCAATGTCCTCCTCATTGCCATACACTGCAGCAGTGTCTGAAATAAAGATAACACATTTTAAAATATCGGTGGAATCAGACCATACCATGCTTCTGATCGAGACATTTGGAGAGGATCCCAATGTTACACTTAAATTAATTACATACATTTATTTTTGTTAACAACAATACAAGATAAACATTAAGCACTTCCTAACCGCCACAGAATACACATGCAAAAATATTAAATATGTAGAAGGTAGTATACAAATACCCTTTCTTTAAGCATGTCACAAAAATGTGTTTGTTTTATATTGAAAACGCTAAAGACAAACTGAATTTAAAAAACTGAACTTGGATGGCAATGTGAAACTTAGCACAATTTACATACTCATAATGGAAGCAACACTTTTAAATACACCACACTTATAGCTGTTTAATAATCTGATGGTTGTGATCAGTATTCCTTTGGTGGGGGCATAAATATTTACAATGAATAGTTTTGTGTCAAACTAAACACTAAATACATAAATTAGTGACAGCACACCACTTTAGGTAGATGGTCTGAAAGTAATTTTGAGCAATAAGTAACTACAAAAAACAAACACACTGTCTTTGAAATACATAAACAAAAGTATAGTACCTAGTATTTTCATTGCTAGTTCAGGAAGAAAACTTGCTGTTTGTTTTGCAATAATGTTCAAAATATCATTTTCGTCAAAATTAAATGTTTGCTGACCTCATATTTCATGGCACATGTCCTTTATTTGTTTATCTTGGCCTCTTCTTCATGATAATTTTCTGTCGAATGCCCAACTTACATTCTGCCAAAGCTATGTTCAAATGGCTCTGAGCACTATGGGACTTAACATCTGAGGTCATCAGTCCCCTAGAACTTAGAACTGCTTAAACCTAACTAACCTAAGGACATCACACACATCCATGCCTGAGGCAGCATTAGAACCTGCGACCTTAGCGGTCGCGCGGTTCCAGGCTGAAGTGCTTAGAACCACTCGGCCACACTGGCCGGCCCAAAGCTATGTACCTCAGTTAAGATCATTTCATTAACAGATGGATAGGATTGAACAGCCAACAGATGGGAGATTTGCTTACATGTCAACACGATGTTTTGTTTCAGCTATTCCTCCCCCCACAAAAAATTATGCTTTTACAGTAAAAGGAAAGTGCACAATCCTGAAACTCCATAACTGGTGCAAACAGGACTGTTATTCATTTAACATATTTCATGCAGATGTATAAATGTCTTTTACACAGGTTACAGTCTAAAGTCTGGACTTGACTATTAGTCATACGTTTCACTGTATCACATCCCCAAATCCCACTACAGCCCCATGAGATGTAGCACGGAAGTTACATTCAACTTTTAGATTAAAATCATTCTCTAAAAAACATAGTAATTACAGTTTAGATAAATTCTTGAACTCTTTCCAACACATTAGTATGGAACAAGAAAATAGTTTCCCTAAGTCTGGAAATTTTTCCTTTAGCTCAATTGATGATGATGATGATGATAAGAATGCTGTAACTAAGTATTGTCACATTATAGACTGTCACTTACAACAATATGAGTTTTCAAGCTCATTAAATGAAACACAAATTTTAAAAGTGGTATTTTTTTCATGGTTTCAGTGAGCAATATTGTTTTCATTTTGATACAGTGCAGTGAAATCTACTTTCAGTAAAAGTCCCTTTTCCCAACTTGCTTAGCAAGAGCATCTAGAAACAGATAAATTACCTGAGCGATCAACAAGAAATTTTAGTCTCCAGCACTGACAATGTTGAGCACCAAAGGACAAAGTTCAAGACTAGTACTGTGCAATAAGTATAAACACATATGGTGTCAAGCAACGTTTCATAAAATTGGGAAAGACCAACCATGGTTTGACAGTCATGTTAGAAAGCTGCTATGAAAGCAAAAAGAGCTTCACTGTAAATTTAAACACAGCCAATTCTTCACACACAAACAAAAACTGAAAAAAGCCAAAATCAGCACAAGGACAGCTACGCATGAAGCATTCAGCATTTTTCAAAGTAAAATTCTATCTACCAACTTGACTGAAAATACTCTGAATTTTTGTTCTGATGTTAAATCAGTAAATGGTTGACCATAATGCATTGAAACAGCTGTTCACACAGATAAGAGCAAAACATTAAACATCTTTTTCACCAAACTGTTTCACTGAGGAGGATTCACTGTAGTTCCTTCTCTAAATCGTCATACAGATGTCAAAATTACACATCATAATACGTGACCGTGAAAGAGACAAGCAACTGAAATCACTCAACAGAGGGAAGGCCACTGCAACTGATGAGATATCAATAACTTTCTACATAGAGTATGTGAAAGACCTTGTTCCTCTTGTGGCAGCAGTGTACCCTAGGTCACTGGAGGAGCAAAGCGTTCCTAATGATTAGTAAACAGCACAGGTCATTCCCATTTCCAAGAAGAGTCATCAAAAATATGCACAAAACTTTAGGCCTTTATCTCTGACATCTGTCTGTTGTACAGTTTTGGAACAAGTTTTATGCTCACATATTACGACATTTCTGAAAACAGAAGAACACTGAATGAATCAACATGGGTTCTGAAGAAATGATCAACCTAACTCAGCCGCTTCATCCTCAAGGCCCAGAAAGCAGTAGACACCAGTGTCCAGGTGATGCCACACTCCTTGTCTTCTGGAAAGCATTTGGTGCAGTTCTGCACGTCACCAAATGAACAAAATACGGGTGTATGGACCATCAGACAAACTGTGTAAGTGGATTGAATAGTTTCTATCAGACAGAACACAACATATAATTCTCAACACAAAGGAATCTTCAGATGTAAATGTACAAGGGTGGTTCAAAAAGTTCTTGGAATCACCACGAGAGGTCAGCGCTAGTGCAACGAGTTGTTCACGTGATATTCATTGGACTGTTAACTGTAAACACATGCCACATCAGTGCTCTTGCAAGAGAGATGTGGCAGTGATGTGGCTCTGTTGTTCCCATGTAGTGATTTGTGAAGATGGAAAAAATAGAGATTCGAGCAGTGATTAAGTACTTCATAAAGAAAGGTATGAAAGCAAAGGACATTCATGCTGATTTCCAGAATACACTGGGGGACTCTGCTCCTTCATATTCAACTGTTGCCAAGTGGACAACTGAATTTTAATTTGTTCAGGAGAGCTCAGATGATGATCCACACAGTTGTTGGCCATGATGTGTCACTACTCCAGAAATCATTGCAAAAGTGCACAAAATGGTCATGGAGGATCATCAATTGAAAGTGCGTAAAATTGCTCATGCTTGCCAGACGTCATCTGAAAAGGTATATCACATTTTAACTGAAGAATTAGAAATGAAAAAAATTATCTGCAAGATGGGTGCCACGACCCTTGACGCTGGATCAAAAACACAAGAGAATGGACATATCGGAACAATGTTTGGCCTATTTTAGGAGAAACGAACATGATTTTTTGTGTCACTTTGTGACCACAGGTGGAACTTCGGTGCACTACTATACCCCAGAGACAGAACAACAGTCAAAGCAGTGGAAACATGCTGATTCTCCGACACCAAAGGAAGCAAAGACAATTCCTTCGGCACGAAAGTTCATGGCATCAGTGTTCTGGGATGTGAAGGGGATTCTGTTAGTAGATTACCTCCCCACTGTGCAAACAATTAGTGGAGAATATTATGCTAACCTCCTGGAGAAACTGCAACAAAAGAAACATGAAAAAAGGGCAGGTTTTGCAAGAAAGAAAGTTATCTTCCATCAAGACAATGTGCACCTGCACATGTGCCGTCGCCATGGCAAAATTATACGAACTACAGTATGAATTGTTGCCACACCCAGCTTATTCGCCTGATATGGCTTCATCAGACTTCCATCTCTTCCCAAAACAGAAAATTTTTCTTGGTGGATGATTCACTTCAAACGAAGAACTGATAGACAGAGTTGACAACTATTTTGCAGGCCTGGAGGAAACTCATTTTTGAGATGAGATCAACGCACTGGAACATCATTGGACCAAGTGCATTAATCTACAAGGAAACTACATTGAAAAATTAAAAAAGTTTCAGTGATGTAAGTACTTTTTTTCTACTCCATTCCGAGAACTTTTCAAACCACCCTTGTAACTTCAGGGAGTGTTATTTGACTGGTACTTTTCAAAATATATGTAAATGACCCATTGGATAATGTCAGAAGTTTGAAAAGGCTTTTCACACAGGGATGATTCACTTCAAACGAAGAACTGATAGACAGAGTTGACAACTATTTTGCAGGCCTGGAGGAAACTCATTTTTGAGATGAGATCAACGCACTGGAACACCGTTGGACCAAGTGCATTAATCTACAAGGAAACTACATTGAAAAATTAAAAAAGTTTCAGTGATGTAAGTACTTTTTTTCTATTTCATTCCGAGAACTTTTCAAACCACCCTTGTAACTTCAGGGAGTGTTATTTGACTGGTACTTTTCAAAATATATGTAAATGACCCATTGGATAACGTCAGAAGTTTGAAAAGGTTTTTCACACAGGACGCTGTTGTATACAGAAAAGTCACATTGCTAGAAAACTGTATCAAAATGCAGAAAGATCTGCAGAGGATCAATGCTTGGTGCAGGAAATGGCAACTGATCCTCAAAATAAGCAAATGTAACATATCGTACATAAATAAGCAGAAATAGCCATTACTGTACCATTACAAAAATGCAGATCACTGGAGACAGTCATACCCATAAAATATCTAGAAGTATGTGTACAAAGCAATTTATACTGGAACGACTACATAAAACTAATTGCAGGCAGGGCAGATGTCAGATTGAGATTTATTGAAAGAATCTTCAGGAGCATTAGTCTAATCACAAAGGAGGTAGCTTACAAAACCTTCATTTGACCAATGGGATCTGTACCAGATAGAATTGAGACGAGGAAATAGAGAAGAGCAGTGTGCTTCATTACAGGCTCATTTAGTAAGTATGAAAGTGTCATGGAGGTGCTCAGCCAACTTCAGTAGCAGGTGCTGCTAGAGAGGTGTTCTACATCACAGTGTAGTTTACTGTAAAGTTCTGAGAGCACACATTCCTAGACTAGTCAACCAGTACATTGCTTCCAACTATGTGTGTCTTGCAACAAGACCTTAAAGATAAAAATTAGAGAGATTGAGCACACAAAGAGGCTTACCAGCAATCATTCTTCCCAGGACTCATTCACACTGGAACAGAAAACAGGAGAAGTGACAGTGGTACACAAATCACCGTCCACCACACACTGTTAAGTGGCTTGCAGAGTATAGATGAGATAACTTTCTATTCCTAACACAAAACAAATGAGAAAGTAATGGTAAAATTTTGTGAATCTGATGCAGCAGATACTCAATGATATCATTGCCTATGGTGTCCATCAATTTCCGTCCACTGCTTTCAACATTGTTCCTTCTCTGCACGCAATAGATTTGATTAACAGTTCTCCTGGTTCTGTGGCAAAATTCATAATGTTACAGTTAATATTATATATTAAGAAGTTGAAACTGGCAGTGTCATGATATTTTACCATTTTTACCCTCATGAAGATGAATGAAGGCCTATCATGTAGTGGCAGTAGTTTTACAGATATTCCTACAATGAGAATCTGCTGATCTCAGGAGCTGAAGTTATATCTTTGAACTTGTGTACTTAAAAAAATATTAATTATGTATGCAGAAGAAAAGCAATAGCAGTAACTGCAGCATACTGGCTCTACTATACACTTATGGTTGTTGGGCAGAGCCATACGTGAGCCAGTAGCTAACAGCTAGGGCATACAAACTTTGGCAGTGACGCAAGCAGTGCTTGGAATGTCAATTTAACTGCCCATTTATAAACAAAAGCAAAGGCTGATAACATTAAACCCCTGCCAATTAATATTATAGAGGAGCAAGATTGCTTTTAGAGTGTGGGAAATTCATGATAGGTTCCCAATGATCCACAGAGAGACAAATTACAACTAGAAATAACCTGGTTGTCTTGCTTAGGACAGGTTGCCACTGGATTTAAAGTACAATGATTATTTCTGTTTAAGTGGGATATAGTTCAGACTCAGCCAACACGAGAAGTGGGCTCCCCTTTTCTTTCTCCTCTTTTTTTCTTTCCAAATGTGATGAAAATCACTCAACAAAGGATTTATTTATTATGCTGTCTGCACTGCAATTAGCTAGGGTTTAGAGTGGTTTTGCCAGTGCAAAAAGTGCAGAGACAGAAGGCCAATTCTGTTCTTGTATTATAAAGGGAATTAACAAGGTTTTCAATTAAATATGAACACAATTTCCTACTTCGTAGTGCGCCCTTTTTACCTCCATGAACTACAAAATGGTAGAGTTTGAGTGAACAGCCAATCAAGTTTTTCAGACACTTAATCATTTTAAGATGTAGAGGAGGCTGTAAAGAAAATTCTTGTTTAATGCTGTTCAGGAAAGTATGTTGGATAGTGGTTTTTAGTCCATAAAAAAGAAAAGGTTAAATTACCTCCTGTAAAGAACGAAGTTCAGCTAATCTTCTCCTGATTTACGACAGCATTAACTGCTGCATGGTAGAAAATAATTAAAAAGATTCAAATAACACTTGCTTTTGGTTCCAGTAACTGTGCACTATGTCAGAAATTATTTTGCTGCCTGAGAACGGCAGTTAAATAACAGCTCTGGTATTAACTGTTATGGAAAGCTTTCCTCTGATTTCAAAACAATTATGTTTAGTAGATGCAGATCAGATATTTAGTTATGGCTATTTTCTTTTGATGCCACGGCATCCATATCATTTATTCAAGGGTAAAAAATGCCTTTCACTGCCAGTAATTTATAAATTCATATTATACAGCTAGTTTTACAAGGATTAACTCAACTGTATACATTTATGTGCAAATAACACACTTGCACTGTATGTAAGAGTGTCCTCATTATGGCTGTCATTATTCTGTTGTTAAGAAAATAAAACACATAGGCAGTGGTCACATCAAATGTTGGTTTGATTTAGAATATTTGTCTGAATTGATTTAAGAAAACTGCAGAAAACACAGATCTGAATGGTCGGTTATTGTCATGATAAGAGTATCTGGACCTACTCAGAGTAGCAGCTCTGCTGTACTGCTTTTCCAATTTAACATCCAAGTACTGTGGTTTTCTACGGTGTTTATTACTGGATTGGTGCACAAGTTTGTAGTGTTTCTTCAGTTGAAACTTCCGGGCTGAGAGGCTGTGGTCGATGTATAAAATTTCCACCAAACGTTTTGTCACCATCTGCGGGAGACATCTTCTGAGGTCATCCGACTACTCAGCCCAGAAGTTTCAGCTGAAGACAACACCGGCTGTGAAAGCCTACATTGGATGATTTGTAGTGATTATCTACAAGCTTAATAAACATGACTGATACACATGCCACACTTTAGTCATCAATAATACATTCTCCTTTACTATTTATAATAGTCTGGCAAAACTGGGGTAGCTTTTTGATTCCGTGACTGAAGAAATCATATGGTTTTGAGGAGAAGAACTCATGTTCAGAGTGCATTTTTATCAGGAAAGGAAGTTCCTTGAAGGTTGTTCGATAGAGAGCAGAAAAGGTGAAAATCTGAGGATCCAAGATCAGGTCAATAAGGTGGGTGTGGAATGACCTCCCAGTTTAACTCCAGTAGTGTTTTTTGTCAATGTAGCAGAATGCAGGTCAGCGTTATCATGGAGTAGCATCATCACATACAATTTTCCTGGTTGTGGTTCTTGGATTCTCTCTGCAAGGTGTCTTAATTGTTGGCAATAAATGTCAGCAGTGATGGTTACTACTTGGGAAAGCGATTCGTAGTACACCACATCGTCACTGATCCGGATATGCAGAACATTATCCTTTGTGTATGCGCACAGTTCTTTGTATAGGGCAGTTGTTGGTTTTGTTTGGGTTCAAACATGCCTTTCTTAGCATAAAGACATCATTTATCACTACCAGAAATGATACAGGACAGGAATGGTCAGTGTTGTTCATGAGCCAATTGATGACAAGTAAACAGAGATGCACATACGGGACGCCACAGATTCTTGTGAGTTTATGTTAGAGCATGAGGTACCCACACACCTGATTTTTCTAACTTTCCCCATTGCAAGCAAATGCTGCACGATGGTGAAATGATCACAGTTGTTCACATTTACCAGTTCTCAAGTACACTGAGATGAATCACTGTGGATTAATGCATTTAAACAATCCTTATCAAATCCTGAATGTCTTCCTGAACATGGAGATTCACTAACGCTGAACCAATCCTCCTTAAAACAACAGAACCATTTTCTTACTGTGCTCCGTCCAATGGCTTTATCCCCATGCATGGTATAAGTGTTTCTGGCTGTGTCCACTGATGTCACCTCTCCGTGGAACTCAATCAGAAGGATATGCCAGCAATGTTCTGATTTCCTCATTTGGCACTCCATTTTCTAGCATCCACAACTCCACTCACTATTTCCAAATGACAATATGCAAACTCAGATAGCAACTGTGAACTAAAAGTAAAAAATGACAACTGACAAATAAAATCATAGCAACCAGCATATCAATAAGCAAAACAAAACTGCTACAAGCTTATGTACCAGCCTAATATTTCTTGTTGATGCCCTTCTTTTATCAAAGGCGATGTAATTTCAACACTACAAAACCGGAAGAGCAGTGTTTTCCTTCATGTTTGATATCTGTCTGGACAGACAAAACAAACACCTATCCTTCTGAACTTGAGACCAGTGTCTTAACAAACACACTACCTCATTTGGTTCTTCGTTTATTTCATTACATAGATTCTTGGAGGTCTTTTGTTGCTAATGAATATGTTACATCAGTGCAGGCAATAAATCTTTATGATCACACAAAGATCTGTCCTAAACAATAAGCAATTTACATCACCAAAGCTGCACAAGGCTATTTTTTAAAAAAATTACATTACTGGTTCCAGGCGTTACTTTTCTTCAATAGATGTGAGACCTATGTTATACAAACAAAAGTACACATTCACTATACACTTCAGACAACAACATAAAAAGTAAATTTAACAATTACTAGAATAAACAAGAGATTCTTATATAATGTGTTTATATATAGGGTTTGTATAAATGTAAGGAATCTGTATTCTGGATAAAATGTATTGAAAATATCACTACAAACAATTAAAACTCTTCAAAATTGGACCCTTAGTTGTCAACACACTTCTACCAACATGTTTCCCACTCTTGGAAAGCACAATGGAAGTCAGGTTTCTTAAGATCTTGGAAGTCATTTTCCAGAATGTACTTCAAGCAGCATATCAAAGTCAGTTTGACCTGAGCTAAAACCTCATTATGTTATTCTTTGAGGGTTATATTCACTCAAGCGAACAGATAAAACTCTACCAGGGTCCCTCATGACTGGAGGGGGTTGGGCAAGCACTGTGATGCTGTTTCAAGTAGATAGTCATTGACCACAAAGCAGTGCAGTTGGTCATGATGCAACATCCAACTGCAAGCAAAGCCTGGTCTCACTCAGTTGACCCTACTCTTCAGTCTTCTCTGCATGTCTATGAAGTCACAGTCTATCCCTCACATCCATCACTCACTCAAATGCACAATGTCCTCATGGTTGAGCTTTCTGCCCAGGGTTCATTTTCTACACTCTATCATCTTCAAAGCACATATGGCATCTCAAAACAGCAGCTTTTCAGAAGTTTTCACTTGCAAACACTTTCTGCATCATGGTCAATGTCTCCATAAATAATCTGCTAAGTCTCACACAGAATTTTATGGTGTAACACTGTACAGTAGAATGTTGTGTTCTGAGATTCACCTGAGCCTACATACTGGGGTACACTAAAATTATGATACCAACCATATGGAAGCTCATGGGCAAAATGATACCAGGTGAAATTTGAAGGCGGCGAATCCCTCCATTGAAGCTATCTGGAGTGAGTACACTGGGACATACAGTAGCATCCAAAAACTTTAGGACTCATTACTTTTACACAAACCTTGTATGTATATGGATTAAAGTGTATTTTTTTATTTTGAGCTGCTCATCATTCTGTTTCCTACAGTGTACAGGGATCGTGTGTTCCTGTTTTTGTACAGCTTAGATCTTGCGTTACTAGATAAACAGCAATGCCTGAAACTGGTCATGAAATAAAGCAAATTTTATTCATCCGTGGTGATTTAACAAAGCACAGTAATTTACTTGCCAAAGGATCATTTGATAATGAATAGCATTTTTCAGTTTAATCTGAGAAAAGCCATAAGCAATATACACAGACACATAAAGGTATAAACATATGTTTAAGACAGATGGACGGCCTTGGGCTTGTTAAAGTAACTATTACTACATATTCATTAAGTGATTTAGAATGAAATACAACAGGATGGCCACATAATAGAGAGTGAGCCTCCACCTTCCAAAATACAAGGCCAGTGTCTTAACAAATGCACTACCTCATTGAGTTCATACATACCATACAATTTTGTTATATTTTTATGTACTTGGAACAATTTAGTTTGATACGATTGGAAACTATTAGATGCTTTTCATTGCCTATTGACACTCACTGCACACACATGAAGGGGCTGCCACAAATCTTCCTTCAGCACTTCTGAAAATGCTGAGTCAGAATCCCCTCATGATGAGTGAGATGCTGAGCTCAGAAAGATATAATTTTGGTTCCCTAATACAGCTACAAAGGAGACCTGAATGAAATCCTTAGAGGTATTAGAGCCTTTCAGAATGAAAAAATGGCACCTACAAAACAGCTCGAATGAGAAATGATCAGGTAGTTTGATTTTATATAATACTACATCACAGTAAGAAAAATTAAGAAGTAAACACACTAGTACACATGTCTGAAATAAATAGCTAAAACAATAAATTTAAATCAATATGGAATTGTTAAAGCAGAGAAATGGAAAGAAGTCAAATGAGAGAATATTATTTCCATTAAAAAAAAAAAAAAAAAAATACCAGCGTAATAAGACATGGTCCAAGTGAAACAGATCATTTTTAATAAATACTTTTTAACGACAGGTTAAAATACTGATGCAAATAAAGCAAGATGTAAAACAAGCTGAAGAATCAACGCAGATAAAACTTAATGGCATTAAAATTTTTCTCTCATCCTACTGGAAATTATGAAGAACATCAAGGCCCTCAAGCAAATGTTCACATGTGGCTGCAGTACTATAATACATAACATTTTTGGCCTTATTAATTCATGTTATACTCCCAGGCAGACAAAAAAAGATTCATATCTTGTACTTAATCACACTCTTAAGACACCCTGTATATTTTTAATAAATGTGAACAATTTTTGCGCAATTGACAAATTGCTCATCATAGTATTTACTATGAATATGATCTACAGAACAAAACAAACTCAACTAATTCAGAATAAGTAAATGAAACGGAGAATTTTTTTACAAGTTCAATGAATTAGCTAATTTTCAAGTAAGAAGACAAAATCAATTTAAACTTTTTTTCCAGCTACAGTGAATTATTGTGCAATGACCACCTTCTATGAAATGTGATAGACTCATGCCCTTAACTGTTATATTCTCCACATCACTGCCTTGCTTTGATAGCTCTAAGCATTACAGACACCAATAAGAATATTCTGACATATGGTTTTCCATTTTTCCGAGGGAGTGCCTTAGTCTCTCAAGTAGGCTACATCCCATTTATAATGCATATACCTAAATTTCAATAATTAGGTCATTAGCTTTATTGACATCAGGCTGTTTATATAACAACGTTAGGGAAAAGTAATTTATTTATTCTAGAAAAATGTTTGATGCAGCCTAGACATTTTCTTCAATCAGCTGCAGCATCTCTTGCATTTGTCACATATTTCTGTAACACAGGTGTGAAACTCATTTCTGAAACTCAGTCTGCAGGTAGGCACACACAATTCAGACGGATTGTTGTTGACTGGTAAAAATCATATGATAAACTCACTTGCAGTCGCCAGTATCCTCATAGACAAAACGCATTAATAATATTTTCTCAACTGAGATAGTTGATAGGGTTGTCGCTAAACATATCACGTAAACCACAAACTTAGCAAATGTAAATTAAGCTGCAACATTGGCAAACCTACTCTCTTTTCCCGAATTTCTGTGATTTACGTTTTGGTCCATTTAACAAAATAAATAAAATCCTGTTATGCTAAGAATAGTGTTGGGCCACCACTTTTTTTGGTCTCGATGCTTGCGTACTTCCTGTTAGCAACTTTATCGTATAATACAATCAGTAAATTATTCAATAGTTTTTAACACCTTACCGATAGATTTGTATCCAGCTTTGAGTGCAGCATCAATTACGCTGTATATTAGATTTTTTCCCTTTATTTTATATGTGCCAACTGAAATAGAACAAAGAACTGATAGCAGGTATTACAAATCAACGCCACTCCTTACAGTCAGTCAAGTTTTATTCTTACATCCAACCATGGGAAACTCTCGTCCTGTATTTAACTTGTATACATAATCTTGGACATCCATGACACGGAGGTGTACTAAAAATTTTTTGTTATTTACGGCTTAAATCTTCTTGAAATTGTACTCAGTTCTACTTCTATCATTCACAAACGCGCCATATCACGAGTATATTTATTTAGATTTTCGAATTTGACCACGCTGATAACAGCTGACGCACAGCTACTCTCTCTCTCTCTTCAATCACAACAAAGCAATGAACTCGTGACGTAGAGATTATTGTGACAAAATGTCAGTAGGATCTTTGAACTATCGAATCGCAATACAGAGATCTGGAGCCGGATTCACACACTCGTTTTGACTTCATAGCCAGTGACATATTGCTGAGGCACACAAAAAAATGTATTTCGCGCTGTTGTTCGTCGCACTGTGTTCTCGCCTGCTTGTGTAAAAATCGTGACCTGTTGCGTATCCCGGCAAGAAGCAATATTTCCTTTTTTTTTTTTTTTTTGTAATCTTCTCAATTGTTCGCATTACTTTCAGAGTGAAATAAGCAAAAACGCATCGTACTCTGCGTTTGCTAAGTGCATTAACTTTGAGCCTAGAACCGAGGGCATTCATTACCACTGGTTTACAAAAGATTTTGAATTGCAACTTGAATGGTTGTCTTGTTGTAAACGAGAGGACAAGATCAATATTAAGAACACAATGATACATTTCGAACATTTTCGTCCGCAGGATTACAAACGGGACATGCAAAATGAATTGTTGGATTTATCTACAAGGAAGTTGCTGAAGTCAGATGTAACTCCATCCCAAAAAATACCTAGCAGTAGACTGATGACCTTAGAAGTTAAGTCCCATAAGATTTCACACACACCTAGCAGTACGGAAGAGGGCTCTCAAAACATTCTAAGTCTTCTTTTCCAAGAAAACAAAACTGGACAGGTCAATTAAAACAGAAATTCCTTCTGATTCGGTCATTATAAGCAATCAGAAAGTAATTAAGGACTTTGAGGAAGAATTGGCTATTGTGAAGAGAGCAAAAATTTTACTGGAGCAAAAATTCGCAGCTTCTTCATAGAAGAGTAAGTAATGAGGTTATTCAATTGAACTGATTTACTTGCCTGTAAAAAAAAAGTTTTGTGTTCTATTAATTATTGTCAGTCCACACACAATTATACAAATGGTGAATATATGTAAATATTATTACATACACATATTATATTGTACTCATCATATGATTTCTATTACACAGATTACACAAATCACAAATTATGTTGTATGCTGTAAGGTACAACGTACTTTGTTAAATCACATTTGTAATGAAAGATCATCTTGTTTCAATAGATATAAATTCATTCAAGTTATAAAATGCTGTCTCTTTCAACTATGTATCTACTACTATTTCAAATTCATTTTCATGTAATGCCCCTTTTTCAAGTGATAAATTGTTGAAAAATACTTTGTCAACACGTAGAAAATTATTTTGGTTGACTGCCTGGTTGGTTTTGGGGAATGGACCAAACAGCGAGGTTATCAGTCCCATCGGATTAGGGAAGCATGAGGAACGAAGTCAATTTTGACCTTCCAAAGGAACCATCCCAGCATTTGCCTGAAGTAATTTAGGAAAATCACAGAAGACCTCAGGATGGCCAGACCTGGGTTTGAACTGTCGTCCTCCCGAATGCGAGTCCAGTGTGCTAGCCACCGCGCCACCTAACTCGGTATTATTTTGGACCTTACTTAAAAGAGTCCAAGGAATGTTGAGTAAGTTCCTATTTCTGGTTTCGTTTGAGTGCACATCTGATCTAAGTCTATAATGTCTCAGTGTTTCACTCAAGGATTAATTCGTTGGCAGATGTAGTAAAAAAATGTAAAGTAGAGTCCAGAGGACATTGCAGATGCTCTTACTTTGAGAGCTTTATCTTCAAAAGCATAAGCTCACATAAAGAGGAAAAAAACTATACTTCACGATGTCACCCAACATTCCAAAATGGACAAACCAGTTTAAGTGTCAACCAAGGATTTTAAAGAAAGTACTAAGTTTAATTAAGGCTAAATCATCAATGTTTACGCCGTTTGAGGCCATAGCTACCCTAAACTTTGATTAAATGAAGCTTTAGAATCGTGTGAGCTACAACTAATCTGACGATGTCATACCTGGCTACACAAGTACGTTCAAGGAACCATGACAATAAATTTGTTTTCAAAGTCGAAGCAGCCAGTATATTAATATTCTGATGTGACAATGACCAGCAGTTTGTTGCAGACAGTCATTATAATACTTTGAACTGGGGTTTGTGTTGTAGCAGTTACATGCACTATGGGAGAGAAAAAACGCAAAATGGTGGTAACAAGTTGGTGTATTTACAACTAAGACGTATTTTTCGAACGCTGTGGACAATACAAGGAGAATATTGGCATTTTATGATGTACTGCATATTCTAAAATATTAAGAAATCACGTTATTGACGATAGAATCACCTTGTCTGACAGAGCCATGTGTACAAAGACTTTAACATACGATCTTCTACAGCACAAGTCAAATGATCTTTTCATCACCTACCACATGTTGGAAGTTCACATGAACGTGACCAGATGTGCATGTAAGGACGTTCTAATGGTTGCACAGCTGTTTTCACATCACCCTGCCCAAACTGTGTGATACATCCTTCATAAAGACTGCAAAAGGAGCTTCATGGAATTGATAAACAACGTTTATGATGTGTTGAACTCGAGATCAGAAAGCATCTCTTAGAAGTGGTTATTGTTTCCACCTCAGAAGACAAGAAAAATTCCTGAAGAGATTTTTGGAAATTTAATCGAATTTTCATACAGGAAAAAGAAACAGTCCCCTCCAATTTCAAAAAAGATTTGTTACATCAATGAATTCACTATTCACAGATGTGAAAAATGCTGGGGCCACCTACACCCTAACTGCCAGACTGAATCAAGATCGTCCTGAAAATTCTTTTCTACAATACCTGGTCTTGGTGCATGTTCAAGGTGAAAAATGGAATTCACCTATTATTACTGACTGGCAGTGTCACATATATGCCTTTGTCCCTTTGTACTTCCACTGCAGAGAAGAGATATCAAAATTTTGTAGGAGAAACTGTGGGAGAATTCGAGAATTTTATTTCTAGTTGGTTGTGCAACAGAGTAGCCAGCACATCATGTCACAGTATTCTGAATGAAGAAGACTTGTTTTAGAATGTGATCTCGGTGATGTACTCATAATACTTTAAAACACTTGGCAGGATACATCGCATTTTTAAGTGCAGAAGCATCGGCAGTTCATGAGGAATCACAACAACAAAACGCCATGTCTATGCAAAATTAACAGCAAAACAAGACTGGATAAGCGTACTTTCGAAAGATGAGTTTACTTCTTCATCTCCTAAGTAGTTTGATGCAATATTCAAGTTAAAAATTATGTTTATATTTGTTAATGGAGCAATATTTCAAATGTATGGTGAAATTATTAGCAATAATATTACAATCTAGATTTCCCATATTGATAAGAAAATAATTAATTTATATACAACAAAGATAATTTTATATGCTTTATATTTTTGAAGAAAGGAGCGAAATGGGATATGCTGAAGTGAGCTTTGATGAAAAGAAATCTTCATTGGGGCGCACTGTCTCCAGTAATTTTGAGTTAAAGTCTCCTCATTGGCACCGCAAATTTCGTCATTTCTCTCAGATAATTAGGTAGCATGCAAAATTGCAAAATGTTCACGTTAATCATGTACTTCAGTCTTAAGGATGAGTGGCGATCATGCACAATTTACTATCTATCTGAACAACTAAAAATTCGAACTGTTCAGTTTCACTAATCATATGCACATTCTATGAAATTTAAATGTAAGGTTTTGATGAATTCTGTGTTAGAAACTGTAGAAACTGAGTCTTACTGTGATTTAGCGTTAGTTTAATTTCTACAAGCCATGAACCTCCGTCATGAGCTGCACTATTTGAAACTGAGGCAATGTTACACACAAGATCCTTTAATTCCAAGCTAGAGTCATCAGCAAACAGAAAGATGTCAGTGTTACTCGTAATACTAAAGGTCATATCATTTATATAAGTAAGGAACACGAGTGACCCCAACACTGATCCCTGGGGCATCCCCCCCTTCCCCCCCCCCCCCCCAAAGCCCCCCACTTGACTATACTCCATTCAGACCCCACTTCACAACCATTCTCAAGATTGTGAATAACGACCTTTTGCTGTCTGTTGTAAAGTAAGAGGTGAACCAATTGTGAGCTACTCCCCGTATTCCATAATGGTCCAACTTCTGGAGCAATATTTCATGATCAACGCAACTGAACGCCTTAGTTAAGTCAAAAAACCTGCCTGGCGTTGGAAAACTTTTACTTAACCCATCCAGTACCTCACAGAGTAAAGAGATTATAGCATTTTCAGTTGTTAAATGACTTTTAATGCCAAACTGTACACTTGATAGCATATCGTGTGATATAAAATGATCAATTATCCTTAGATACACAGCCTTTACAATAACTTTAGCAAACACTGATGGCTTTACTACTGAGTACTTTAATCGTTCAGGAAACTGACCATTCCTAAAGGAAAAATTACAAATATGGCTAAATACAGGGCTAACATGTGCAGCACAGTACTTAAATATTCTACTAGACAATCAATCATAACCATGAAAGACATTAGTTTCCAGTGATTTAATTATTGACTCATTCTCCCCCTTGTCTGTATCACAGAGGAGTATTTCAGACATCAATATCAGAAAGACATTTGCAAAGAAAGTTATATGATTCCGTGTAGAAAGTAAATTTTCATTTAATTCACCAGCAATGCTCAGAAAATGATTGTTAAATACTGTACATATATCTGATTTTTCATTAACAGAAATATGTTTACTACAAACTGACTTTATATCGTCGACCTTGTGCTGCTGACCAGTGACTTCCTTCACAACTGACCATATAGTTTTGATTTTATCCTGTGAATTAGCTATTCTATTTGCATACCACAAAATCTTTGCTTTAACATTTTTAAGCACCTTATAAAACTGTTTGTAATGGGCTACTGTAGCTTGATTGTGACTACGTCTAACATTCTTATACAATTCCTTCTTTGTTCTGCATGATATCCTTACCCCACTAGTCAGCCACCTGGGCTGCCTACCCCATTCGGAACATTCTAATGGAAAGCAACTCTCAAAGAGCATGAGATATGTGTTAAGGAAAACATTATATTTATCATCTATGTTATCGGCACTAAAAACATCCTGCCAATCTTGTTCCTTGACTAGGTTCAAAAAACTCTCTATTGCTGTTGGATTAACTTCCCTACATAGTTTGTAATTATATGAGACACTTGTTTGAGTGAAAAAGTCTTTTCATGTTAAAATTTGTGCATCATGGTCTGAAAGGCCATTCACCCTTTTACTAACAGAATGTCCATCTAATAATAAAGAATGAATAAAAATATTGTCTATGGCTGTGATACTGTTCTCCTGCACCCTAGTTGGATAAAACACAATGTGCATGAGATCATATGAATTTAGGAGATCTACCAACATTCTTTTTCTTGCTTGCTCAATCACACACAAAATTTATGTTGAAGTCACCACATATAACTAATTTTTGGTACTTCCTACAAAGTGAATCCAGCACCCTGTCTAGCTTTAGCAGAAATGCATTATATCTCCTGAATTCACCTTTATTTCATGATAACAATATGCGACTTTCAGTTCTCTACTTCATTCAGCAAAAACTGAGAAAGCATCATTTCTGCTATATTTTTTTGAAAATTCGTCATGATTCCAAGTTAGCTTCACTTCCCAGATTACATTCAAGGTAAGATTTTCTTTTTGTGTCATAACATCACTTCAAACTCGTGTACCAGAATCTTCGACTTTTTTGGCTATTGTATGTCTGCTGTTTGTTGTAAGCATCCCCTGGTAATGGACACCAAAATAAGTGAATTATTTGTTTTTAAATCTTGGGTAATACATCGCTGCAGTAATTAAAGTTAGTGCAGAGAGACGAAAACTAACATCCAATCGTCTGTTGACATTTTCTCAATAAAAAAGTTGCCAGTGTGCTGCAATATTATGGCCTCTCTTATCTACTCATACCCAGCATCTCTTCTGAAATATTTGAATCTCAGTACTTCATGTAAGTGCTTAGATGTGTTTTGGATAGAAAAACTATTCCATATTATAATGGAAATCTTATTCAAAGGTAATTCTAAAACACATTCTGCGGACGTCCAGCATCCCTACAAAAACGTTTGCTTACTCATTTGGTACCACTACAAACACAAAACTATTGTTTGATTATATCAATAAGACACCCACATCTGATAGTGTTAGCAATCCTGGCATGACACAGGAAGCTGCTGGAGATTAATAGTTTCTGTTGGCTGTATTGTCATCTTAGCTACTAATATAGAACACTTCCACACATGGAGGAAGAGAGGGGGGCTACTACTAGTGCAGAATCAGCTGAATTTGCCTGCATCAGCGATGTAACCGCTAAGGTTTTCCGCCTATAAAGTTTTTCTGTGTAGCATTTGTTACACTGTAAAGTGAGTAAAGCTGTGCTCAACCTGAAGAATGGTTTGAACTCTAAAGTGTATCACTAGGCATGGTGGCGTCTTTGCTTTCTCCCACCTCTGAACTGATTTATAAAGCCAGCTGAAAGAAAACCTAATGTTAAAAATGCACTCCATAACATGGTCCAGCTTGAGTTGGCAATTTTCTCGGTTTAGAAGTGAAAGAACCGGTAAGTAACAGAAGAAGTCATAGAACCAGTGGGAGATTGAATACGACACCTTCCGCTTTTTTATGCACTGAGCCACCAAGGGACATTTATGTTCAATCCATCAATAAGTTATTTATCAAATAGGAACTGCAGTGAGACAAGGGATCAAACACTATTCATAGGAATACAGGAATTAAACAAAGAAAATTCAGCGGCATTCGACCTTATTCATTATTTAAGATAAAAATGATTTACTCACAAATAAATCTGCTTGCATGATGTGCTTATTCGAATAATTATACAGACAGAAATTTATCTGAATAATCTTTGCTGAGCTACCTTCATCTTTCTGTTCGCTGCAGTTAATATCATCAACAGTAATGAAACCCATTAGTTCATTAGTATTGGAACAGAGGTAGAGATGGCGCACTTTGATTGAGACGTCTCCCATACTAATCCCAAGACCAATATCACCCCCTCCAAAAATAAAGGTCAAGATCAAGACAGTCACTGTTATAGCAGATTGTATACGGAAAAAAAGAATGATAAAGGCTTTAACAACAGAGTTTAACAACCAGTCACATGATCATCGAAAATTGTCTGAAGTGATAAAATATGAGAAAATGAAAGATCAAAAAGTTCCACATCAGAAAAATTTGAACTACAAATGTGATAGAGAATGATACAGACAATTACGATGTGAACACTACACACGAAAGATAAAGTTTTAACGATATGAATTTCACCACTGAAAACTGATCAGACAAAGTTTTTTTACGAAAAAATGGTAACCCCGAAAAACGATACGAATTTCACCACTGAAAGAAATTTTTTTACGAAAATCCAATCATCATTGACATTACGAAAGCTATGAGAAAGTTAAAAACAAAGAAATAACAGGAGTACCTGCAGGGTAGGAGGAAACATCTTCATTCATGGGTGTGTAGCATTGCACAGCCTGTCCACCTGTAGTGGTCCCTGGCACAGTGGAGCACAGAGCAACCCACATCTGCCAGTGAAGTAAGTCTACAACATTGTGCATGCGGCCATCCCAGCAGCCCCAGTCCACCACCAGCAGAGGGTGCATACAACCCTACATTCCTCACACTAGCGACCTTCCCCACCTGCTGCCACAACAGATGGACTGATACTGTGGCATGCAGCTGTGTGGGCTCCCATGGCAGCTCGTCTTTGTAAAGTCATGATGCTGTAATGACACTCAGATATCTGCTGGAGATAGGTTTACACCTGCAGTCGATAGCGCTCTCCAAAGAGCCCACAACAGACTGGCCTTGTGTGTCCCACAGCAAGCTGGTGTGAGTGTAGTGGGAAGCCCTATACGAGTCGCCATTGCGCTTTATCGACTGAGCGATAAACCAGGACAACAGCTTCACTGGCTCATTTAACTTGGCCAGCACAAGCCACCCAGTTGGGCAAACTAACCTGCAGTGATGTGAGCAATTGCAGTTACGATGTAAAAAGAGACAAGAAGAGAAACAATATAGTTTCGAATCTCAGTTAATTTTTAAACAGAATTAAACCATATTTAGCATTACCGTTCGCTACTTATTGGAACGGACAGAAAGCATTACATGCTCCCATTTTTAGGTAGCATAGTATTGCAATTAGAAACAAGAGTAATGACACTTCTGAACTTAAGCGAAGGGTACTTTTTTCTGTATGAGCTAGGTGTGACTCTAAAGCGTATTCCAAAGATTTCACTGTATAGTTGAATATTGAAGCCACTGGTTGATTATGAGTTGATCAACAATAGGATCCATGAAACCACCCAAGCGCCATATTTCCTCGTCTTGTTTTATGATATGCTGTTCAGTAGTGTCATGGAAGAAGCTTTGTGCATTGCTACAAAAATGCCTTAAATTTAGTAAATAAAGTCTTTGGAAAACTTCGACGGCGATTTTTTTTCTGTAAACTTGCCAAAAGCTTAGAGAACAATCTATTTCTTGCCACTTTGTGTATGTTTCACTACAGAGCAGGAAGCAGTGTCAGGCATACCTATCAACAACACACCAATCTAAGAACGTCAATACAGGTACAGGAACTGTACACGATTTTTGAAATAGATCTACATAGCCAAAGAATGATCCAGAAATAAACTCTGATTGCTGTTAATACATTAGAATATCTTAAAGTTTAATTTACCGTAATTTAGTAACAAGATATCTAACACAAAATTAGTGTATGGTTACTGACCAATCATCGTGTGTGTGTGTACATCTGGTTTGTTCTTATGACGAAAAAAATATAGCATTGTAATCTGTGGCATACTTAAGAAAAAAAGGACCGCTGAAGATTGGTATTATTAATTTTGTGACTCAGACTGCCAGATCCAAACCTAACCTAGACCTGAGGCTTAAATACAGATCACTCTGTAAATAAGTAGGAAACGAGGCAAGCAACGCCTTAATCTACTTTTCAAAGCCACCCAACTAATCAAATACAATTGATTATGAAGATAACCGTAAAAGACACATGTAGATTACGACAAATACGAGACTTTAAGTGTTCAAACAATTACTGTGTGTTGTGGGACATGACAGGAACAAATACCACACTTTGAGGTCCCCCTTCCACGCCAGTCCTACCATGTAGCTGCCCCCATAGTCTGCATGGTTTCAGACGAATTCCTAAAACTACACGATTTTGAATTTAAACACCCCCCAGTTTCAGAAATGTACAGTTTCTGGTCTCTTAGTCATGTGGACTGCTCCCATATTCCACTGTAGGTAATCCATCTCCAGCACATAACATTCATTCACCTAGTTGTATTGCTTATGTAGGTCTCTACACAATAGGGCATCAAATTTTAATATGATGAAACCCCTGTACAGAGACAGCAACAACCACAAACTATATGTATGGGTGTATTATTCAGTAAGTACCCTCGATTTTGTTGTTGTTCTTGTATACATGCCTTGGTGTGACAAAATTTTTTAACAGTAACCCTTTATGAGGAGTAATTGTCAGCATCAACGAAATTTTCCAAGAGCTAGGCAACTGAGATGTTATTTTATTTTGACAACAATCAGTTTCGGCATTCCACTAAGCTAACTATAAATGTGAGCTGTGTGAAACGCCAGTAATAGAAAGTCTTACATATGGGGGGGGGGGGGGGCGCAATGGACTGTCGTTATGACGTGGTAAATTACACTCAGATTATTGTCAGGGGATGGATGTACCTGGCTCACACACACGACTGCAATTGACAACATTCTCCCTTAACTTTCATTTTTGAATCATCAGACTTTTGGCTGGTTTGATGCAGCCTGCTACGAATTCCTCTCCTGTGCCTACCTTTTCATCTCAGAGTGGCACTTGCAATTATTTGCTGGATGTACCCCAATTTCTGCCTTCCTCCACGGTTTCTACCTCCATCAGCTCCCTCTAGTAGTATAGAAGTTGTTCCATGGTGTCTTAACAGATGTCTTACCATCCTATCCCTTCTCTTTCCTGTCCGATTATCTGGAGAACCTCATCGTTCCTTGCATTATCAGCCACCTAGTATCAAGATCTTCTGTTGCACCACATTTAAAATGCTTCAATTCTCTTCTTTTCCGGTTTTCCCACAGACCATGTTTCACTACCACACAATACTGTGATCCAAGCGTATATTCTCAGAAATTTCTTCTTTAAATTAAGGCCTATGTGTAATACTAGTAAACTTATCTTGGTCAGGAATGCCCTTTTTGCCGGTGCTAGTCTGCTTTTTTATGTCCTCCCTGCTCCATCTGTTACGGGTTATTTTGCTGGCTAGGTAGCAGAATTCCTTAATTTCATCTACTTCGTGATCAGCAACCCCAATGTTTAGTTTCTCATTGTTCTCATTCCCACTACTTCTCATTACTTTCGTCTTTCTTCAATCTACTCACAATCAATATTCTGTACTCATTAGATTGTTCATTCCATTTAGCATATCTTGTAATTCTTCTTCCCTTTCACTCCTGGATAGCAATGTCATCAGCAAATTATATCATTGATATCCTTCTGCCTCGAATTTTAATTACAGTCTTGAACCTTTCTTTTATTTCTGTCATTGCTTCTTTGAAGTATAGATTGAACAGTAGTGGTGAAACACTACATCCATTCCATACACCTTTTTTTAATCAGAGCACCTCATACTTGGTCTTCCGATCTTATTGTCCCCATGGGCTCGGTACATATTGTATAGCACCCATCTTTCCCTACATCTTACCCCTATTTTTCTCAGAATTCCTAACATCTTACACCATTTGACGTCGTCGAACGCTTTTTCCTGGTCAACAAATCCTCTGAACATATCTGAATTTTTCTTCAGTCTTGCTTGCATTACCAACTGCAGTGTCAGAATTGCATCTCTGGTGCTCTTATCTTTCCTAAAGCCAAATCGATACTCATCTAACACATCCCCAACTTTCTTTTCCATTCTTCTGTATAATAGTTTTGTCAGCAACTTGGATGCATGAGCTGTTAAGCTAATTTTTCGGTAATTCCCACACTTGTCGGATCTTTCAGTTTTCGGAATTGTATGGACGATCTTTTTCTGAAAATCAAATGGTATATCGCCAGTCTCATATACTCTACACACCAATGTTAATAGTCGTTTTGTTGCCACTTCCACCAATGATTGAATGTTATCTACCCCTACTGCCTTATGCATACTTAAGTCTTCCAAAGCCCTTTCAAATTCTAATTCTAATACTGGATTCCTTATCTCTACTATATCGACTCCTGCTTCTTCTTCTACCACGTCATCAGACAAGTCTTACCCCTCATAGAGGCTGCTTCACATCTATCCACTCTCTCCTCTGCATTTAACAGTGGAATTCCCATTGCCTTCTTAATGTTACCACCCTTGCTTTTAATTTTGCCAGAGATTGTTTTGACTTTTCTGTTTGCTGAGATATTCCTTTCAACAATCCTTTTGAGAGGGAATAGTTTGCTCCATATCTTTATAATTGGCTTATTCCTTCATATTATTTTGAATGATATGGACAATTGAGAAAATTTCATCATTTTTTCCAAATTTAAGAAGTGTTACACCTCGAGTGAAGAAATCGACTACCTACTTATTTAATTCATAATTACATAAATGCACTTCTTTTCCTTAATCCCTCTACGTTGCCTTGGGTTAATTAACTTTGAGTTTGTATTAAGAGTTTATCTGCAAGTAGTGGCAAGGCAGAAGAGATGTGGTCACTCTGTCGGTTGGTTAGTGCCAACATAAACTTGGGGTAAAGGCAGCGATGATGCACCTGTTTGCCAGAGGTAGTTCGTGGTTGGTAACAGGTTCCCATCCCCTCCAGGGGGGAAGAGAACGGCCTGAGAGGGCCGCCATGACTGAGTCACTCTGGAGGAAGCTGTTGAACTGAGCGGACAGAATCGAAGGCGATCTTCGCTTTTGCCGCCAAAGTCTCTGTGGGATGAGGTATAATTTATTATATTGTTATTAATTCGCTCTTTTTCAGGATGGAAGTAGTTAGCATGTCGTTCTGGCCATTCATGGGAGGCCCACGTTATCCATTTGTACTAATGCAATTAGTTAGGGCCTTCAGCAGGCTAGAGCAGCAATAGTATAAAAAAAATCATAAAGTTCCACTTTTAGCAGTAGCGTTTTGCAATTTTAAATTTCTTACTGGTCTTGTTAGAGCAACATGGATCCTCAGTCTGCCTAGTTAGCTTTACATGGTTCCATATGAAACCCTGCTAGGATTTGCATGTGTTTTATGTGAATTATTTAAGGTTCTAGGCGTGTGACGTAATTTTTTTAGCAAATTCATACATTTTGTGCACAGATCTCATGATTCATGACTAACCCCCACTTGCAAACAGCAACCCAGACGATGCTCCATGTCCTAACTAACTGGTAAGTAATAGGTTGTGTGTGTGTAAATAATTGCACAGATTGAAAACAAGAACGAATAGTGGGGTGAGTACAAAAAAATTTGCCATTGGTGTCGATCACCCACGTGGTGTCAAATCGCACTGCCAGCGAGCTACCAGTTTGATCTTGAAAATAGTTAACGTGAGGATGCTTGAGTGTGAAGTAAACCGTGAATTTGCATGTGCCAAATTTTATGGGATGTTTTATTCTTAAAAAAGTGTTTTTGTGTATACGGGAGATGTTTGTGTCTGCTTTGTTCTCCTGTTTTCCCGCCAAGAATCTTTGCTATGATTTTGACTAAGGGAATAGTGCTGGGAAGTAATGAGGAGAGTGACCATTGAGGAACCGAAGCATGGTTATTAATGCATAACCATTTGGTCCAGTTTCAATCACTGTCCATGCAGATGGACTACATGTGCAGCAACTTAGATCCATCCCCTTTCCTGCGCACAATATGAAAAAGAGACCAGATAGTATAAGCACATTCAGTGTGAGAGAGGGTTGAATAGATTTCTGATAATATGGGCACCTTCAGTGCCAGCCGGCCGGGGTGGCCGAGAATTTCTAGGGGCTACAGTCTGGAACCGCGCAACCGCTATGGTCGCAGGTTCGAATCCTGCCTCAGGCATGGATGTGTGCGAAGTCCTTGGGTTAGTTACGTTTAAGTATTTCTAAGTTCTAGGGAACTGATGACCTCAGATGTTAAGTCCCATAGTGCTCAGAGCCATTTTTTATTCATGTTTGCTTTGTTAATTGCAATTATGAGATCGCTTAAGTAGCGAGTAAAAGGAATGGTTAAAACATTTCTAAAGTTTCTGGGTAAATAAAAAAATGTCACATGTATTTAATCTCATGGATTCTGTGACTGATCATAACATCCCCGTCGTGTGTAGAGAACAATGTTGGTACTAAATTGAAGTCATGATAACCTGGTGGGAATGAAAATTAACCGGGATAAATAATATAGATCATGTTGAGAGCGTGGAAATTAATTATTTGCCCACTTGGCTGCTTGAGCCCTCGCCTGCGTTATCCGATGCGAAATATTAATATAATAATCAGCTAATCAATCAGATTCTAACTTCGAGCCGGTCCCCTTTCAATTAATCCTTCCGAGCATTGAACCAAGTGGGTAAACAGCGTGTATATGAGGTGCCTTGGCACACACTCCACTGGCAAGCTCTAACACAGATTGAGAGTGTGAGAAAAAAAGATAATAACGGAGAAGGTAACTGTTCAATTTCTTTTTAGATTTCTTCGTATTTTCCATGCAGATATTTCGCAAAGGCGCTTCCTATTTATTGTATTCCTATGTGACTTTTATTTTTGTATTCCTGAATTTCTCTGAACATTTTTGTACTTCGTTCATTCGCCAATAAACTGACGTATTTTTTTTCTGTTACCAACGTTTCTTCACAGTGACAGTCTTTGTATCTATCTTTTTCTTTCCAACTTCTGCGATTGCGCTTTTTAGGGACGTCCATTCCCATTCAGGAGAACTGCCTGCTGAGCTATTCATTGCCACAGTATCTATAGCCTTAGGGAAATTTAAGAAACTTAGTGCTGCTGTATCTGACTTCTTTGCAGACTGATTCTTCCTAACTAGTCTCTTAAAAAAATAAGTTCTTTACACTCAGCACTTCTTAACATTTGCATAATCTTTTTCACAGCATATTCTGATATATAATGAATAACATTCTCCTGGTATTCAATGAATAGTGTTGAAACAAGAGCCTCAAAATAACTGGTATCTCATCGTCATAAGTGGACTTATCACTTTATTTCTAATTCTGCATGAATTCATGAACACTGAAAGAACTTACTTTCTCAATGTCATTTACACTACTCTTGTCACTTGCAGTAACATTGTTCTTGAGCAATATTAGTTTTAGAGCAAACTGGAACTGTAATGTGATGGGATTACTGTTCTAACCAAACCTAGATCTGATGTAAGAGAAAGGAATTGAACTCACAGGTTGGAGTTCAACATCCAGATAGTATAGAGATCACTGGAGGAAATACTACTATAACCTATATACACTACTTTTCTTGCATAGTTAATTTAGAGAGAGAACAAAATGACTCGCGGAAATGTCTATGGACAGTAGTAAATCCTTGCATAATACAACAAAATACTTGTGTAAGGAAATCAGTTTCACTACCTGAATGGTTCACAGGTAAATAATAATTCCTGGCAAGATATTATAAAGACTTGGAATTTTCGACTTCAGTGTCCATGCAAGTTTTAAGCGAAGTAATACCTGATACTTGCAGAGCTATATACTCTACACTGAGAAAATGTTTCATGAATTAAAATAAGCCAATAATACAACGGACTTATATCATTTGTGACAGGTTAAGATCTTTTTGTTAGGATGTTAGTGTGTTTGGAGCTCCATATATATATATATATATATATATATATATATATAACAGATGGCCGTACCGTAGGTGCAACGACAACGGAGGGGTATCTGTTGAGAGGCCAGACAAACACGTGGTTCCTGAAGAGGGGCAGCAGCCTTTTCAGTAGTTGCAGGGGCAACAGTCTGGATGATTGACTGATCTGGCCTTGTAACATTAACCAAAACGGCCTAGCTGTGCTGGTACTGCGAATGGCTGAAAGCAAGGGGAAACTACAGCCGTAAATTTTCCCGAGGACATGCAGCTTTACTGTATGATTAAATGATGATGGCGTCCTCTTGGGTAAAATATTCCGGAGGTAAAATAGTCCCCCATTTGGATATCCGGGCGGGGACTACTCAAGAGGACGTCGTTATCAGGAGAAAGAAAACTGGCGTTCTACGGATCGGAGCGTGGAATGTCAGATCCCTTAATCGGGCAGGTAGGTTAGAAAATTTCAAAAGGGAAATGGATAGGTTACAGTTAGATATAGTGGGAATTAGTGAAGTTCGGTGGCAGGAGGAACAAAACTTCTGGTCAGGTGATTACAGGGTTATAAATACAAAATCAAATAGAGGTAATGCAGGAGTAGGTTTAATAATGAATAAAAAAATAGGTTAGCTACTACAAACAGCATAGTGAACGCATTATTGTGGACAAGATAGACACAAAGCCCATGCCTACTACAGTAGTACAAGTTTATATGCCAACTAGCTCTGCAGATGATGAAGAAATTGATGAAATGTATGACGAGATAAAAGAAATTATTCAGGTAGTGAAGGGAGACGAAAATTTAATAGTCATGGGTGACTGGAATTCGTCAGTAGGAAACGGGAGAGAAGGAAACATAGTAGGTGAATATGGATTGGGGGGAAGAAATGAAAGAGGGAGCCGCCTTGTAGAATTTTGCACAGAGCATAACTTAATCATAGCTAACACTTGGTTCTAGAATCATAAAAGAAGGTTGTATACCTGGAAGAATCCTGGAGATACTAAAAGGTATCAGATAGATTATATAATGGTAAGACAGAGATTTAGGAACCAGGTTTTAAATTGCAAGACATTTCCAGGGGCAGATGTGGATTCTCACCACAACCTATTGGTTATGAACTGCAGATTGAAACTGAAGAAACTGCAAAAAGGTGGGAATTTAAGGAGATGGGACCTGGATAAACTGAAAGAACCAGAGGTTGTACAGCGTTTCAGGGTGAGCATAAGGGAACAATTGACAGGAATGGGGGAAAGAAATACATTAGAAGAAGAATGGGTAGCTTTGAGGGATGAAGTAGTGAAGGCAGCAGAGGATCAAGTAGGTAAAAAGACGAGGGCTAATAGAAATCCTTGGGTAACAGAAGAAATATTCAATTTAATTGATGAAAGGAGAAAATACAAAAATGTAGTAAATGAAGCAGGCAAAAAGGAATACAAACGTCTCAGAAATGAGATCGACAGGAAGTGCAAAATGGCTAAGCAGGGATGGCTAGAGGACAAATGTAAGGATGTAGAGGCTTGTCTCACTAGGGGTAAGATAGATACTGCCTACAGGAAAATTAAAGAGACCTTTGGAGAGAAGAGAACCACTTGTATGAATATCAAGAGCTCAGATGGAAACCCAGTTCTAAGCAAAGAAGGGAAGGCAGAAAGGTGGACAGAGTATATAGAGGGTTTATACAAGGGCGATGTACTTGAGGACAATATTATGGAAATGGAAGAGGATGTAGATGAAGATGAAATGGGAGATAAGATACTGCGTGAAGAGTTTGACAGAGCACTGAAAGACCTGAGTCGAAACAAGGCCCCGGGAGTAGACAACATTCCATTAGAACTACTGATGGCCTTGGGAGAGCCAGTCATGATAAAACTCTACCATCTGCTGAGCAAGATGTATGAGACAGGCGAAATACCCACAGACTTCAAGAAGAATATAATAATTCCAAAAGTAGGTGTTGACAGATGTGAAAATTACCGAACTATCAGTTTAATAAGTCACAGCTGCAAAATACTAACGCGAATTCTTTACAGACGAATGGAAAAACTGGTAGAAGCGGACCTCGGGGAAGATCAGTTTGGATTCCGTAGAAATGTTGGAACACGTGAGGCAATACTAACCTTACGACTTATCTTAGAAGAAAGATTAAGAAAAGGCAAACCTTCGTTTCTAGCATTTGTAGACTTAGAGAAAGCATTTGACAACGTTAACTGGAATACTCTCTTTCAAATTCTGAAGGTGGCAGGGGTAAAATACAGGGAGCGAAAGGCTATTTACAATTTGTACAGAAACCAGATGGCAGTTATAAGAGTCGAGGGGCTTGAAAGGGAAGCAGTGGTTGGGAAAGGAGTGAGACAGGGTTGTATCCTCTCCCCGATGTTATTCAATCTGTATATTCAGCAAGCAGTAAAGGAAACAAAAGAAAAATTCGGAGTAGGTATTAAAATTCATGGAGAAGAAGTAAAAACTTTGAGGTTCGTCGATGACATTGTAATTGTCGGAGACAGCAAAGGACTTGGAAGAGCAGTTGAACGGAATGGACAGTGTCTTGAAAGGAGGATATAAGATGAACATCAACAAAAGCAAAACGAGGATAATGGAATGTAGTCAAATTAAATCGGGTGATGCTGAGGGGATTGGATTAGGAAATGAGACACTTAAAGCAGTAAAGGAGTTTTGCTATTTAGGGAGTAAAATAACTGATGATGGTCGAAGTAGAGAGGATATAAAATGTAGACTGGCAATGGCAAGGAAATCGTTTCTGAAGAAGAGAAATTTGTTAACATCGAGTATAGATTTAAGTGTCAGGAAGTCGTTTCTGAAAGTATTTGTATGGAGTGTAGCCATGTATGGAAGTGAAACATGGACGATAACCAGTTTGGACAAGAAGAGAATAGAAGCTTTCGAAATGTGGTGCTACAGAAGAATGCTGAAGATAAGGTGGGTAGATCACGTAACTAATGAGGAGGTATTGAATAGGATTGGGGAGAAGAGAAGTTTGTGGCACAACTTGACTAGAAGAAGGGATCGGTTGGTAGGACATGTTTTGAGGCATCAAGGGATCACAAATTTAGCATTGGAGGGCAGCGTGGAGGGTAAAAATCGTAGAGGGAGACCAAGAGATGAATACAATAAGCAGATTCAGAAGGATGTAGGTTGCAGTAGGTACTGGGAGATGAAGAAGCTTGCACAGGATAGAGTAGCGTGGAGAGCTGCATCAAACCAGTCTCAGGACTGAAGACCACAACAACAACAACATATGGAGCTCCATATATATATATATAGGGTGAGTCGCCTAACGTTACCGCTGGATATATTTCGTAAACCACATCAAATACTGACGAAAGGACTCCACAGACCGAACGTGAGGAGAGGGGCTAGTGTAATTGTTTAATACAAACCATACAAAAATGCACGGAAGTATGTTTTTTAACACAAACCTATGTTTTTTTAAATGGAACCACGTTAGTTTTGTTAGCACATCTGAACATATAAACAAATACGTAATCAGTGCCGTTTGTTGCATTGTAAAATGTTAATTACATCCGGAGATATTGTAACCTAAAGTTGACGCTTGAGTACCACTCCTCTGCTGTACGATCGTGTGTATCGGAGAGCACTGCAACATACATCGCGTTTCTACAGAATGATCTGCCAACGTTGCTCGAAAATGTCCCACTGGAAACGCGTCGACGTATGTGGTATCAGCATGATGGTGCACCTGCACATTCCGCAATTAACACTAGGCTGACCCTTGACAGGATGTTCGACGGGCGCTTCATAGGACGTGGAGGACGCATAAATTGGCCAGCCCGTTCTCCTGATCTTACACTTCTGGACTTTTTCCCGTGGGGTACGTTAAACGAGAATGTGTACCGTGATGTGCCTACAACCCCAGAGGATATGAAACAACGTATTGTGGCAGCCTGCGGCGACATTACACCAGATGTACTGCGGCGTGTACGACATTCATTACGCCAGAGATTGCAATTGTGTGCGGCAAATGATGGCCACCACATTGAATATCTATTGGCCTGACATGTCGGGACACACTCTATTCCACTCCGTAATTAAAAACGGAAACCACGTGTGTACTTGTAGCTCACCCCTCATGGTAATGTACATGTGCGTCAGTGAAAAAGACGAATAAAAAGGTGTTAGCATGTGGACGTAATGTGCTGTTCCAGCGTCAACTTTAGGTTACAATATCTCCGGCTGAAATTAACATTTTACAATGCAACAAACGGCACTGATTACGTATTTGTTTATATGTTCAGATGTGCCAACAAAACTAACGTGGTTCCATTAAAAAAAAGGTAGGTTTGTGTTAAAAAACATACTCCCGTGCATTTTTTTTTATGGTTTGTATTAAACAATTACACCAGCCCCTCTCCTCACGTTCGGTCTGTGGAATCGGTTCGTCAGTATTTGATGTGGTTTATGAAATATATCCAGCGGTAACGTTAGGTGACTCACCCTGTATATACAAGGTGCCTCTGCTACGGGTCGTCAGGCAAATTTTCTCTGGTGTTTCGGCAGATATTTGCGATTTCGTTTCTGCTGTAAGTAGCTGAAGTCAGCCCAAAAATATCCTGTTCTTCACATCTTTAATATGATGTCTGGCGTCGATGGAAAGCGTCGGTATGATTCCAATTACAAACAAAATAACTTTTTAAATCAGAATTTTTCGTGCACCTTAGAATGAGTGGTCCGAAATTAGTCTAGTAGGTTATTTGTATTGTCGATATGTATTAACAAGAACAATAAAACACGAAGAATGATCAATACGCCAGCAGTGAATAAGCAGAGCTTCTGCATAGCGCTAGAAGTCAGCACAGACCAGGGCAGTGCTCACTGTTTAAGACTTAGTTATTCCTCATCTTTTACTGTCCCTGTTAATACATATCAATAAAATGAATATAGCAGCAGACTAATTTAGGACTGCTATTTCGAGTGGTGACATAAAATTCCACTTTATCAGTCATTTAGTTCGTAACTGGAGATAAACCAAACCTTACCATTGACACTGGGCGTCGCTTGAAAGGCGTGATGAGCAGGATTTGTTTGGACTGACTTAAACCACGTATTACAAAAACGAAATTGCAAATATCTGCCAAATCACCAGAAAAATTGTCCTGACGACTCTTAGAAGATGCCACTTATGTTAATATGTTTGGATAATAACATGGAATTTGGACTGAAATGCTGATGTTGCATTTTTCTGAAGCCTAACTGCTTGAGCCTAAGCCTCATTGTCGACTTAAATTATTTGGGTTACCTGTGTGGATGGTCGCCAAACTCCAAATGTTGTTGGAAGCAGATGAGTTTAGTGACAGCAGACCATGCTTGTATGAAATATATTGCAAAAAAATTATTTGCATCACATTAATCAGATGTAAATCAGACTTTGTTGAACTAACCTGGACTGCAAGTTACGACTTTTTCTATATCATGCAAATCTGCACATAATAGTGTGTAAATTATGTGCATATCAACGTGTCAACAAACTGTCTCGTTAAAACTTAATTGATATTGAAATATAACAAACTGTATGTGTCATTAGTGAAAGGTAGTAACCTCATGTCAACAAATAAAACACTGACTAAATCAAAATTTCTAATTTTTATTTCGAAAGTTCTTATGAACAAAAGCAAGAGATGCTTACAGTCTGAGATGCAGTAAGAGACAGACCAATGACAGGAAGGGATTCATACCTCTCTTATTTTGAAACAGGAACATCGAAAATAGCAGCAACAATGGTGTATATATATATATATATATATATATACAGAGAGAGAGAGAGAGAGAGAGAGAGAGAGAGAGAGACCGAGCGAGGTGGCGCAGTTGCTAGCACACTGGACTCGCATTCGGGAGGATGACGATTCAATCCCATGTCCGGCCATCCTGATTTAGGTTTTCCGTGATTTCCCTAAATCGCTCCAGGCAAATGCCGGGATGGATCCTTCGAAAGGGCACGGCCGACTTCCTTTCCCAACCCAATGAGACTGATGACCTCGCTGTCTGGTCTCCTCCCCCAAAACAACCCAAAGAGAGAGAGAGAGAGAATAATAAACCACAGAAGTGACCAATTAGATATATTTTACTTTGTTTCTGAGTATCCAAGAAATTTTAGTTCTCAGGCACAAGTCTTCTGACAAAGTTTTACAGACTTTCAGAATTCATTGTGGACAAAAAGACAATAAGTAGTAAATATACAACTGATTTACAAAATTTTCGCATGCCACATTTCTAGGGGTTTCCAGTCAGTTTGCTACTATTTGTCTGTGCAGAAGTGATTTGCGCCCACAGATTTGAGCAATTTTGTTCAAACCTACAACACCAGATTTGCGCTGCACCTAGGTCCATGGAGAGAACACATTTCTGAAGCTAATTCTAATGGTATGTCTAGGATGGTTTAGCAAGGACTAGGATTCTCTGCTCAGGATGTGTTGAGCAGCTGAAGAGAGACCAAGTATAGTTACAATGGCTTATTTCTTGAGTTTTGAACACTAGATGGCACACAGAGAATATCCCAGCATTTCCACATGCAGTGGCCTCTGGCTGCTGATTGAACATTCTGCCGCTTTTGCTGTTGCTGGCACCGTATCAGCAGGTTTCCATTTTTCTGGGTTGTAGTAACTGGAACTGGTAGTGGCAACTAAGAGGACATGCAGCATTCGACATGTAGGGTGTAACAAAAGTAAACTGCACAGGACACATTCCTCACAACAGACAAAGATAATATGTTATATGAACATGGATCTGGAAACGCGTTGTTTCCATGTTTCCATTTTCTCCTACTCATTAATCATTGGTAACACACAAGAACAGAATGCACCAGCATACTACATGCTACTCTTTATCACAGGAGATGTTCAATATGCCCTCCATGGACGTTGAGACATGCATGAATCAGCTTTCATAGTGAATCTTCGATGCACTGATGTATCCCTTGAGTATTGTCCATGGTTTTGCAGAATTCCATTCTACAGGCACAGCGACTCTGAACATCTTTTACTGGGGTTCCATACACTAGAGCTTTCAAATGCCCTCACAAATAAAAGTCAGGTGGGTTTAGGTCAGGAGGTGTGAAGGCCAGTCACCTAGTCTATCTCTACCTATCCATCTGTCACCGAATTTGTTATTTGGAAGCCGACAGAAATTAACACTAAAATGAGAAGGTGCTCCATCGTGCATGAAGTATGTGTTTTGTCACACAACAAATGTGCAGCTGCTAGCAGGTAATGTAGAACATTTTCTACAAAATTATGATAACTTTGTCATTTGACTGTGGGTGGATGAAAATGAGACCCTACCAAACAGTCACCAACAATCCGGCCCAAGTATTAACAGAAAATCTTTTCTGATGACTGGCTTCAACAGCTGCTTGAGGAGTGACATCTCCCCATATATGCCAATTGTGAAAATTGACAATCTAATCTCATTGAAACGATGCCTCATCTGTAAACAGCACTGTTGCACTAAAATTAGGGTTGACACTTTGCTGAACAAACCGTTCACAGAAGAATACCCATGCAGGAAAATCAGATGCTGACAGTGCTTGTACACGCTATAAATGGTATGTATACAGCTGGTCCTCGTGTAACACTCGCCAGACAGTCCCGTGGTCAACATTCAGTGTTGCAGCTACATGTCTTGTACTGACACTAGAGTCGTCATCAACTGCATGAAGAATTGCCGCCTCCTGTTGCATTGTCCTCGTCCTTGTAGGCCACTCCCGGTCGAGAGTATCAGGCTTTAGTGCATCACGTACCATAAGACGACGATTAACAGCTTCAAACGTTTTTCTGTTGGGACTCCTTTGTCCTGAAGATCTCCCCCAGTACTAACGATGAGCGTGAGCGCCTTTGCCATCAGCTAATCGATACATCAACTTGGCATCTGCCATCTCTGCATTTGTGTACATGGCCATTGCATGAGCCAAGTTTGGGATTAACTCTACATAGTTCAAAATGTTGAAATGGCTCTGAGACTATGGGACTTAACATCTGAGGTCATCAGTCCCCTAGAACTTAGAACTACTTAAACCTAACTAACCTAAGGACATCACATATATCCATGCCCAAGGTAGGATTCAAACCCGACCGTAGCGGTCGCGCCGTTCCAGACTGAAGCGCCTAGAACTGCTCGGCCACAGCGGTGGGCCTAACTATATGTACTAACACATGCGCTTGAACTGATCGCTGGAACAGTTGATGTTAAATGTAAACAAGTAATGACGTATGTCGCATAACAACAAGGATGTATAAAACAAAATACTGGCGGCACACTGTGTAACATGACGTCACCAAGAGTGCATGTTCCTCATGATTCTAAAGTTTCGTTTGTCTATGTTTCCTGTGATTTATAAGTCGGAGAAAATGAGTTGTAACATACACACAAAGCCTTTCCAGACCCATGTTCATGTCACAAAATTTCTCCGTCTACATCTGAGGAATGTGTCCAACAATTTATGCCACATATGTGCACTGAAGGGCCAAAGAAACTGGTACACCTGCCTAATATCGCGTAGCGTCCCTGCGAGCATGCAGAAGTGCCACAACATGACATGGCATGGACTCGACTAACGTCTGAAGTGGTGTTGGAGGGAATTGACACCAGGAATCCTGCAGCGCTGTCCAAAAATCCGTAAGAGTATGATGGGGCAGAGATCTCTTCTGAGCAACACGTTGCAAGACATCCCAGATATGCTCAATAATGTTCATATCTCAGGAGCCTGGTGGCCAGTTGAAGTGTTTAAATTCAGAAAAATGTTTCTGAAGACACTTCGTAGTAATTCTGGACTTGTGGGGTGCCGCATTGTCCTGCTGGAATTGCCCAAGTCCGTCAGAATGCACAATGGACTTGAATGGATGCAGGTGTTCAGGCAGGGTGCTTACGTACATGACACCTGTCTAGATGTATCAGGTGTCCCATATCACTCCAACTCAACACGCCTCACAACCATCACAGAGTGTGCACCAGCTTGAACAGTCCACTGCTGACATGCAAGTTCCATGGATTCATGAGGCTGTCTCCATGCCTATGCATGTCCATCCACTGAATACAATTTCAAATGAGACTCGCCTGACCAGGCAACGTGTTTCCAGTCATCAACAGTCTAATGTCGATGTTGATGGACCCAAGAGAGGCATAAAGCTATGTGTAGTGTAGTCTTCAAGGGTACATGAGTGGACCTCCGGCTCCGAAAGCCCATATTGATGATTTTTTGTTGAATGGTTCGCACGCTGCCACTTGTTGATGGCTCAACATTGAAATCTGCAGCAATTTGTGGAAGGGTTGCACTTTGTCGCATTGAACGTTTCTCTTCAGTTGTTCTTGATCCTGTTCTTGCAGGATATTTTTCCGGCCGCAGCGATGACGGAGATTTGATGTTTTACTGGATTTCTGATATTCACGCTACACTCATGAAATGGTGATACGGGAAAATCCCTACATCATCGCTACCTTGGAGATGCTGTGTTCCATCGCTCGTACGCCGACTATAACACCACGTTCAAACTCTCTTAAATCTTGATAACCTGCCATTGTACCAGCAGTAACCAATCTGAAAACTGTGCCAGAGACTTGTATTGTATAGTCGCTGCTGACTCCGGGGCCGTATTTTAGCTGTTTACTTATTTCTATATTTGAAAACCCATACCTATACCAGTTTCTTTGGCGCTTCAGTGTATATGGAGAAGAACTGATAGGTAAGAAAGAATATAGAGGCTCCAAGAGACATTGAAGGAAGGAAGATTGGGTCTGACGTCCTATCGACACCAAGGTCATCAGTGACAGAGCACGAACTCGGATTGTGTCAAGGGTGGGGAAGGAAATCGTCCTTGCTCTTTCAAAGGAACCATCCCATCATTTGCCTGGAACATTTTGGGAAAATCATGGAAAACTTAAATGTGGATGTCCAAACGCGTGTTTCCAACATTATACTACCAAATGTGAGTCCAGTGTGCTAATGACTGCCCCATCTCACTCGGTGTACAAGTCATTGTAACTGGGGGAGGAAGGATAAAGACTATAAAATGCACAGATGAACAAGCAGTGCTGGCGGAATCAGAACTGGAGATACAGAAGATATTGCCAAGTATTGCAAGGAGAGGCAAGGAGTACAGACTGGAGATAAATATAATAAAGAGAAAAGTGACTAGAATAAGTAAGAAGGGAACTCCAATTAACATATTCTTATATAGAAATAAGACAGAAATAACCAAAATTCAGTGACACGGAATGGAAGCTGTACAGAAGAAATAAGGTCGAGGAGATCTATGAGAAAAAGAGCATTTGTAAAGTTGAAGCAGTTACTAATATCTTACAGAATTCATATGGAGCTGAGGAAAACACCCATTAATTGTTATGTCTAGAGTATAGTGTTACATAGTAGTGAATCATGGACAGCTAATAAGAAAGAAGGAAAATATTTAGGAAGTTTTGAAATAGGCTATCGAGAAGAATGCTTAAGGTGAAGTTGACTGGGAGACTTAAGAATGAAGAAGTAATAGGGGAAGCAGGAGGAATTGACATCTGCAACGAAGTATTATATATGCAAAAGTGGAAGGAAGGGATAGGAAGAGAATTGGAATGATGGATTGCAGCGTTGGAGGGCGAACAAACAATGCCTCTGTGATGACAGCCACATCTGCCAATGCAGGCCAACCTGCATCGAGTATCACAGCCTGAATACGACGACTAGGTCGTCGCTCCATTGTAGACTATTCGAAGTGACACACTAACACCACCATTATCATGAAATCACTTGGAAGCAGCAGTATTTAAGAATGCAAAAAACAGCTCTTCATCGTCAAACAATTGGGCAGTTATGTAACGTCGAGCCTGAGATGTTCCACGCTATGCCGACGATGCAGACGTCTCTGCCTCTAACGGGACACAAACTACTGTCTGCTGCTTAAGCATCTGGGTGGCAGGGGCAGCCCACACTTTATCACCGCCCTGAAAGTGGAACATGATATCCATCCATCATCTCTGCCCTCACCGAAGTATCACCAGAAGATCACTATGCTCTGGGTCTTCGAGCATGATGCAGCTTGACATCCTCATAGCCGATGCTGCCAACAACACTTACTTTCGATAGCAGAAACTGGAATCAAATTTGTCTTTGCAGATGTGCAAAAACAGTTGCAGAGACAGAGCCGACGTTGAGTGAATACTGAAAGGATAGGCATGTGGCAAATGAAGGTGGTCTATTTGTCATAGTAGACAAGAAATTCAAATCCACCATGAGAGAAACTGAAGCTGCATGCGAGACTGTTTGGACAAGACTTAATATCAAGAGTGGACAAGAACTTACAATTGGATCATTTCGCCAACCACCAGACTAACCACGACATGTAACCAAAACTTTTGGAGAAAACCTCAGCTTGTTAGTTCACATGTTCCCCAATCATACTGTCATAATTGCAGGAGGGTTTTAATCATCCAGCAATTGACGCATATAATTACAATTTTTGACTGGTGGGTGCGACAAGACAGCCTGCTAAGCATTACTGACCCCTCCTCTACAAACCATCTAGTTGAGACTGTTCAGCAATGTCTCAACGAAAATATGTTAGACCTAGTGGAGAGAAGCAGACCTGATATGTTTGAGGATGATGCTGTTGGAAGTGTTATCAGTGACCATGAGGCAGCTGAAGCAACAATAATTGCAAAAGTACAAGGATTAGCTAAAATAAGTAGTGGGATTTACGTATTTGGTAAGCTAGATAAAGGGAAATTCATGTCAGTCCTCAAAGAAGAGCTCAAAACATTTCCCACTGGGCGGGAATATCTAGGATATTTGTGGTTCAAGTTTAAAAGAATATACTGGATAGATATGTACAGTCTTAGACATAAAATAAGGCCGCTGGCTGGCCACCAGAGAGTTGTCCACTTAAGTTGCCAATAAAACTGGAGGTCCATCAGAAATCTAAGTCCACCCACTTGGACTATCCAATGCTGTATGGAGGTGTCTGCAGGAAGTGTTGCCTTCCGCCTGAGCTGCATAGTGCTGTATCTGTTAGTGGTCTAGTGGTAAACTTTGTGCAATGAAGATACAGTGTAGTGAATTTGAGTCCATTCATTCCTTTCAGCTGTCTGATTAGTGTATCAGATTGGTGAAACCTCAAAGATAACTTGCTTCGCTTTTTAACCACCACTAATAATAAAACTTTCCACAAAACAGCTCGTGTCATAATCAAGATCAAAACAGAATTTTCACCAATTTTTAATAAATTTCCACCAACCTCCTGCCACCCAGCCCCTTAACCTTTTGAGTCCCAACCTTTATGACCACAGAAAGAAAGAAATACAAGAAGAAATATGCAAAAGAAAACAATTAATTGGTGTACAGAGTTGAGTGCACATTGGAATATAAATTTCAAATTTTTCACATGAAACTGACAAACAGTCAGTTGTATTAAGGAGATGGTTTCACTTTGGAACCACTGGGACATACAGTTTTCAACTGAACATCCTTTCTTGTGATATTTATTTGAATGCAAATTCACCCTTTTCCTACACAAAATCCCACATCTCAAAACTTCTATGAACTCATAAAGTCTAAGACAAATTACAGTCTTAAATAACAAGCAAAAATGGACCTAAAATTTAATAAAGTTTTTACCACAACAACACACTGTCCCAATGGTTTCATTTTGATAACATATAATCTGTAATACAAACTTAAATTTACATTACAATAACTTAGATATACTTTCACTGTCAATGATCTCGTCATTATGGCCACAATAAAAAAATTAAAAAAAGCATGTCAGAATCTTCTCCAGTCACATAGCTCAATCGCTGCACTGACTATTGTTTTGAACGCTTTGACTTCTACAACACATGATATTCAAGAAGTATCTCAGTGTACCACTAAAAGTATCTGTCTTGCAACAACATGGGTGGTTTCATGCGAAAGGCAATGGTACTTAAAAAAATGGTGGTTTCAGGCAGAAATCACTGAGGCTCAGAGGGTTAAAGTCACATGCTGTCTGCCTAGGTGACAATGGCACAGTGCACTTTGACTTGTTTGTGCTCTCGCATTGTTAGCATACAATTTAATGAAGGGGTGCAGTCAGTGATAGCAGGTAGAAACATTTCTGTCATGTGTGGGGCTGCATATTATCAGACTAATCACATCAGTAAATGATTTTCTTGTTTCAAGCAAGATCGTTCTGTCATGAATGATTTTCCACACTCATGAAATCTAGATAACTGACATATGTGATACATTGCAACATTTTCATCCACTAGGCTAGATGCACAGGTTGGGTGTAGGAGTAGTGTATGCTCTAATTCAAACCAATAAAAATGTGCTTTAACAATCAGTTTACTATCTGAGCATTCCAGTGCTTTACTGTTGCGAGTAACAGGCTATGATGCCTTTATTTTAAGTTCTTAAGAAGGGATTAACGACTGAGCTCTAACAAAATTTTTAAGCTTGTTATCTTTGAGGTTTCAACACCTCGAGTAAAGGGCAGTGTAATCTAAGATTATTTTGCTTCTAGTGGCACAATATAGGTATTGTGCACTACAAACCCCCCTCCCCTCTGCAGGGGTGTTTCCAACACAGTTGGCATATTGCCAACAACAGAGACACCTTTGAGTCACAGTATATGAAAAATGATCAATAAAACTGCATCAGTTGTCACTACTACACGATAATGCACTCTATATATTTCACAAACAAAAATACCCAGAAGTTTGACTTGGGAGTGATCCCTCATGCAATTATTCAGCTGAACTTGTTCCTCCAAATATTTACCTTTCCTGTTTCTTATCGAACAACTCCAAGAAAACACCTTTCCAGGGGGAAATGAACATTAAACCTGACGGGATGAAATCCTTAATGCTGAACAAAAAGATTTCCGCAGGCTTGGAATCGATGAACTACCTGAGAATTGTCAAACTGTTCTAGATAATGTTAGACAATACATTGTTGATGATTAATTCCTCTCTCATTTGTCATGTTAGATGAATTAATGGAAAATCGATATTAAAGTATGCACTGTACTAACACATGTGAATTACAACTTACCATGATAACCTTATGACAGAAGTCTGTGTTAATAATGGATTAATACCTGTAACATGAGAATATCTAAAATGGAAAAGAAACGTAGTAAAATATTACGCACTTTGGACTTCAAAAGAGTGTGTATTCACTTGATAACCAGTGTGGTATGGTAATACGGCAGTTTGCGTAGATGCAGAAAGGAGCCAAGTTGAGAAATCACACATTGCCACAATTTCACAAACAAATTTATGTATTCACAAAATTAAAACATTATGTTGTCAGAAGCAGGGAACAGCATTGTCAAGCGTGCAGTATCTTAGGTTTCCTGCCCTTACAATGAAGAGTACTGAAAGTAGTGAGCGATGGAAAAGTTTTCTTAACATTCCCTTATTGATTTTCGATCTGGCAACTGGAAGCTCTGTCACAAAAAAACTCACCTCCATTATACTGGACCTGAGGCCAAATGCAGCATTTACTTAACAGTGCAATGTCATTACCTCAGAGCTAGCAGCATTCATCTGCCCCATATTGCCCCAGTGGTGGCTAACACAGATAAACCACAATGTAAATGAAGAGATTAGCTGTATTTACATGTGGAACGATCAACCTGGACCCAGACCCATAAATAGATAACTCGATGTAACAGTTAAAATGAAAATGGCTCATATTATTCAAGGGAAATTCGAAAAAAGTATCAAGTGAGTTTTGCAAAATATTTCTATGCCATCCAGGAATTAACTCGATGGTCACACAAAACGAAATCTCAGTGGTCCATTTGCAAGCAGTTTGTTACTTACCACATTACTTAATGATATAGTATTTCTCCTCCAGTCTTAAACTAGGTTAACTAAAGGCTCTAACATTAGGAGCAAGATGATTCCTTCAAGACCCTCAATTGCTTGTAACTGATAATGCAATGTACTGTTACATGCATGTCAAAAAGCTATAGCTTATGATGTTCTGAAAATAGTTAATTTTATTAAAGGTTGTCCTACTAATTATCTAATTTTGCAGTCCAGTATAACAAAATGGCAAATATTTATAATTTTTTATTACTGTATACAGAAGTTAGATGGTTACCTCATGGGAGAATTGTTCTCATATTCTATGAAACTTATCTTTTCTCATCAGCTACACCTTCTGCAAGGCAAAGTCTGGCTTCAAACTATTGCTTATTTGTCACACATTTTCTTAAAGGTCAACAGTTTAAATTCTTTGCTTCCGGGACCAAACACAAACCCTTTCACCGTGTAAGACCATATCAAGTTGTTCATTAAAAATCTTAAACTTTAGGAAATCTGTTTATACTCCAATCAAATTGAGACCTTCAATACCCTTCACAATATCTGAGTAGAAATTCATCTTCCTTCAGACGAAAATTTTAAGAACATGATTGAAGAATGGTTGAAGGGCTTGGAAAAACCCCCAGAGCCTATTTCCCAGCTCTGTGTAATAATTTTGATTCGCAATCTCTTGGAAGTGAGCTTAATTTTCTAATCCATATCGATTGTAAATAAAAATGAGCAGTTCTAGGGACTTTAAGTTTCAGAAAAAATTTAAACCTTTGTCATGGGTAAGTATCTTGTTAAGCTTAAGTGCGTAATTCACAATGCTATTAAATAAAGCAGTATCAGTTTTATTTCCTGTCTCATCAACATATTTGTGTAAAAAGGCTTTTCGTCTTACTTTTATATAAAAAATAAATACGGAAACAACTTCTTGCTGAAAGCAATCTGAGGCTGAATTTAACTTCTGTAGCTTCCGACTAAAGTTGTGCATCATCTAAAATAACCAGATCGTCCTCACCGAATCCCAAGAGACGATTTAGGCAGTTAATTCCATAATGAAAACTTGTAGATTAATGGAAACGTATAATACACTTTAATATTGCGTACTAGTGCTACCCATTGAGCAAAGGCCTTTATCACCCCTTTTGATGTGATACAACTTAAACACAAACCTCATAAAAATATTAGGGCTATTAAATCATTTGTTTGTAATTCAATTACTTGTATGTAAGTACGTTTTCTATGGGGTGGGGATTCGCACGTATCAGGTTTTCGTGGAAGTGCATCACAGGTCGAAAAAGTTTAGGTACTACTACTCTTAGGTATCTGCAAGAATATCTGCATGACATCAAAGTTGTATGACAGATCCACTAAATTATCTGTTGACTGCTGATACATTGGTTAAAATTAGAATCTAAATTAATGAAGGAACACAACTTTTTTGTTTCAAGTAAATAATGAAATAGTCTTCTTCTCTATAATGACATTTATTCTTATAACAAACAATTAAAAAGTTAGAGATTTATGATAATGAAAATAGTATCTTATGGAAATGTATCTGAAGCTTGCAATGGTATTCTTATGCACAGGAACCAGATAATTCACATTTTCCATAGTTATTCCATTATGTTTGTAGGTAATGACATGTCCAGTTTTACTAAATACCCTCTCGCTAGAGGCACTAGAAGTAAATGTACAGAAAACGTCTTATGCCACTTGCGACGGGCGACGGTAAAAGTTCTTAATTTCCACCACTCCAGAAATGACTGTGGTCTTTCACCTGGTTTTGACACAGACAGGTACATGGAAACTTGATCGACAGTTGCCTCCTCCTCTGCCCATGATGCGAAGACACTACAACATGCCTGAATTGAGGATAAATGTGTTATATCGTGTAGCTGTATTTGCTTCATTGTTCATATGAATTCACGTCTTTTCACTATCATGCAATCAACCTTTGAGGACGTTGGTACTGATAAAATACACTAAGACAAAAAAAGCCGACGCCCTACTAAGAAATTGTCCAAATGGAACAGAAATCGGTAGATATGGCGTACATGTACAGACTAACAAATGATTACAATTTCAGAAAAATTGGATGATTTACTCAAGAGCAAGCGCTTCACACATTGAGGAAGTCAATAACGCATTGATCTACCTCTGGCCCTTATGCAAGCAACTATTCGTCTTGGTATTGATTGGTAAAGTAGTTGGATGTCCTCTTGAGTGATATCATGCCAAATTGTTCAACTTGAAGCGTTAGATCACCAAAATCCCGAGACGGTTGGAGAGCCCTGCCCATAATGCTCCAAACGCTCTCAATAGTGAAGAGATCCAGCTACCTTGCTTGCCAGGATAGGGTTTGGTGAGCATGAAGACAAGCAACAGAACTCTCGCTTTGTGTGGGCGGGCCTTATCTAGCTAAAATCTTAGCCAAGGATGGCTTGCCATTAAGGGCATATCGTTGATGTAGCACTGTGCAGTGAGGGTGCTGCAGATGACAACCAAAGGAGTCCTGCTGTGAAATGAAATGGATTTTCCTTAGTCACACTTGCATGATGGCACCAAACTATCTGAAATACACGTGAATTAGAGTGCTGTACTAATTTATTCAAATAACTAATGGTCAGTTTATTTCGGAACAGTGGAAGTAAGAATACAGTGAACTGATTACTCAACAAGTTGTAACATATAGAACCTCTGTAGTTAGTGTCATTTCATTTGCATAGCAGATTGTAATATTTGATATGCAGTTATCTGACAAACTAATACACTTACAACAATGAACTCTGTTATCATTTTTGTATTATTAGCATCTCATAAACTGAGAATCGTGTTTGTGTAGTCAGGTTATTCAGATTGATGCCAAACAGAAGCGATGTCATTTTTAAGTTGATCGCAAGCTGTTTTGGAGAACAACAGTGCATGATTTAAATGCAAAATGGACATCGTTTAAACCATCATACAACATGAAAAATGTTATTTACAGAAGGAAATGCTTAATGAAGCATTAAATGAGCAGAAATAGTAGTATAACATGCGAGATAAACAATGAAGCAAATTCATCCATTTTTGAATCCCAGAACATATTCTGATCTCAAACATAATGAGGTATCTCAAACAGAATGACCTTTACCATGCCAACCAACCATCGACCATTCGAAACTCAACTTGCCCCTTACACTGTCCTCTCATGGCATCCTACCACTGTGGATCAAGGCAACCAGTTAAATACAGGATTATCTCCAAGAAGCATTTAATTTGATACAACACAATGTTTATTACCGAAAGAACAATTACATGGAGTATCAAACAAAATTTATGAGTGGGATTAGGATTGCACAATGGAGAACATAGGGCATGTGTTCTTGGGTGTAGAGTCATCGACAGAATTAGAAGTAACTTCAACTGTACCCCAAGGAAGAGCATTGACACCTGTGTCGTTCATATTGTTTATTGATCACCTGTCACAGACAATTTTAATAGTAATCCTCGGATTTTTTCACAAATTATGTTATTATCTCTAATGTATTTTCCAAAAAAAGCTTCACATAGTAATAAGATTTCACAATGGTGCAGAAATTGGCAACTTCTTTTAAATATTGAGAAATGCAAAATTGCCTACTTCACAAAATGAAGAAATGTAGTATCTTATGAGTCCAGCACTAACAAGACACAATTAGAATCTGTCAACTCACATGAATGTGTGGGTGTAACAATGTGTAGAGATATGTAAAAGAATGGTCATATAGGTTCAGATGTAGGTTAGGCAGCTTGCAGACTTCATTTCTTTGGTGTAATACTGGGAAAACTGAGTCAGTCTCAAAGCAGATTGCTTACAAATGACTTGGGCGCCCCATCTTAGGTATTGTTCAATTATGTGGGACTTGGAAGGTATACAAATAAGGATGACAAGAATGGACACAGGTTTGTTTGAGTTGTAAAATTTAAAAATTCGTATTGGCAGATCCTTAAAGCTAGACACAGATAATCCCACAAAAGTATAATTACATGTTTTGGGAACAATTATTAAGTGATAAATCTGGAGATAGAATAAGTTTCTTTATTTCATGACTATGATCACAAACTTGTAGGTCGTCAGACACCTGTTTTTGTCACCAGTGTCCATCTTCAGATATGCAGCAAAACACTATAAAAACACAAATACAACTAGTGGATTGTCTACAGCTTCAAACAATAAAAAGGCAGTGATGAGAAGTATTACTGACATGAATGTGAAAATTACATGCTTGAAATCTGATGAGGCATACCTATTTTAAAACATGTTTAATATAATGGAGCCCTAGCGTCATCATCAAATGATAAAGACAAAATCAGCACCACCATCATCAAACATATATAAAATATGCTATATACTAGAGTCATCTTCTTAAGAGCACTACTGATCGAAACAAACTGCTATACAATAGCCATAAAATATTTGTGTTGCAGGATCGCCAGATGTCACTAACGTAGGCGAGAACATATTCTTCAATGATATAATTGTACAATATCAAATAAAAATAAAAATACAATCAATATAGTCCTTAGTTATAAAAAAATAAATTAAAATATGACAAAAGTTAGTTTGTTACAAAGGAAATAATTAAGTGGCTACAATTCTGATACGCTCTTGTGTCGGATTTTTAGATGAACATATAATGACGTAATGTAAGAACAAACTTACAGAGTACAAAATATACTATACAAATGATAAAACAATAGCGAAAGAAGCCAAATGAATGAAAACAGACTGTGGTAAACAATCAGCGCCCTCTGGTTATGTTACCGCCATCTCGCTGCATAGGCGAGAAGTGCTTTGAGGAACATGACTTTCATAAGGACCCTCATCCCTGTGACACGCTGTTCCATGAAAAGAATGATAAAACACCATACTAGTCCATTAAAAAGGTTATCTGGTTAATAAAATGTGGTACATAAACAGAGAAGATACACAAAAACACGAGGGTTTAAGAAAACAAAGTAAATATATAAAGCACTCTATCCTAGGAAAGACATAGACAAGATATGTAGAAGATAGGCATTCAGTGATTAAAGTACAACATTGTCAAACTAAGCAAAGCAGGCACTGGGTACAAAATCGCTCTGCCCATTGAGCACTTTTGTTGTTTTTTTTTTTTTTTTTTTTTTTTAGCTTTATAAATTTCAAGCTCTTCTAACAAGTTGACAGCATGGCCCTTATGCACCCTGTGGAGGATACTCCTCTTATTCTCCATGATTCCTATGGAATGGCCAGTTTCTGACAAACACAGCCCCAAAGCAGTTTCGTTGTGTGGCTGTGAATGCTCCATAAACCTTACGTTAAAAGATAGGTCCTTACGTTAAAAGAGAAGTCAGTTTGGCCAATATAACACAATATAACATTCATCACAGTTATCACCGTTATTTCAATCAATCCTGTATGCTCTAGAGCATTCAAATTTGTCATACACCCTTTTCAGTTTATGTTTTACTCACAGTTTTAGGGTGTTATTAACTTGAAAGCCAAAGCTAATATTAGATTTCTGAATCATTTTTCTATTTAGTGGGACATTTTGCTATGCAGTTTCGTAGGAATGACTTTCGTCTGTTCTTTATTGGTTCTATTTTCTGGGTGAGTGTGCGTCTGCCTACTGTTTATTACATGTTTCTTTAGCCTACTGTAAGGGTGCGCGACATCATTTACAGAAAAGGCACTAGCTATTGCAGTTTGCTTAAAAATGATGAGTTCTTTACGTATTTTATTTGGGTCAAAGATAGATGAAGGAGCCAGTGAATTATTGAGGGGGAAAATGCTTCTTTATATCGTGGAGGACAGCAGGAATGGGCATTGATGATACTATCTGTACATGTAGGTTTTCTTAAAACGAAAAATGTACGTTTGCGACAGCTTCCTTAACAGTAAGGAAACTTTTGGAAATTTGTGTTAAGGTCTTATGGGACCAAATTGCTGAGGTCATCGGTCCCTAAGCCTACACACTACTTAATCTAACTTAAACTAATTTACGATACGGACAACATACACACCCATGGCCGAGGGAGGACTCAAACCTCCGATGGCGGGAGCCGCATGGACCATGACAACGCGCCTCAGATCGTGCGGCTACCCCGCATGGCTTAATACTAAGGACAAGGTAGTTAATGGAGTTCTCTTTTTCAACTTCTGCAGTAAAAGTTATTTTTGACTGCTTGCTGCCTATTGCTCAGGCAGATGTGTTAACCTCACTGGTGTCACCCTCTATCAGTAATAAAATTTCGTCAACATATCCTTTATAATAAGTCGTTTTTTTCTTTTAGTTGTGGAAACTTGGCAAAAAATTTACTTTCTAAATCGTTCACAAAAATATCTGCTTAAGTCGCAGCTAGTTATTATCCACCACGAGCCTACCTTTTTGATAACATATTTTGTCACTGAAAAAAAAAAGTAAGCTAAAACAAAAACTAGAAATTCAGGTAGTTATGTACACTCTACAGTACTGAACTTGTTATGGGATAGCAGGTTACATCTAATAATTTCAATAGTTTCTTTTTTGTAACATTACTGTAGAGGTTTTTTACATCCAAGGATTGTGATGTCACATTATTTGGTATAGATATATCCATGATCACATTTGCAAGCTCAGAACTGTTTTTAACCCAAAATGAGTATCTAACATGCTAACTGAGTTAAGTTTCTGAACAATAAAAGCCTTTAGTGTATAGCATTGTGATGACATATTGTTCACAATCAGATGAACCGAATTTCCATCTTTCTGAATCTTGAGATCGAAGCTGGGTAAATTTAGCATCTGTCATGTTAAGTGACTTGTTTTCGTACTGGTTAAAAGAAATTGGGAGCTGCCTATCTTTTTACCCAATATCAGTCTGAAACCTCTCATTTGAATCTTTGTAAATTTCTATAATAATGTTCTCTTCAAAACATTCTTCCATCTTCTGTATTCGCCTTGTCTGCTCTAATGACCATTGTCTTCCCTTTCTCTAAATTTGTACTGAGATCTTTTAAAGTACAGTTCTTATGATTCCAACATTACAAGAACTAGTTTGAAGTAATAAAGCTTTATTGACCTTGTTTCGTCATCCTACCTGTTTCATTTGCCATATTAGTTTCAATTATTACTCGCTTAATATTTTCCTTACTAACATCTGGAGTGATATGTTGTAAACTTTTATTCAGCAAAATATTAACCTCATCACTCAGTTAAGTTAGCTATTCTTTCGTTGAAGCTATGTTGTCCAGTGCCATCCTCACTTTTGCCATTCTGAGGTTTGATCAGTTCAGCCAATTTTTTGTTATGCCTCTTTTCGATTTTCTCAACATTATTCCTGTCCCTATTAGAAATCTCTTGTCACACAAATTAAAACTGGTACAAGAAAATTCGTTGCTTAGGCAACATATAATCATTTTGACATCATACTGACTGATGTCGAAAATTAGGTGGGTGGGCAAAGTAAGGAATGATGAAGTTCTCTGCCGAATCTGTGAGGAAAGGAGTATTTGGAAAACACTTGCACGAAAAAGGGACAGGACGGTACGACACCTGTTAAAACATCAAGGAATAACTTCCATGGTACTAGAGGGAACTGAATATGGTAAAAACTGTAGGGTAAGTCAGAGTTTGGAAAAGGTGCGGCAAATAACTGAGGTAGTAGTTTGCAAGAGGCTAATCTGAGATGAGGAGAGGAATCCATGGCAGACCACATCAAACCAGTCGGAAGACTGTTGATTTAAGAAAAGCTGTTTTATTGGAGAAGCTTTGGCTCATATTTTCACTATATTCTGTGCAACACAGTGTAGGAACAAGAGCGAGGTTCAAACTATATGGGCAATTGCACGATTTTTTCCCTTCCAAACTGTTTAAATTGTTACGAAATATATTTTGACGATAGCATCACCTAGCCTGAACTGCTGTACTTACAAAGATTATGGATGATCCTGAGTAGGCCTACGGTTTTTAATCGGAAATACCATACTGCACTTCGAACTATGCCTACTAATACTGATTGATGGTATGAGGAAAATGCCTTCGTCACTCGCATTTTCGAATGCAGAGGACAGAAGTAAATATTCCAGCTCTGTAGACTATGTAATACTGACAGAAGAAGCTGAATTGTGTGTCATAGTAACCAAGAAATCATTACATACGATTGCAAATGAAGGGTAATGCTCTCTACTTTTTATCAACAATTTAGGCGATAGAAATTACTTGTGACTCTCTTTGACGCAATTGTTTCTCATTGTAAAGATGTAATGGGAACTTCAGTAGCTCTAAAACACTCAAAATTTCCCGAAATCAGAAAATAAAGTTGTAATTCAAACAAACAACTTTAATTCGCATTTGGTGTCTAAATAGAAGTTCTAACTGAGATTCGGTGAAGTGTACTATAGAGAAATCGTTTTTCCCTGTATACAACCTTTGGTGAGTGCTGTAACTTCGGGTTAAATTTTTTGTGCTTATATGAAGCCTATAGTGCAAGTCTGAAACTCATTCCGATTTTGTTCAGTGAACACATCTGGTGAAAACGAGAATGCAACATTTACATAACAGTTACAGGCTAAAATTATAATCACAAGTACCAAATGTTGGCAGTTATGTTTTAAGCCTGGTCCACACATGCAATTGACGTAGCGCCGCAGTTTGTGGCTTTCTGTAGTGGCATCATGAGCTACTGTCGACACAGTTTGCCACAGATTCTACTTAGTTGCACAGCTTTCAATATGGTGTCAGTTGGAATCATATCGGCAACAGTGCAGATTATAGCACTAGAGGATTTACAAGAGTTACATACAAGGAAGACGAAACCCAAACGTTGGATCTGTAAATCGATTTCGTACAGGGATCAATCAGGGACCACAAACAGTCTTATAAGGGAATTAACATTCAGAGACGCAAATGCTGTCTGCAATGACAAACTAACCAATTACTGGCATATAAATTTCATCTGCAGACACACCACTCTTTCAAGATTTTAGAATCTTATTGCATTCATTGATATAGGCATTTCGAGTAACTAATTTTTAGTTTAACAGCTGTCACGACACAGTTGGAGCTATTTCGTGCATATAATCTACAATTCATACAATGCTTGGTCTCACAAAGCAAAAAGTTTATATGACTTGCTTTTTTTGGTTACATGCATTAAGTTCCTTTATTTATTCAGGCAAAAATCTTTTATGATTGTGGAATGTGTTTGCAAATATTGCTGTTCCTCCTCTCCACACGTACACAGTCGCTGTTCCTGTAGTTCCAGAAGCTGTGAAAGTGTACCTGTGGATCACTATTTTCGGTAGTAAAATGAACGCACTCTGAAATCGAATGGCGTATAGTAGCAATTAAGGTGCGTCCATATGATGCCGTTTTTATGTTCAATTTTGCGTATGGCGATTAATTTCCAAAAGCACGACTACACATGTGGATCTGAGCACGTGTTATTTCCTGGAAATGGAGGTGGTATGTAAAGTGCATTGGTACCGTAGCTTCAGCTTTTTAGCAGACGACAGTTCATGGGGTGAAAGCTATATGGGAGAGGAGGCAACAAGCCATGTAGTTCCTCCAGACCACTAAAGGCACTAGGTGTCAGACGAAGCTGGAATTGACCAATGAGAGCTGTCCAATGGCGCTTGTTGATATTCTATCGTCTTGTTCTCTACTGAAGTCTGCAGTTACAGTCGACTTTGTATTTATTTCATATTTACCTATTACTTATCTTATTATAAACATGTTTTTTACTTTAAATTTCATAAAGATCACTGTGGAATTGAAGAGATTTCCTGCTGAAAAAATGTCCGCAATTAATCCTAAGGTAAGACATTTAATTTTTAGTAAATAATCTTGTAGCCTATTAATGAAATGTATTCTCTTCTATCGTGAATTTAGCTATGTGGTTTTCATGTGTTTATTCCAATTACTTTGATATGTCAATAGTAGTTTTATTTAATGAGTAATTTTATGTTTTTTTTTCAGAATATTCAACACAACAAGCTGACATTGAAATACTCATGTAAATTCCCTGGCTGTTCATCTGGATATTACATGGGTTCAGTGGAGAAAGTTAGCAACCAGCATTTCTATGCCACATGGAGTAGCAGTGCGGTTTGGGGCGCCATGTCACAGACTGCACGGCCCCTCCTGCAGGAGGTTCGAGTCCTACCTTGGGCATGGGTGTATGTGTTGTTTTTGGCATAAGTTAGTTTAAGTTACTTTAAGTAGTGTGTTTTTAAGTCTATGAATTGATGACCTCAGCAGTTTGGTCCCTTAGGAATATACACACATTTCAACATTTTGAGCATTTCTACAGTTTTGGAAACCAACCTCAAGAGTAGCTTCTGAAGTGGAAAAGTGTGTGAACTGTGCTACTTATTTTGTATGTGAAGACCATTTTTTCGAAGAAGATTTTATGAATAAAACAAGGCACAGGCTAAACAGGGGTGTGTTTCCAAAACATGTGGCCTGAGTTCCTTGTGAGATTGCTAATATCAGTAGCGAATCAGGTGAAACTGTTGTTAATAGTGATATTTTTATCGTGTGCCTGAGAAATAAAATGTAAGTTTTGTTTTCATTTTACTGTTTTTATCCAGGTTTCCTATTTTTGGTACTTAATATCAATGTCATCTTTTTTGTGTTGTATCATTTACAATTGTAAGATGTAGGAACATTTTTTTAAGAAATTAGTGGTCAGTAGTCCAAGTTTCGTGGGCAATTATTCAGAAATTACAGTCCTGAAACATAGTTGTAATAAATTTTAGAGTTCTTCATTAATTAACACTGTGATAAAAATTTCTTAATTGAACCACTTTAACTGTCAATTATTCTCCTGAGAAAAGATTTTTTTTCTCCATTGACCCCACAGCTTGTAAGACGTCAGAGAACGGCATTATTCAGGAATATCTGTAGTCCAATTTAGCTGCTACAATTTTTATTTAGCTTGTGACAGTTATTTAGACTAAAAGCTTGTTTCGAGTGTTGCGTCTAATTATTATAATCCACAAAACGTCCTGGAGCATGTATATGCTGCCAGAAATCAATATGAGTGTGTCAGTTTGCAAGTCTATCCTTGACATTTGCGCCTGACAGTTAGTGCTCAAGAAAACATCATAGGAGCAGTGATTGTAGTTTAAATAACTGAGGCTAAATACAATTGTTGCACCTAAATTGGACTACAATTATTCCTCATTAATAGGTTTGTCACTGCTGTATTGCAATGTGCTATAGCTGTGTTTAAATTATTTTTTATGATACTAGCCAAAATAATTACATAGCACATTCAAGAAACTGAGATAAAAAATTAAAAGCAAAAAAAAAAAAAATGTACAGAAGCTAGAAGGAATGCAACCTGCGATGTTTACCCTTTTTTAATTCATCTCCGTACCACTACAGGCGCTGCTATCGGTCTGTGCTTCCCTCTTTTAACAAGGGAGTTTCGCTACTTTTTTCTTGTTGTACTATGGACCGCGGGCAGCTGGATGTGATTTGAAGTATGTTGAGGTTATGTTGTAAACCAATTTATGTGCGTTAATGTCTGTTGACTCCAAAGGAAGCAGACTTAAGTTTATAGATGACAAGGACAAAGAAAAAAGTCGTGTGGAGTGCTGCTTCTGAAGATTATTAGAATAAAAATTCGAGATGTGTTGCTCTGGGTGTCATCTATTATATAGAAAGTCTCCGATCACACTTCTGTAAAGAATAAGATACCATAAGTTTCGAAGTAGGAAAACTAAGAAGAAGCCAAAAATTTATGAAAAGTTACATATATGAAAACTGTGGACGAATATTCGTGCTATGACGGCCTAAAACCTCAACAACTGTTGAGCCTGACATCTGAACAAAAGAAGTGATGGGGTATGTGTAGCTCCTTAACAAACTCCTAAAAATAGAAGTGAAGCACACCGACGATGCCAAAAAATACAAAACCGAAAAACACAACCTCCATTCTAGCGGATTTCAGCATCTATGAAATTCCCAAATTTGTCGTGTCTGGGGATGTTAATCTACATATTTTATGATTAAATACATATGACATATTGGAAGTACATTAACCTTTACATAACGACAAAGAACTTACCTTAATCATTTCTCAGTTCCAGGAATAATCACTTTTACTTTTATTTATTCCTGTTCCATTGGTTTGGTATAAAAGAGAACCACACAGGGACTGAGACATTGTACATGAGATCAGTACTTATAGATATTAATAGATTGAAACTTCAGTATCGTATAGGAACAAAATATTCTAATAATCACAAACTTAGGCATTTCCTACAGTAAAAAGAGGTATAAAAGAAACAAACAGCAAATTACAATTATTCCACGTTACGAGTAACAGATTTGATGGAATTGAAATGCTTTGTTGTGAAATGAGGATAAAATAAGTGAAATGAGTATGTGGTTACTAGCTCACAAAATTTTATTGCCAGCCTTATCGCTACAGTTTCCCAAGCAGAAAATCGAAAACTTCATTGTGACAAAACATTGCCATCACTTTGTATTTCTCATGCTTCTGTTGTTTATATTCTTCCTTACCTACAGCCACTTTTGCATTTTATTTTTTTGTCGCCTTTTCGCCACAATATACGTAACACAAGCTCCCAAGCAGAGAAGGGGATTAAGAGCAGACTGCTTGCACAATGAAGCAACGTGTGGACACAAGAATGCCCATGTGTACATGCGCTCTTTCTCGGGATTTTTGTGCATGCCCTTTTATTCCCATGCAACTGCAGACAATGAAAGAGGCATTGTGTGGATGTACTCTTACTTCACAATAACTGCAAAACAATGCTCGTGTTTCGAAATACTGCCATCAGGGAGCAGTGGTAGAAGGGAAGTGGCGCAACAAAGTGCAACCAAGTTTGTGGTATGTCAAAAGTTACGTCTCTTAGGTTGCGCCACTAAAAGCTGGGAGTTCACAGATGCAACTGCAGTATGACACAAGCTGTGGCATCATTTTTGTTGTGTGTGTGAAACTCCCTTTAGGTTTGCATTGTGACAAACTTTGTCATAGTTGTTATTCCTTAACGTTTTCCTTTTGATTATGTGATGTACTGCTTGCTTAAAGGAGTGCTGTTCCCTTCACTGTCATACTCTACACTGAATAATAAGAAGAGACATAGAGAACGGTAATTATTGCCAGCTTGACATTAAAAAGGGCACAATGTTAAACCAGGTTCACATGCGCAGCTAATGTGGTGACACAGCTTGTGGCTTATGGTCATGGCATCGTAAGCTACCGTTAACACAAGACGCCACAAATTTTACGTAGTTGTGCAGCTTTCAGTATGGGGCAGGTATGAATGTTACAGTGCAGTTTATGGCCTTAGAGCTGTGACAAGATTTAAATACAAGGAAGATGAAAGTCAAAAGTTATATCCGAAAATAGAGCTCAGTCAGGGATAAATCAGGAAAAAAAAAATCTGTAAAAGAAATCACACTTGGAGGCAAAAATGCTGTCTGCAATGGCAAACTAACAAATAGCTGGCATGTAAATATCACCAGCAGACATGCCAGTCTTCCAAGATTTTAAAATCTTACTGTGTACATTAATATAGGCGTTTCGAATAACCAATTTTTAGTTTAACAGCTACCACATCACACTGGGTAGCTGTTTCCTGTGTATAGTCCACAATGTACACAATGCCTGGTCTTACAAATCATACAAATCGCTATTTTGATTACAGATGTTGATTTTATTTTTGACAGATTTCTTTGCAATTCGTACTCTGCAATATTGTTATGTAGCATTTGCAATCACGTTTACATCTACACAGCTCTGAAAAAAGTTAGTAAGAAGGAATACAAATTTCAGAAAAAAAGAGAAGTTCCTTGTGTAGCTTACAACAGAATAAGTGACAATAAATTTCATGACTATTTCAAAATGTGTTAAAATTAACAAGGTTGTCTGTGAGGCAAAGAAATTGTACAACTGACAGTTTACATTCTACTCTAGGAATAAATACAAAGCCATGTGGGGAGCTAAAAACGATAAAACACGGTATGCCACCAGTCTACAATTTAGCATAGAATGGCATTCTATAAATTTAAGATGTAAACACAAATTGAGAAATAGCTTCAGGCCTAGTCTTGTGATCGAAAAACACTGTGTTTGACGGAAGGCAGATTTGTAAAATTCTACTACAGCTGTCAGTATAACTGAAACAAAATATTTAGTTCAAAACTACTGACCAAATTAGCCTGCTTAGTCAGCTTCAAGTCAGTGTTTTCGTATGTTCGTACTTATATTGCATTAAGAGATCTTACAGTGTCATAAGAGAAACACGACATCAGAGACTACTCCCAGCAGCATCGGAATTTCATAAACCATACTAAGACGCATCATTCCGATCTAATGGCACATTTCTATGTCCAGATGCACTCTGACGTACCTTATATTCAGCTTTTGTATGTGGTTTTCGGGATAACAATTTTGTTGGAGGTCCAGTACTGTATTCTCATGATTGGTTCTTTATTATGGTATAATGTTATTAGTCCCAGAAAATAAAAATTTGCACTTGAAATTGAACGAAGTTGAAAGTAGCCAATAGTACAGAATGAAAAACGTCGTTTCAAATAAACTAACTGCCACAGCCGAAAAAATTAATAGAACTAAATTTCTCTACAAAACTGACGGAAATAGCTTTATTAAGACATTAATAGTTGATTGCTAATAACGTGGAAATAATATAAAATCAGAAAACTGAAACTACTAACTTATTTTAGTCTTTCATGATTATGAGAGAGTATATTAATTCACTTGATGGCTCGCGGCCACAGAAATCTATAACTCAGTTGCTCTGCACATGCGTGAATCTGGCAGCTTGGGCACGCCAGAAAAATTTTTCCGGGTAGCTTGTGGCTACTTGCTGCTACTGCTCATACGGCAAACAGCCATGCTTCAAGTATCCAGAAGCAGGTGAAGTCACTGCTCATACGCGAATTCAGCTCTGCGCATGCGCACGAGCCCGCTGGCAACTGCTCAAACAAACCTAAAGTGTTAAGTTGAACTTTTTGTGACATGGCAAAACTTGTGTCTCTTAAAAAACTAAAAACTGGGAGTTCACTGATGAAACTTCAGTATGCCACTAGCTGTGACGACACTTCCTCTGCGTATGTGAACCCGGCTTTAGACCTTGGCTGCCTGTTGACCAATGAAAGAACATCTTTCTACTTCATGTACAAAAGTACATTTAAATAAGTACGTTAAAAGCTATAATGTTAATGTATGGGCTCGATTCAAACTGGACGTCATGGAACGAAATGTGAAAACAGTCCTGAGTGTATTTCGTATGGCACTTTTGCTTGGGCCTTCACCGGAGCAGCACGAAACGGAAAGTTGCCGTCAAGGATTCTAAGAAAGAATATTTTTATGCTTAGTGCTGTCATTGGCGTCTTCTGTTAACATTGGAAGTTAAGCATCCAACATCTATGCTTGTCGCACACGTTGATACTGTTACGGTGGATTTTGTTCCTTTGTCACTCCTTAATCTTTATTTTATTGTTTGTCTTCTGCTCATGGCACATTGCAAAGATACTTTGAGGACTTGGTTATTTTATCTGTGTGTTCTTCCACAAAAAATGCCAATTATCAGGTAGCAAAACCTAATTTTGTTTTGACAGTACCTGGATAAACAAAAATCATATAGTGTGCATGAAAAGAAAGTAAAAACATTACAAAAGACACATTTGACATTCCTTCTTTTTCCTTAGGATTGAGGACGAAAACAAAGCCACGGATAAATATGACTTACATGAGAAGACAGGTTAAATAAAGGCAAACCTACATTCATAGCATCTAGCCAGATTAAGAAAAAGTTTTTATGGTGTTGATATTACCCTTTCATATTACGAGCATAGCAGGGATAAGATACACAACTTGCGTAGAGTTGAAGGTCATGAAAGAGAAATGGTAGTTGAGAAGGGAAGGAGAAAGGATTAGAGGCTAGTTGTTACTTAATCATTACATTGAGTAAGCAGAAAAGAAATCATGGAGACATCTGAAAAGGGAATTTAAGTTAAGGAAAAAATAAAAACTTCACAATTTGCTGATGACATGATTGTCTCTGAGATGGCAAAGAGATGGAAGGAATGGATACTGTCTTGAAAGGAGGTTATATGATGGACATCAATAACAGTCAGATGTCACTGAGGGAATTATATTAGGAAATGGGACACTAAAGGTAGTAGAAGAGTTTAGGTATTTGGGTAACAAAACAACTGAGGATGGCCGAAGTACCGACTATATAAAGTACAGACTGGCAATAGTAAGTAAAACAAATTGGAGTAAGGGAAATTTCTGAACATTAAATATAATTTTAATGTGAGGAAGTCTTATCTGAAGTTATTTCTTCTGGCACGTAGCCAAGCATGGGAGCAAAATTTGGGCGATAAACAGCACAGATAAGAAAAGAATTTAAGCAATTGAAATACGGTGCTACAGAAAAATGCTGAAGTTTAGATGAGTTGATTGAATAACCAGTGATGAGCACTGAATGGAACTGGGGAAAGAGAAATTTAAGACAATGTGGCTAAACAGAGATCATTTGAGAAGACACATCATCAGGCATCATGCAATAGTCAGTTTGGTAACAGAGGGAAGTGTGGTAGTAAGAACTGCAGGAGGAGACCAAAGCATAATCCTTCGAGTATCTGGGTGTGACTATTCGAAATGATCTAAAATGGAATGATCAAATTACACAAGTAACAGGTAAGGCAGACTCTAGATTGCGGTTTATTGGTAGAATCCTGAAGCGATGCAGTCCTTCAACAAAGAAAATAGCTTACAATAGGTTAGTTCATCCAGTTTTAGAGCATTGTTCGTCTGTGTGGGACCCTTACCACTTGGGTCTGATTCAGAGATTCAGAAGGTCCAAAGAAAAGCGGCAAGATTCGTGACTGGTACATTTGTCCATCGCAAGAGCATTAAAAAGCTCATAGAAAGTTTGAAGTGGGACAAACTTGCAGATAGACGGCGCGTTAAATGGAAGGGGCTGCTCACTAAATTCCGAAATCCGATCTTCACCGAGGATGTAGAGCATACATTATTACCACCAACTTTTAAATTGCGCAATGATCACCATTCAAAGATAAGGGAAATTAGAGCTCACACTGAGGCGTTCGGACAGTCGTTTTTCCGTCACGCGATCTGCGAGTGGAACAGAAGAGGAGGGGGGATATATGACTTTGGTGGAAATTGTGCCCTCTGCCACACACTGCTTGGTGACTAGCGGAGTATATATGTAGATGTAGATATACTAAACAGGGCCAAATGGATGTAAGTTGTGTTAGTTATGCAGACATGAAGAGGCTTGCACAGGATAGACTAGTATGGAGAGCTGCATCAAACCTGTATCCAGACTGAAGACTAGGACAACAACTCGCAATCACCAAAATATGCAACACAAAATACACTACTGGCCAGTAAAACTGATACACCACGAAGATGACGTGCTACAGACGCAAAATTTAACCGACAGGAAGAAGATGCTGTGATATGCAAATGATTAGCTTTTCAGAGCACTCACACAAGGTAGGCACCGGTGGTGACACCTACAACGTGCTGACATGAGGAAAGTTTCCAACCGATTTCTCATACACAAACAACAGTTGACCAGCATTGCCTGGTGAAACGTTGTTGTGATGCCTCGTGTAAGGAGAAAAGCGTACCATCATGTTTCCCACTTCGATAATGGTCGGATTGTAGCCTATCGCGATTGCGGTTTATCATATCGTGACGTCGCTGCTCGCGTTGGTGGGGATCCAATGGCTGTTAGCAGAATATGGAATCGGTGGGTTCAGGAGGGTAATACGGAATGCCGTGCTGGATCCCAATGGCCTCGTATCACTAGCACTCGAGACGACAGGCATCTTATCCGCATGGCTGTTACGGATCGTGCAGCCCTGAGACAACAGATCGGGACGTTTGAAAGACAACAATCATCTGCATGAACAGTTCGACGACGTTTGGAGCAGCATGGACTATCAGCTCGGAGACCATGGCTGCGGTTATCCTTGATGCTGCACCACAGACAGGAGTGCCTGCAATGGTGTACTCAACGACGAACCTGGGTGCATGAATGGCAAAACGTCATATTTTCGGATGAATCCAGGTTCTGTTTACAGCATCATGATGGTCGCATCCGTGTTTGGCGACATCGCGGTGAACGCACATTGGAAGCGTGTAATCGTCATCGCCATACTGGCGTATCACCCAGCGTGATGGTATGGGGTGCCATTGGTTACACGTCTCACTCACCTCTTGTTCACATTGACGGCACTTTGAACAATGGATGTTACGTTTCAGATGTGTTACGACCCGTGGCTCTATCCTTCATTCGATCCCTGCAAAACCCTACATTTCAGCAGGATAATGCATGACTGCATGTTGCAGGTCCTGTACGGGCCTTTCTGGATACAGAAAATGTTCGACTGCTGCACTGGCCAGCACATTCTCCAGGTCTCTCACCAATTGAAAGCGTCTGGTCAATGGTGGCCGAGCAACTGGCTCGTCACAATACGCCAGTCACTACTCTTGATGAACTGTGGTATCATGTTGAAGCCGCATGGGCAGCTGTACCTGTACACACCATCCAAGCTCTGTTTGACTCAATGCCCAGGCATATCAAGGCTGTTATTACGGCCGGAATTTGTGGTTCTGGGTACTGATTTCTCAGGATCTATGCACCCAAATTGCGTGAAAATGTAATCACATGTCAGTTCTAGTATAATATATTTGTCCAATGAGTACCTGTTTATCATCGACATTTCTTCTTGGTGTAGCAATTTTAATGGCCAATTGTGAAGATTTATGCAACAACCATCAGATGAAAAACATGCACCTTTATATTGTTGCATTGCTGTGGTAGCACCTCAGCATAGTGTTGTACCATTCTTTCATTGGATTGAGTGAGCTCACACAATAGCTGTGTTGCTGTCAACTCTTTTTTACATAAATAAGATTGCCCTATTGAGTGCCACTGTTAACATACAACTAATTAACTAACCCACGACAGAACTGATCAGTACTAATCCTGATTGGACTAAGACAGTAATGTGTGTTACGGAATATGCCCTGGGTATGAAATTTGAGAAAGTTTATAGAACTATTTTTTTGCATCCATGTTTGGAATATGCTAACTACAAGTATGGTAGCTATCTTTAAATTTATTCTACATTACCATAAATTATGCAGAATCTTGATTACTGGCTTAATCGACTAATGAGGTGTGTCATTTTGTTCATAAAAATATGGCAAATAAAGTACACTTGCAAAAGTCAGATCTAACATACACATAAACAAAATCTGCCATAAAAATGATAGAATGGAGTTTTAGTATTCATTATTTCATGGGTTAATTAGTTTCTGTTAATTTATTGAAGAGTTGGACAGTCATTCTTTATAATGGTATGCTGCAAGCACTGAAAGACATAGTCGAAAAAGGCCCCTGGAGTAGACGACATTCTGTTAGAACTACTAATAGCCATGGGGGAGCCAGCCATGACAAAATTCTTCCATCTGGTGTGCAAGATGTGTGAGACATGCGAAATAACCTCAGACCATGACAAAAATTTAATAATTCCATTCCAAAGAAAGCAGGTGCTGACACGTGCGAATGTTACCAAACTATCAGTTTAATAAGTCACTTTTGCAGAGTATTGACATGAATCATTTATAGAAGAATGGAAAAACTGGTAGAAGGTGATCAAAACCTAGGAACACGTTGGATGATGCTGACCCTATGACATATCTTACAAGGTAAGTTAAGGAAAAGCGAACATACATTTATAGCATTTGTAGAGTTAGGTTGTGAGTGAGTTTTGTTATTTGGGTAGTGAAATAACTGATGATGGCAAAAGTGGAGAGGATATATATTATGGACTGGCAATGTCAAGAAAAGCACTTCTGAAGAAGTGAAATTTATTAATGTAGAATACAGATTTAAGTGTTAAGAAGTTTTTCTCAAAGTATTTGTGTGGAGTGTAGCCTATATGGAAGTGAAACATGGACAATGAACAGTTCAGACAAGAAGAGAATAGAAGCTTTTATATGGTGCTACAGAAGAATGCTGAAGATGAAATGGGTAGGCCACCTAACTAATGAGCAGGTACTGAATAGAACTGGGGAGAAAAAAAATTGTGTCACAACCTGACTAGAAGAAAGGATCGATTTGTAGAACATATTCTGAGATTAGATTAGATTAGGTTTCAAGCAATCACCAATTTAATACTGGAGGGAAGTGTGGGGGAAAAAATTGTAGAGTGAGACCAATTGATGAATACGTTAAGCAGATTTAGAAGGTTGTAAGCTGTACTAATTATTTGGAGATGAGGTGGCTTGCACAGGACACGATCAGCGTGGGGACCTGCATCAAATCAGTCTTTGCACTGAACACTACCGCTCCACGTTACTTCATCCAAATACGAAGTGTGTTTTTTAAGTAAGTACCGTTTTGAAATTAAAAAAAGACATGCTAAGGTATCTCAATAATTTTATTTTTACATGAAAGCCTGTACCTTAATCACCTTAAGCTACTTTTCTACATAATTTCCGTCAATATTGAGGCACTTGTCATAATGTTGCATCAGTTTTTGAATACCCTCCTCATAGAAGTCTGCTGCCTGACTTGTTAACCACTGCATCACCACTGTTTTGACTGCATCATCATCTTGAAGGCGCTGACCACCCAGGTATTTCTTCAAGTGCAGGAACAGATAGTAGTCACTGGGTGCAAGGACGAGGCTGTACTGAGGATGATCTAGAGCAGGGCTTCCCAGCCTTTTCAGCTGGTGGACCCCTTCTTCAGTCGAAAATCCATGGCGGACCCCTAGTCAGTCAATAGCACAGTAACTTTAAATTTCAGAGCGAAACCCATGGGAACTGAAAGCTTCTTAATGCAAGTGCCATGTTCCCAATTACCCCCCCCCCCCCCCCCCCCACCGAAGTATCAATAGTCTTTGGTTTAGAGATGAATGAAGACAACTTGAAATTAATGATCCAATTTGAATTCACACTGTATCCAGACACTTACTAGTGGATTTACTCCCTTTGTTCAACACACTATAGCCTGATTAAAATTACTTGGTAATTGACATTTCACACGTTGGAGCTGCCTTCCTCCAAGAGCAATCAATGTCACGTCCAAACTATTCACTGTTGACAAGCTGCCACTTGTGGTCTGTTCAGTTCCACTGTTTGGCTACTGTTGTTTAAGTAGCACGCATATTTCGGAACAGTCGTGTGTGTGTGTGTGTGTGTGTGTGTGTGTGTGTGTGTGGTTTTTCGTGAAATCCGAAGAAAAATGTTCAAATGTATGTAATGTCTATGAGACTTCACTGCTGAGGTCATCGGTCCCTAGTCTTACACACTATTAACCTAAGTTTAACTTCCACTAAGGACAACACACCCACATGCCCGAGGGAGGACTCAAACCTCTGGCGGGAGCGGCCACCCAATCCACGACGACATGGCGGCCTAGACTGCGCAGTCATTCCTTGTGGCTGTGAAGAAAAGAGGCAGACCCATGATTTGGGGTACAAACACATCAAGAAAGAAAAGAGGCCAAGAAATTGCCTTTAAAGGACTGTTGTGACATCTGTTGTGCAGTGTGTGGGAATACATTCACCCATTTTACATGTGTTTCCAGAACCTGATTTCGTAAGCCGATTTCCCAGTTCCGCTGTTGATTGGTCAGGTAAACACTTCAAAATCGATTCTGGAAATCTGCTTTTATAAAGCTTTTTTCCAGTTCCACAATCGATTTTCGTGCCCATGTAAACAGCTCGGAAAGTCTAGTTACTTTTACGTCTTTGCGTATCTACTGAATGGCAGCTGTCAGCCCATAGCCGGCAGCTAGCAGGCGGCGTTGCAACAGTGTACTGTCAGTTGGTAGCTGGAAACTGGCAGGAAGCGAGGCAACAACTTAGCCACAGCTGACAACTTCAACTACTACTTGGACACTACATCGTGGCAGTCAGCCTCAACTGTAAACAAATTAGGAAAACAAACAAACAGACTCTCTTATTTCAATATAAGAAGACAAAGCATTTCACAGAACGTAAGACTTTCTTTATCAAAGGAAACAATTCTGGCAGAGGTGGTTTACCTTTTACAAGGTGGCACGTGAAAAGCCCTCATTTGTTTATGCTCGCAGCCAGTTGCCACAATATAGTGTCAGAGTAATAGCAAGTAATTGTAATTGAAGTATAGGCAGGCCATATTTTTAACTGAGAGGACGGAATACATTATAAAGAAAAGAAATTAGCTTTAGAGATCATTTTAATTTTCGTAACAAAAATATCAATGCCAACAGAATTCAATTAATAATTATTTTGTAAATGATAGAAGACAGAAACAAAATTACTACACAGTTATAGTTCAGGTACGTTCACTGAGCGTCTACAAAGAAAAATGTTTTCTTCTTTACTATAGATGAGTCTGTAGGAATAATTATGGAATCCTAATGTGATGGTTGAGGGTGCTTCAGCTGACACAATTTTGAGAAGTTGGGTCCAATTCTTGACAACTGGAGACAGATGTCTGGTTCCGCATCTAGACAGCTTCAGTACATAGTTTTGTGGGCAGCATAGATCGAGAATCCAGATTCACACATGTATGTTGTGGCAAATGGAAGAAGTACACGTTTTGCCTTTTCAACAAGGGGGTAGTATTTCTTGTTATGCAAACGGATCCAAAAGTATGAGTAACCGTCAGTGTCAAAACTTGATTTCAAGATAAGGTCTGTGGCAATTTCCATCAACAACTCATTCATTTGATGACAGAATGTTCGGCTTTTTGGATACAGTGAATGGGTTGACCACCCATTCGTATTTCTGCAGCTTCTCATCTTCAGCTGTTGGAAAATAATGCTCCAACAATGACATCAAGCTTCGGAGATGTTCCAGGATTTTATGAAACAAATTCTTCCCAAGCGCCAATGTTTTGTTTTTCAAAAACTCCTTGAGAAGAGGAAAACACTCGACCTCCCCCTCCTCGACACTCTCTGCCCAAAAATTGATTTTCCTCTTGAATGCTTGAACTCTGTCAATAGCAGTGACCTTTGTTTCCCTTTGCCCTTGGAGTGAAATATTCATTTCGTTCATTTTGGAGAAAATATCTGACAAATAGGTAAGTATATACTGCAAATTTTCGTCATTAATAAGGTCTGCTAATTTGGCTAATGCTCCAAAGAAAGCTAAGACTTCCAATCTCAATTTGTTCAACCGAGAGAGTGCATCCCCACGTGAGGACCCCCTCACTTCTGTGTGGAGAAGCAGGGAACTATGAAGGCTTTCCATATCTTCACGCAGTATTGTGAAAAGTCTTGACTTCAAAGGCCTTGATTTTATGTAGTTAATGATTTGAATGGATTCGTCTAAAGCTTTCTTGAATGAAACAGGCATTTGTTTGATAGCTAAAGCGTATCTGGTGGAGAGCACAATGACTACTGCTGCAATTCTTGGCGTTTTCTTTTATTTTCGTTATTGCTCCGACTGTAGGACTCGTCACAGCTTTTGCACCATCTGTGCACACATCTATGCAATTAGACCATGAAACTTCGTTAGTCCTTAAAAAATCATCCAATAGACGGAATATTTCAGCACCTGTTGTGTGGTCTGCACAATAAGAGGTCCTCCTCAAACATCCAGAATATTCATAATGGACAAAAGCCAATAAAATGGCTAAGCCTGCAACATCAGTGGATTCATCCATCTGCAGAGAAAATGAATTGTGTTGGATGCAAGAAACAAGAGTGTCTTTCACATTTGACATGTCAATAATGCATCTCTTGACAGTATTGTTTGATAATGGCACTGAAGATACAAGCTTTACTGCCTTTTTGTCTAGCATACAAGAAACAATGTCATTAACAAACGGCTTTACGAAATTTTCTGCAATGGTATGAGATTTGCCTGTTTTTGCCACTCAATAACTAACCAAGGAAGAAGGAATTTTCGTTAATTGATGAAAAGCAGCTAGTTCAGCAGTCTTCCTTTTGAAAAAATCGATGTCTTTAGCCTGGAAATCCGGGTGAGTACCTTCAAAATTACAGCGCAATTTAACTGGAACCATTGAACTGTTCGGAAGGACTCGCACACAAATTACACTCTGAGCTTTACCCTCCTTTGTCCCCATAAAGCCCATTTCTAAATAGCTTTCGTTGTACTTAGGCTTCTTGGTTACTCCACTTCCACAGGATATTGCAATCAATGGAGTACTTGCAGCCTTTTCACATAATAAATCCGGCTGTGGAGCTTCTTGTGATTGTTCTTCCTTTGGTGGTCCTGCCTCCTCATTCATTTCAACTGGAAACTTCTCTTGTTGTGAAGGCGATGGAGAAACTTCACTTCACCCGCCGATCCACGTTATAAGTAACAAACTGGTCAAAAATCGACTTATGAAGTAGGTAGTGCACTGACAAAGCAAGTTTTAACATTTAATGATGCCTGGGGCTGCACACGTGCTAGCGAGCGCTGTGATTGGTCGAAAAAGCTCGCTCCGCGCATGCGTAAAAGGTTTCAATGCATCTGGCGCCGTGAGCCGGTGCACAAACGACCCCCTTACTGTTGCGAAAGAGTCGATCAGAGAAGCCGCATTCTCTGTCACTAAACTGTGTATGCGTTCTCACTTAGGAACCGCAAAGGCTGCTTGGGAATACGACCTGACGTAAAAGTACGCGTTTTTCACACACACACACACACACACACACACACACACACACACACACAAAAATAGTGATGAATTTGACTTTCACATTTTTATTCAATAATTTTATTCATTACTTTACATGATTTGGTGGAAGGTGGCCACGGACCCCCTAGAAAGAGCCGGCGGACCCCTAAGGGGCCCGCGGACCACACGTTAGGGAGTCCTTATCTAGAGTTAACCATCGAAAAGATGTGATGAGATCTTTGGTCTGATTTGCCACATGCAGACGGACATTGTCTTGAAGCAAAACTATGCCCTTGCTCAACTTCCATGGACTGTTGCTTTGATTCTGGTGTGACGTAGGCCACCCATGTTTCATCGCCTGTAACAATTTGGCTTAAGAAATCATCACCGTCGTTGTGGTACCGATCAAGGAAAGTCAATGATCTAAACGTTTGGTTTTGTGCACATCCGTCAACATTTTCACTACCCAGCGTGCACACAATTTTCAGTAATTCAAGTGCTCAGTCACAATGCCATACAAAACACTACGAGAAACATTAGGAAAGTCATCCCGCAAGGAGGAAATCGAAAAGTGTCTGTTTTCTCTCACCTTATTGTCCACTTCCTGCATCAAACTTTCATTAACAATCGAAGGACGCCCACACCGTTGTTCATCATGCACATTTGTGTGGCCATCGTTAAATGCTCTCACCTGCTTTCAACCATTCTATCACTCATAATGTTTTCTCTGTAAACTGCAGAGATCTCACGATGAATATCGATCGCTTTTAGGCCTTTAGCACTAAGAAATCTTGTAACAGCCCATACTTCTTAGTCGCCGGGACTGTCAATTATTGGAGGCATCTTAAACACCCAGTACACAACGTAAACAAGGAAGAATCAGTCAGTATTGGCATCAGTGCGTAGATTAAGGTACAGGCTTTCATTTTAAAATAAAATTATTGAGATATCTTAGCACGTCTTTTTTTAATTTCAAAACGGTACTTACTTAAAAAACATGCCCCGTACATTGATTAGTCCACTAGATATTGCACATGATGAACAATAGTATTAACTTCAATTAGCTGTATTTTTTAACTGACAGAGTTTCCATGAAAACTGTGTTTGATGATGTAATCAACACATTCAAAATAATAATGTGGAAAATAAATTCCCCTAATTACTGACTTGAAATATTTATGTATATGTTACATATATAATACATAGATGATTGTTTTGAAAAGTGCATAATAATAATAATAACAACAAAATTTAATAATTTAAGAGGTACAGAAATATAACAGATGGAGAGAGAGTCCACCTTTGCTATGTCACATGTTGTTATGAGCATCTGATTACTAACTTTGGTGCCACTAATAGCTTTTACATATGACCAGAACATCTTTGGGTTTTGTGAGATGTCTTTCAGCATGATTCTCCCAAGGTGATACTGGAGGGGTTATACATTTCCCTTTTGAAAGTCAAACACGTTTCATTTGGCATTTCTCTATCTATAGGCCATTAAGGTCTCTCCCATCATAAACTGTTCTGCTAGGTGTATATGCATCCAGTGCTTGGTCATCTATACTTTTGAACTGGAGGAACAATTCTTCTATATGCCTATGCCCCAAGCTTCATGTTCCTACAAGTTTACTGAACATGTAAATTTTTCTGCTTGTTTTGGTTGCCTTTTGTACTTTTGACAAATTTTGGTAAAATATAAATTTACTGGGAAGCAGTAGCTAGTGTTCCCAGTTCCTTGAACAGACCTCTGTGGGATCTTTTGAATTTAAATCCCAAATAATTTTTATTACTCACATATTGACACAGTAAACTTCATTATGGATTGATGAGTTACCGAAAAATAGACCCTATATGACATTGGGGGATGAAAATGATAACTGAGAACATTTGCAGTGCAAATGAAGATGTAGTCTATGTTTCACTGGTTCTGCGCTATGTTCCTCCAATCTGATTTTATTGTCATACTGTCATCCCAAGAATGCAACAATGTCAAACTCTTATCTGCTTGTCGTCATAGTTTATACATATACTGGGCAGATATCTCTTAGTTTGTTAGTTGGTTCCATGGATGATTTGTGAGACTGTATTCACATTCCACATTCCTATGTAAATATGGCTAAATATGGCTACATGTGGATCATTGAAAAGTTGTTGTTGTTATAATATACAGATGTGAATTAGTAAGTCACACCTACCATCATTATAAATTATTCTAATGCATAAAAGGTGTTAGGCACAAAATTTCTTGGAATGCATGTTGACTGTCAAAGTTGTAAGAGCATGTGAAAACACTTACAATTAGTAACAGAATATCTACAGCATGCTATGCTCTCCAAATTATTATTACAGTATGTAATATTTCAAGTCAGTATATTTTGCTTATATTTGTTCTATAATTAGCTATGGCATAATTTTTTGGAGGGCGAAAAGGAAAAATCCAAGCTAATTATGAAACTAGAAACAGCTGTAATTTGCATCTGGACAGAAAAAATAAAATGATAACCCAGCAGAGTTTATTTTATGATGCCATCAAATTATATAATAAATTCCCACGACATATAAGACACATAGATATGATCTGCTGATTCAGAACAAAACTAAAAAATATTTGCAAAATAAAAGAGATATCTGCTGTGGCCACCAGCGACCATATAGGCCTCAATATTGAAGGAGTTCTTCATTATAATACATATACAAATAATAATTTGGTGAGACTAGAAATCAAATGTACAAGGTGCATTCAATAAATAATGTGACACTTTTTTTTCTCGGCCAATTTCATTTGAAAAATGGGGAATTGGTAGTGGGACATTGTGGGATATTCCCACATTAACCCCTGTAATTTCATGAAGTTCCAATAGGTGACGGCACTATACAGAGCCTCACAGAGTAGTTACGAAGACTTGACAGGGAACGAAAGCATGTTGAGTTGTTGGGCAAGATGTTTTTCATCATCAAAACAAAGTTACCCAGACCTGTCTGATCTCCCATTTTCCAGGGTGCTGTATGCAGCTGTGACTTCTACAATGATGGAACATGCACACACTCTCATTCAAGGTGATCGATGGATCACAATAAAATGCTTCCCTGCACAACTGGATGTGTCTGTTGGTAGTGCTTACACACTCGTACTCCAGTTGGGGTACTTGAGAGAGAGAGGGAGAGAGAGAGAGAGAGAGAGAGAGAGAGAGAGAGAGAGAGAGAGAGAGAGAGAGAGAATGAATTTACCTTTTCTGATGTGATTTAAATGAACTGAGATCTGAATCCCATGATTGTTGTAAGCATTATGTTTAATGGCACTAAGAAACCATCACTAGGGTGAGACACAGCAAGTACCTTTCAAAGTTGGGGTCCAACTAAGAAGCAGTCTTGAAAAGTTTCTGATCTCAGTGTAGAGATGACAGCACTTGTCAATAAAAGTTGGGGTATTTGTTAGGGCATGCCCAGTAAGGCACGCATCAGAATTTCAGCCATGTTGGACATACAGTAGTTCTTTGACAGTAATTTTAGCGAGTAAACGCATATGTTTGTGTGAAAATGGGCAAAATCGACTACTGAGCTGTCACTGTATCATTGAACATGAATTGCATGCTGTTTATGGGAAATCTGCATCATCACTTACTACTGCGAAATTTTGGGCAGCTGAATTTAAAGGGGACCGTACCGACTAGGGTGACAATAAATGTTCAGGTCGGCTAAAAACTGCAACCACTGACGCAGAAACATTGCTTAAGTTCACTGAATGGTGGTAGAAATCTGTTGAATTGAAGTGAGAGAGATAGCAAAGGCTATGAGCATATCTAAAGAACATTTTTGTCACATATTGATTGCAAATCTAGGGTTGAGAAAGCTGACCACACACTGGGTGCCACAATTGTCCACTGTGTGCCGTCTTAGACCTTAGCAGTTACCCTGGAGAAAATTCACAGTCTGCAGTTTCAGCTGCTTGATCATGCTCCTTATCAGATCTTCCCCTCAAATGAGTTTTTGTGTTCCGTCAGCTAAAAATTGAGCTCAGAGGACAATAATTTTCATTGAATGAAGAGGCCATCACCTTTGTAAACGACTATTTTCCAGAGAAAGACACTGACTACAAGATGGGTTAAAGCAGTGGGAGCATGTCTGGGAGATGATTATAGACTTACAAAACAATTATGTTGAGAAATAAAAATAAATTTGAATAAATAATGTCGTGTTTCTTTGTTAGATTGGAAACTTTTCAGACTACTCTCATAGCAAGCAATGGAATATGCATTCAACACCTGACAAAGATAACTAGGGAAGCTATTAAAATTATTGATAAAGAGAAAATGAAAACTTAGGTGCAAATCTGAAAACTTGTACTAAAATCAGAAGTTTCTGACAGAGATACAGTTTCCTTATTCTCCTACACAGTACCTTTATTTCCTCAGTAATCCATGGCACTTTTGCAGCCTATGGTCCAATCTGAGCTATTTTTCTGGAGGAAATATTTCCAAATATGGTGAGGACTTTATTAACACATGTGTTGTACTTTTCATTGATGTCAAAACACTGTATACATCACTCCTTTTTGTGTCCAAGCAGTTTTCTAAAATAATCAGTTTGTGACATTGTTTGACAATCAGAATTCAGATTGAGTATCCAAATCACTATCAATATTTAACATTACTAACTGCAGGTCTGATCTCAGATACTATTGATTTTGTAATATGAATTTTTTTTAAATATATTTTTAGACTTGTCTATAAGGATACAATCAATGGCAGTTTGGGAACTGCTAACTACTGTACTCCTGTACGAAACTTTCCAGTGGGAAGTAAGTTAATGATAATATTACAGATTGTAATAAATTCTTACTAGCAGAATCATTAAGTGCCTCTGTATTAAAATCACCAGCAACCAATTTTTTTTTTCCTGACAAATTGGCCAATAGAGCTTCATTGATTTATGAACAGATTAAAATTTCCTTAAGATGCTTAGAATATGCTTACAAAAGGGATTTGCTCTGAAATTTGTCCTTTGTACCAGATGGTTTTAGATGCTTCTTTAAGAAAGGTTAATACCTTTGTTCATAAACATGAAAATTTGTGATGATTGTGGTAACTCCCCTATTTTTGTTCTACAAAAGTGAGATGCTAACTAAAATCTTGTAACACTAAATCTGTACAAATGGCCACATGATATTCAGAGAACAAGATTATGTCAACTGAGTACGACAATTTATCAGTGCAAATAAGTAGTTCCAGATTAAATATGACCCTGGAAACATGACCAAATTTGATCTGGGAAATGTAATAGGAAGAGAATAAATACAAAAAAACAATGTTGAAGTTTCAAACCAGTTTGAAGCTCTAAGTTGCATGAGAGAAAATGTTGAAATGACTAGTAATTATTGCTCGAATAGAATAAAAGAAGTCATCCTCGCAGCTGCAAGTAATAAACTACAGAGAGTGAAAAAAGGCAGAAAGAAGTAGTTTGGTGAATAATGTGAAGAAGCTGAAGACAAGATTATGAGATTATGCATGAAATGGTACAAGGAAAAAAGAATCCTGAAATAGAACTTACTTATTAGTGGGCACAAAATCAGTCTGATAAAGTAAACTGTGAAAAAGAAACAATACCTAAAACAACAGACTGAGTCTGTACACAAATATCATCAAAATTACAATGTTCTGAAAATTTATAGTTTAGTTGACAAAATTAAAAGAGGTTTTAATTACAAACTGCAGGTGATGAAGGATAAAAATGGCAATAATGAGCAAACTTTAGAACCAACATATGAAGAGTGCTAGGAAATATTAAACAGCTGAAAATGGCAAGGCAAATAGGACTGATGGAATTCCAGCTGAGATACTAAAATATGGATGGGAAGTACTGCATAGATGTTTGTTTCACCTGATTCAGGTAATCTGGTAAACTGAGACCCTACCAACATAATGTAAAGAATCATTAATAGTTCCAACACATAAAAAAGGAGAAAGGGAAGACTACAGAAACTATAGGGGAATATCATTAGTCTACACTGTTTATTGCTAAATCACTTGAAATCATATGCAAAAATGTAATGGCAAGTATCAGAATGACTTTCATAGAAATAGATCCACTACCAACAATATACTTGTAATCAAAACAATAAATGGAAAGGTATGTAAAAAAAAGTTCATTGATTTTATGAAAGCTTATGAACCCATTCACAAGCAAAACCTGTGGACTGTAACAATGGACTTAGTGAATATTCCCCCCAGTTTCTTTTTCTGCAGTGAGAAATTCAATGACAGCACATTGCTTGTAACATATATCATCTACAGATGCCATTATGAAACTGTGCTGCAGCAAATCTATCTGTTGGAAGTGACAGAAACTTGGCACACTCACTCAGGAGACCTCAAATACTACATACGTAATGTTTCACAATAGTAGCATTGTTTTCATCTGAGAGAAAAAAAAATGCGGTGCTTTACTTTCTGGGTAACCCTCATATACATAAAACTGAACCAAGACAGAGAGTTGCTCTGTTTCCTCTTCTCTTTAATGTAGCCTCAGAGACAATGGTGAAGAGACTAATACCTGCTGGGATCCTCGAAGGAAAGAAAGATAACGTTTTAGTGTATGCAGATGATGTAGCATTTATTGAAAAAAGTGAAACAGAGATTAGATAATTATTTGTGGAGCTAGTAAAAGAAAGATCCAAGCTTGCCCTAAAAGTAGACAGTCAGAAAAACAACACACTATAGTTCAAAGATGTAGAGAGGAACAAGACAACCAATTGCATCTAATAATCATCACTCATAAATTCAGACATGTTGAACAGTTCAAATTTCTGGGCAAAAAAGATAGATGAACAAAATCAGAGATAAGTAGAAATGAATGTGAGACTGTGAAAAACTATTAGAGGCTAATACTCCATACAAAAACTTGTAGGCTCTAAAATTACCGGCCAGAAAAACTGAAATGAAGATCTATGACGCAGTTACCAGACTAGTCCTAACCTGTGGAGCAGAAACAAGGAGTATAACTAAAAGGGGAGACACCAATTACAAATATTTGATAACAAAGTTTACAAGAAAATCTTTGGTACATACTATAATAATGATTCACAAAGCTGGAAGAGAAGACACAACACAGGGATCCACATGATATCACAAGAAGCAACAATAGTAAGATAAAAGAACCCAGAAGACCTCAATAAGTAGGCCATCTGTTTAGAATGAAAGAGGATCAAATGGTTTCAAGAATATTCAAAGAGAGCGGCAGATAGAGTGAAAATATTTTAATTCTAATCTCTCTTAAACTTACTTTCTTTCTGCCCTACATAAAGGTGCTGCTCTGATATCTGTAACTACTGGTACATTATCAGTCATGACAGTGCCAGAGCAGCTTCCTCTACAACTCTACACATGCCTTCATCCCTCCACTGCACTTGCACAGTCGTTTACCTTCTCTGATTCTCCCCTCCTCCAGCACAGTTTCCAATGCTGTACCTAGCAAACCTGTTCTGTCCTCTCTACATCCCTGCAGAGTCCCAGAGGTAGCATTAGTATCTTTTATCACCCCCTACTACTCTGATACCTATCCCCCTGCTACATCTAGATCTACACCCATACTCTGCGAACCACCTCAAAGTGCATGGCAGATAATATGTCCCACTGTACTCAGTTATTAGGGTTTCTTCCTGCTCCATTCATGTATGGAGCATAAGAAGAATGATTCACTGAATGCCTTTATGTGTTCTGTAATTATTCTATTCTTGTCCTCATGATCCCTATGTGAGCAGTACATGGAGTGTTGATGTATCTTCAAAGAGTCATCATTTAAAATTGATTCTTGAAACTTTGTTAGTAGGCTTTCTTGATCTAGTTTGTATCTATCTCCAAGAATCTGCCAATTCAATATCTTCAGCATCTCTGTAACACTCTCCCATGGATCAAACAAATTTGTGACCATTTGTGTAGCCCTTCTCTATATAAATTCAATATCCCCTGTTAGTCCTATTTGGTATGGGTCCCACACACTTGAGCAATAGTCTAGAATAAGTCACATCAGTGCTTTGTAAGCAATCTCCTTTGTAGATGGATTACACTTCCCCATTATTCTATCAATAAAATGAAGCCTACCACCTGCTTTACCCACAACTGAGCTATATAATCATCCCATTTCATATTCCTACAAAGTGTTACACCCAGGTATGTGTATGAGATGGCCAGTTCCAAATATGACTCATTCATTTTATAGTCTTAGGATACTAAGTTTTTTCATTTTTTGAAGTGCACAATTTTACAATTTTTAACATTTAAAGCAAGTTGCCAATCTCTGCACCACTTTGAAATCTTATCAAGGTCTGACTGAATATTGAAGTTACTTCTACATCTGACAATGACTCTCCATCCAAGGTAATATGCTGTGTCCTCCCTACCAAAAAGTCCTCATTCCAGTCATAAATTTCACTTGATGGTCCATATAATTGAAATTTTGACAATAAATGTATGTGTAGTACTGATTGAAGTGCTTTTTGGAAATCAAGAAATACTGTATTTGCCTGACTGCCTCGATCCGCAGCTTTTAGTATGTCATGTAAGAAAAGCACAAGTTGGGTTTCACATGGTTGATGTTTTCGGAATCCATGCTGTTTGGCATTGAGGAGGTCATTCTGTTCAAGACACCTCATTATGTTTGAGCTCAGAATATGTTCTAAGATTCTACAACAAATCTACGTCAAAGATATTGAACCTAAGTTTTGTGGATCACTTCTATTACCATTCTTGTAGATGGGTGTTACCTGTGCTTTCTTCTAACTACTGGGCATGATTTGTTGTTTGAGGGATCAACATTAGATTATAGCTGGCAGAGGGGCTAACTCAGCCACAGATAGGGATTCCATCGGGCCATGGAGCTTTGTTCAGTTTTAACAATTTCAGCTGTTTTAATATCACTATCACTAATACTTATTTCAATCATAAAAGGATAAATTCGGGCAGCTCTCCCAGGTTTTCCTTTGTAAAGGAACACTTGAAAACAGATTTAAGCATTTCAGCTTTTGATTTGCAACTTCAGCTTCAGTTTCTGTCTCATTTGCTAGGGTCTGGACACTGACTTTAGTGCCACTAACAGTCTACACACAGGAACAGAATTTCTTTCTGTTTTGTGAAATGCCATTTGACAATATTCTGATATGGTTGTCACTGATGGCTTCACACAGTGCTCTCTTGATGGCCAAAGTGTATCATTCATCATCTCTCTATCTATAGTCCTATGCTTTGTTTTACACTTATTATGCAGTAATCTATATTTCTTTTGAAGTTTCTTTACAGTGACTGTGTATCATAGAGGGTCCCTCTGATTATTAACTGCTTCCTTTATGAAATGCTAACATATATTTTAATTTATTCAATGATAAATTCATATTGTTGTTTGAAAATAGCTCTCTGCATAAGCTAATCAGAAAGGACACTAAACCACGTAAAAAACCGTGGACCAATAGAGAGACTGCTTGGATCACAATATTTTCCTAGATAAATTGATGTTTTATGGGATGACAGTATAGCCAACCAATGGGTAATGTCTTATCTAATCAAAATAATGCAAAAGTTGTACTCAGTAATTCAAACAATATAGCCAATGGACATAATTCTGACTGGGGAGGAATCACATATGGAGTACCCCAAGGTTCAATCTTGAGTTCACTACTGTTACTCGTATATGTAGATGATCTTCCATGTAGTATACAAAATGCAGAATTAGTTCTTTTTGCAGGTGACACTATTATTGTAATCAATCCAAGCATACATACAGAAACAGAAGAAATGGTAGACAGAGTTCTTTAAAGTATCAGTGACTGGCTTCCTGTGGATGGTTTCACCCTCAATTTTAAAGACACATGATATATTTGGTTCTGCACATCTAGAGGTACTACACCAATGATAACAAATGTTGTGGAAATAATAAACAGGGTGGAAACTTGAAAATTATTAAGGGTCCATACTGATGAGAATTTAAATGGGAGAAAACATGTTCTGGAAATCCTAAAACAACTCAGTTCAGCCACATTTGCACTTAGAATCATTGCAAAACTTGTGGGGAGAGAAATGAATAAGTTGACATATTTTCATTCTGTAACGTCGTATGGAATGATATTCTGGGGTAAATCATTATTAAGGAAAAAAAGTATTCGCAACGGTCGCAGGTTCGAATCCTGCCTCGGGCATGGATGTTTGTGATGTCCTTAGGTTAGTTAGGTTTAACTAGTTCTAAGTTCTAGGGGACTAATGACCTCAGTGGTTGAGTCCCATAGTGCTCAGAGCCATTTGAACCATTTTTGAAAAAAGTATCACTGGGCTAAATGTACCACAAGAAAAATATGTGATGCTCACTGTCGATCATCTTGTAGACATCTGTTTAAGGAATTGGACATTCTGACTGCTGCTTCACAGTATATTTAATCCCTCATGAAGTTCATTGTAAATAATCCTCTACAGTACAAAGTGACCAATGAGTTACATAATTACAATATCCAACTACACATTAAGGTTTTCTTTAGCACAAAAAGGGGTGCACAATGCTGCAACAAAAATTTTTGATAACTTGCCCAGTGATATAAAATAACTGAGAGACAGCAAAGTTAAATTTGATAACAAACTGAGACAGTTTCTCCTTGACAACTTCTTCTGTTACGTAGAAGAATTTCTGATACTGAAATATGTAAGATGAGGTGGTTAGGAATTTCTAACTCACATTTGTATACTTTTTTTATTTTTGTAAAGAAAAGAAAAAAGACCTTAGAAAGGCTCAGATGTAACTGATGATCCATGCAACATGTAACTAACTTACCTACCTATCCAGTGCATATTGTTTTTAACTTGAGCCATAGTTCCTCTACATGCTGCTGCTCTGTGCTGGAAGTTTCAAGTTCCTCATTGAGAGGACACTACTGATTTTTTAAATCTAGGTTGCTGAACATACACCTCTTTCTGCTTGTTTAAGGTTTCCTTTGTTCTTTGGTAATCATTGTTGCCACAACCCGTCATGATCACTGATACCAGTTTCAAAGTGGACATCCTCAAGGAGGTCAGGTCTACTTTTTGACGTTAGAACTATCTGTTCTAGGTAGTTTTCAAAGAAGATGTTTAATAATGTTTCACAGGATGTCTTATGCCCACCACTAACAAGACTGTAATTTTCCCAATTGATTGTTGGATGTTTAAAGTCTCCACTGATGATTACAGTATGATAGGGTAAATGCAGTTCTCTCTACAGTTTTTGGTTATGTCAGGATATCCATCTGGTGGGTGATAGAAGAATCCAGTTCCCATTTTATGCTCACCATGAAACTGAGTCCTGCCCAAACAATCTCGCACGTAGTTTTAATTTCTGTCTCTGTGGAGTTGAGTTTCTTGTCTACTGTGACAAAAACACCACCTCCATTTCCCATTAGTATATCCGTTTGATATACAATTAAATTTTCCCCAAAAATCTCACTGCTATCAATTTCAGAAGCACTTTGAACTCTGGAAATTTGTTGCAAATGCTTTGGCAGTTAACTACTAGTATTTTAATACTCCCACCTGTGGGAGACATTTCTTTTCATGTTACACTGATACAAACGTGTTTCCTACAGCTGTCATTATATGGATTGGATGGAGAACTGCCCAATCTAAAAAAAACCACTACGTTTACCCCACAACTGTCAGCTACCTGTGTAGCCTCTTATATGTAGTGCACACCTGACCCATTGAGGGGGGCCCTTACAGTTCTCAACATTATGGCCCAAGTCCAGGAAGTCAAAGCCTAGCCTGTGACAGAACTTTCCAAGTCTCTGGTTCAGTCTTTCCACTTGACTCAAAACCAAGAAGCCACGATCAGTTCTGGGGACAATGCTATACATTGTGAACTTTGTTGAAACTCCATGTGCAAGGCTGGTGTTCTCAGCCTTCTCTGCCAGTCACTGGAATGATCCAAGTATGACATTGGAGCTCAGACAACAGGCATCATTTGTTCCAATGTGTGTCATAATCTGCAGCTGCTTGCACACTGTTCCTCAGTGGCTGCTGGAATAGCCTCTTCAACACATTGCACAACATCCCCAATACACACAGTGAGTGTACCTGGGGTTGTTTCCTGTCCCTTTCTGCCATAAGGGGCACCATCATATGCCATATTTTTGAACTGCTGACGAGTAATAGACCACTACCCTTTTACGTTTGCCTCCTCTAGACACCAGACAGAACAGGTTTCCCTAAAATAGGTGAACTGAGAGCCAGTGGCTCAGTTTCAGTATCAGTTTAAGACAGCACCTCAAATTTGTTGGTTAGTGGGATCAGTGTAACACCCTGAGTGCTCCCTTGTCTCTGTCATCATTGTCCAGGACACCTAGATCTACCACTGAAATGCCACTCACAGTGAAGTGGATAAGTAATGACAGATTCCATACTTTATGCAGAGGAGACAGGATCCACAGGAGAGGACAGTACTAGAGGTACCTTTGGTACTGGTACCACAGGTACAACACTCGGGAGCTCTTCCAACACACTAATTCACAGCAGCTGACAATTGTTTGACAGTAGTCAGGGTGATTTCCAGCTGTTTACAAACATCAACCAATTCAACCTGTGTTGGAGAACAGCATTCACAGTGGTGCTGTATTTTGGCTGGTGCAATGTATTACGGGACAACGAACTAATAACTTTAAACTAAGCCTGCTGATTATCATTTATATCTTTTGACCTAAGAAAAACACTAATTTCCTGTAAGAATGGAAGAAAATACACAAAATGAGGTTTATATTAAGCCAATATAAAACTTGTGTTAAAACTTACTAATTTCCTAAAACTTTTTGAGGTTAATTACAGTCCTTAGAAAACTCGAAAATTGAGCTAATTTATGATAAATGTAGATAATACTTCTCTTTAAGGGAAAACTAGATGTACCACAATGCTAGTTAAAATATCTCCTGCAGTAACTAAATCATGAAGACTGATTTACTGCATACTGGATTATGCATTGGACAATGGTAACTTCTCAATGTTCTCAAAAATTCACATTTGTTTGCATTGACATACAATGAAATTTGAAGTGATATATTCTTTGGCAGTAACTGTGAATCACAGTAACTTACGATAATACAGTTTTGTAAGCATCTTAAAATTCTCAGAAATAGCCTATTTCTTACATAATTATACAACAAAATTAGAGAACAATTGTTTTGAATGAGAATAGGTCTACTGTTCTCAAATATTTTAAAAGAACACAAGTAAGTTTAAGCCTACAATTGATGATAATAGGAGTTGTTTATTGCGGCACATGGAAGTTTCCCAATATATCACAATACAAACAGGTATTGATACAATCAGTTAAAGATTATGCAGAAGCAGTATGAACAGAAAAACATGCAAATCTAGAATTTCAAATCTGTACACGAATCTTGCGCATGCGGTCTTATACAAAGGAAAGTTCCAAAGTTGGCTATTACATACATAAATAAATGTGTGAAGTGCTTGGATTTTTTACTTAGCTGCTTCTGTGGCAACTTCTACACTGGTGTGCTGAAGAACAACACAGCAGTGGGAGGTTATCTCAGTCAAAATCTAGAAAATATACAGCACCAACAAAGCACGACTTCTGCCTGTTGCAGCTTACAATCTATGCCACACCTCTTCTGTAGCCTCACTATCCACTCCAACAAAGATTTCTGCTCACCTGATATATAGTTGGACCTTAGGCCAGGCGCATATTAGGATGCAGCCAACAAAGGGCAGGGCAGCACAACATAGGGAAGGAAATACTTGGCAGTACAGTGTTTGCATATACTGTGAGGCAGTTTCCATTGCTGTGCACACCCTGTGAGACTACGTGGTTTGTTTGCTGCACGTTAGCTTCATGGTGCTTGTGCAGTAAACTCTGTCCTGAGCATTGCATGGCAAAGGCAAAAGCAGGCACAGTACTGCCCTGCCCCATGCCTAAATTTGTGCTGTAATATTTACACCCACGAGTCACAAAAATCTTCACTATACTACCCTGCCTTGCCCTTCATCAGCAGTGTCCAAATATGTGCCACGCCTCAGCATCTGGAGATGACAGTGACTGTGTGAGATTTTTCTATGTCTGATGAAAGACTTAGATAGCAGAATACACCTAGCACTCTTTTTCATTGTGGCTATCTGCAACTAACACTTCCTGTATGTGTCCTTTTCATATTATTGGTATTCCGTCATGGGTTTTACAATATTACAATCAGTCTAAATGAAACTATTTTCAGTTCAAAGTATACTTGATCTGCATTTTCCCACAATATGCTCTAACATTACAGAAACAAAATTACTCTGATGTCAACAGCATCTCCATGCCAGATTGAGAAGTCATCAGCTTGTCCTAATATTTTGTCTAATGTCTTCAACATGAGGTTATCTGGTGTCCATATTGTTAAAATGTTGACCATGTGGGTCCATTTTCCGAGTATCATCCATACAGATTATACTACTGTAAAAACTTTTTTCCCGTGTAATAGAAGCAAGAAGAGTAAACAGTCTGTTACACACTACTATTAATTTTTAACATCATTATAACAACTGGAATGATATCTTTGTCATACTTTGTGAGCATACAACCCCATTAGAATAGTGAGCAACTCTAAATTCAGGTGCAAATGTGTGGTGGTTTGAGAGACAGGTAAAGGGATGAGTTCACAATTCTGCACACAGAAGACAGTGGCTTTGACATGTGACTGACAAGCTCTCAGGTACGAGAAATCATGGTAGTGAGGTGGACCGCCACGGCTTGGTTGTTTCCTGAGGGGGCAAAATCCAGATGTTGGACTGAATAGGGGCCACTCTGTGTGACTGTTGTAATGTGCAAAAGTGATTAACATTAATAAATATTAAACCATTTGAAGTACTGAGGAGCTAGTAGGCCCATTTTAATGAGAAAAATAAATATGTGCCATCAATATCTGAATTACTTTGCAAGTTATTGCAAACTGAATATTTGATATAGTGTTCTAGCAACAACAGTTTATATTTCAGCAATGCATTATGCTTTTACAACAAATGGGGCGTCAATGGATAGATCTTTTTGAGTTTTATCAGGAAGTCATAGTAGGCATGTTAAAATAGTACAACATTTTGAATTATGGGCTGGAATGTGCCTTCTATGCCACAAAATCTTGTTTATAATTAAAACTGTAAAAGTAGCAGCAGTACCCAAGACTAGATGGAAGTAGGGAACATCAGCATGATGAACTGTATTTATTTACTCTAAAAAACCTGGAAATGTGTGATTGTCAGTACAGCCATTATTTACAAATAAACTATTGCAGGCAGAAAAAAATCAAGCAGGGAAAGAGACATTAGTGTTGAGGACTGTGGTGAGGCAAAATCTGTGGGGGTTTAGTCCACATGGGCAGCAAGACAGTCACATTTCGTGAGTGATGGAGTATTCCTAAGTTTTGCACCTTGGACTTTTAAAATATCTAAGCCCAACCACACACTAGGGTGCTCATTGTCCTGTCTTTCTGTCATGACTACTGTTTTTGAATAGCATGTGGGGCCCTGATCTATACTGTAAACAGTGGACATCCAGACTTTATTTTTATGATTTAATTTTTTAAATTCTCTGCTCTGAATTGCACTAAAGATCACGCAAGCTACAGCAGACAAACTTTAAATCTGAGTACCATCACACACGGCTGGTCTTGTTTGAGGCCAAGCAAGTGAGTACAATTGCAACTTACTTTTTTAAAAAAGAAAAATGCATGACTATGTAAAAATATAATTTATTTGGTAATTTAACAATATTATACCCCATTTGAGATACACTATAAAAAACTAAGATTATGCAACTATAACTTCAATGTAGAAGATAATTTTTAACAACATGTGCTACAATAAAGCATTAAAAAATTTTAAGTTCCACCTACTCTAATGAAGTATGCAAATGATGTGAAAGATTTAAGTGTGATATGCTGAAAATTTTGTGACTAGAATAGTACACACTGCAGTACATTTTATTCATAATCTACATTTACCGCTTTCAAGGACATGTAACAAATGTTCTCTCCCCCTTGTGTGCATTTTCTGTGCTGCAAAGAAAATTGCTGTTATAATAAATTCCAAAATACATTCTTCATTCTTTGTGTTTGTGTCTTCAGTTGATTGTAATTTTATGTATTGTTACCTAATTTGCAATTGCTTTCCATTAATAAGAACATGGGATATAATGCTTCAAAGCATTGTTATAAAGAAATAAACAGAAATTCACGAAACTAATGGTATTGCCCATAATCACCTTCTGGATATAGTGTTTCAAAATCAAAGTTGCAAAGCCTATGTCTGAATGGATATGTCACAATCCTCTCACTAGTTGTAGTTAGTAGGTATTATGATCCTAGAAACTGTTGCAACTCATTAACCTTTGTCATATGAGCTTTTCATTCATCGGCATAAACACAATCCAGTGGTTTTATTAAGAATATTTCAGGAAGAAGTAAGTCAATTTGCTTATATTTGAATGTTAACAACTGACAACGAAGTTGTATGAATGCAAACAACAATGATGTTTATTATAAGCATTGCTGCTGCAAGTTGCCAAGAGTGCCAATTTGTGTGTGCAATAGGATCTACAGCTACTTTAGTACATAAGGAGTTGCACATAATTTAGGGGCTTACAGTAATGAGTGAAGGGAAAGTTAGATAATGCTGATGAAATCACACAAGTGCATCACAATCTGTGATTTGATTGGCTATTGACAAATGGTGCTCGTTGCTCTAGCTGATGGATTTATTTATATTGTTCACATCACTATTCACACTGTTTAAACACTCAGTTACAAGAAGTAGTGCCAAAAATGATTACTGACCAAGAATGTCAAGCAGATGAGCATTTATGGACCATTACCCTCAAGATGGAGATGATTTGCTGCAGGCAATGAGATGATGTGTTTCTGCATTGATGTAGGATATCCACACAGTCGTGCAACAGTCTAAAGATGGCTAAAAACTCAAACTGCTGTGGAAGATTCAGTTCCTAGATGGAGAACTTCTATGCTGAGGGATTGAAGTACAATGCAAAAAGTCCTCAGAATTGGCAGAAAGAAATTACATGTAAAAGTGAAGTAGGTTTCCAGTAAACTAAACCCACCAGTAAAAGCTTCTTCTAATTAGTTTATTATATAGCCACAACTTGGTCATTGTTGTGGCTTATGCACGTACAAATGACACTGACAACAAAGTCAAAGATGAGTTTTTTGAGAAATTAACAAGTTTGCTGGAGAGCAAAGTATCTGAAAGAAATAATTTTAAAGGAAAAGTGGGAGTGGCCACCTATAGTGGAGTAGTGGGAAGATACGGAGAAGAGACAGTACACGGAGAAAGGTTAGATGATGTGTGTGAGACATTGCCCTTGAAAATTTTAAATGGTTTCTTTCCTTACAAGCAGATCCACAAATACACATTGGAGAGTCCTTCCAGAAATATCAGGTCAATAATAGACTATATTATTCAAAATAAAAATTCAAACATAAGAAAAATTAATGAAAGAGTCTACAGGAGTGCAGAAAGTGGCTCAGACCACTTCCTGCTAGAGCAAAAATGATAGTAACATCCAAGGGCCAAAGACAAATTAAAGACAGAAATATTCCCACGAGGGCAGTGGATACTATGAAATACAATTTAGACAGCTTGAAACAAGAGTCTGCATAATTTCCTTATAAATTATGTTTGTCAAACAAACTGAGGCATTAGGAGAAGAAACGGTGGAGCATATGTACCAAGAAATTAAAAAATGGATACATGAAGCAGCATTTGAAGCACTGGGGCAGCAAGAGGAAGAAAGAAAGCAGTACGTACGAAAGTGGACTCAAAGTACTGATGAAAAAGTGAACCTAAAAATCTTTACTATAATAATTGGTTGAGAACATGGGACAAACATGATAAAGCCTTGTATATCAGAATGAATAGAGAAGTAAATATAGACATACGCAAAACGAAAAATGAAATCTGGGAGGATAAATTCAAAGAAGCCAATCAATGCATGGGGGGCACAAAAGTGGTGTCAGCATGGAAAATGATTGCACGGCTGAGGAATGAAGTAAAAGAAAGAGCAAACCTTCTGATTATCAGTCTGGTAGAGTGGGAGAAACATTTTAAAGGCCTGTTGACAGAAGTAAGGACGGAGTACAAGGAGGTAAGGAGGGAGATATGGGAGAACCAGGAGGGTGAACAGGTAGAGAAAATAGATGTGAAAAAGGTACAGAAAGTGGCTACACAAATGGAAATGAGATATCACTATGGCCTGGAAATGTACCAACAAAATTAGTGAGGTATGGCTCACGCATTCTGTATGAATATCTAAGTAAGTTATTTAGTAAATGTATGTGGAGGAAATTCCAGCAGAGGGGAACTTAGCATATCTAAGCCCCATACATAAAAAAGGAAGAAAGAAAGTATGTAGAAATTATTGTGGCATAAGTGTTGCTAGTTCAATTAGCAAGCTGTACAGGAGGATTTTAAAATCAGGAATGGAGAAGATTATAAATGAAGTGGAAGAACAAAGTAGCTCTAGAAGAGATAACATCTTTTCCTAGGACAGATCATGGAGAAGAGTTTAGAAAGAAACCTTAAGCAGTCATTTGGTTTTAATAGATTTTGAGAGAGCATATGACACTGTGGCACAAAAGTTATTGTTAGAGGTGCTGTGGTCAGGGGAACTGCCGAACTTTATGTAAGAAGCATCAGAAACCTCTACAAGTCAGCAAAATGTGTCATTAAAGTAGGGAAAGAAATCCCTGGAGAGGCCTTCAGGATAACTAAAGGATTGAAGCAAGGATGCTGTCTGTCTCCTACAATCTTTAAGATGTATGTGCAGAAGGCACTGAATCTGTGGTGCAGAAAGTGCATGGGCATGAGAACTGAAGTAGGGAACCTGTGTATGTACAAACTTTTTTATGGTGATGATCAGGTTGTTGAATTGGATGTATCTTACACACTCAGAGTTGTTGGAAGAGTATGAGAAGTGGGGTTTGAAAATTAATTTTGAGAAGTCAGAATATCTATGTTGGGGAGAATAGAGGAGTAATCTGGACATTGACTGACATATTATTAAAAAAGTGTGTAAAGAGTTTAAGTACATGGGTAGTATCCTATCAGATGGTGGAAGATATGACAGACATCTAACAAGAGACCATGCAAGAAGGAGTGGTTATCCAAAAATTAAACCCAGTACTTTGGTCCTCAGAAACGAGTTTAAAAGCTAAAACTCATTAATACAAATCCATTGTGGAACCAAGGAAAACCTATGGGAGTGTATGCTGGGAACTAACAGAAATAAATAAAAAGAAACTTAGAGCTTTAGAAAAGGACGACTTGAGAAGAGCCTGTAGAATTTCCCTACTTGACCAGATAAGAAATGAGGAAATAAGAGAAAAAGACACAGACTCACTACAGTATTATGGGTAAAATAGAAGGAAGACAGCAAAGATTGTTTGGACATGTCAAAAGAATGGATGAAGGCAGATGGCCAAGAGAGTAGTTTTATGGCAACCTCCTGGAAGGAGAAGTGGGAGAATACAGAAAGCAGTATCCACGAAGCAATGGAAAGAAGGAATGGAAGAGTATGAGGAAGAATGGAGATATCTAGGGAAGGCATCAGGCAACATAGATGCAGGATGCGGTGACAGCAGTAGGGTCCTCACAACAGACAAGCAGGACTTGACTTTCAAATATGCCTTGTATGTGTGATTAAGGAAATTTTTGAAGAAAATTCTATAAAACACAAACATAAAGAACAAATATTTCTGAATCTGTTATGTGAAGATGTCAAGTCCAAAACTAACTGTCTGAGAAAAGTGAATTCACAAATTTAAAGGAAACACTGTACATGAATAATCGTTAAAATGAAATAACAAAATAGCAGATTAATACTTTTCACCCTTCCTGCAATACTACAGACACAGATTTTAAGACATTTTGAACAGAGCTCTGTACCATACTTTGTGCTCTTAAGCAATGTACTTCAGTGTTGATTTTGGAATTTGAGAAAGTAACAAAACAATCCCATTTGAAATCACTTAATGATGCACTGTGGAGAAGCAGGCAGTTAACTGTTTCACAAAAACAGTAGTGATGAAATGTGTAGACCAATAATTTATATTGTAAATTCTTCCAATTTTGTGTACAGATAAGGTGATGTGTTTTTTTTGAGTAATTAGGATTGTATGTGATAAGAACAATGCTGATACATTCTTGAGAAGTTCAGATCATGCAATTCTATGAATTGTGTAAAAATAGCAATTTACTTTGAGTTTAATGCTTCTGTGGCTACTTAATGGTGTTTAGAAATTAAGAGATCATTCATTTGGAGAGAAAGGAAGGTTTGAGGATGGGGCTGTGCCTTGAAAATCAACTAAAATCTTACTGGGATTTGAGCACCATACATTACGAGTCAAGTGTCTTAATCAATGCACCATTTCCCAGTGAATGAGGAAATTTAGAAGCAATGAAATATGTGAAATATAAACCAATTAAGAGACTGTACACTAAGTTAAGAGACTGTAAGGTGAATGTTCTAGGGCATGGCACAAGGATATTGGATAGACTAAGATGTGATTCCAAGTGTTTTACCATTCCATTTGTGCTGCAATATGGACACACTATTTCTGACAGATTGTCTCTCTTTCTTCAACCTTATGTGTAGCAGAGATTAAAAATCTCAGTTGAAAATAAACCAGAACAGTAGTATAGTAGTATGATGAAGTAAGCAAAGAACTAAAAAAATATAACAGAAATGGTTCATATTATTTATGAATTGCAATGATGGAGACAAAATAGAGAAACCAATTACAGCATGAAAAAATTAAACAAATTTGCTGAAGTGATGTGGAGACAGTAGCTACTTAAGATGAGAAGACATACCATGATCATCAAAATATCCAAATGATTTGCTTAGGTTGCACACAAGGCAGAGAGTTACATATTACATACATAAAATATTTGTTTTTCAGTCTGGAATGTACTGTACAGTCTTATAGCCAGTCTATACAATTTTAACTTTGCATACAATTACACTACACCATTGTAGGGGGTTGACTGAATAATTTTTAAACAATTTCCTATGCAGAACATATTTCTTATGCAATATTATCATTTTACTTCAAGTATGCACTACAACTAATATGTGGCATGTTAATTACCAGTATAGATTCCTATAATGTTCAACAGCTCTGAAAAAGTGATTGAAAGACAGCATGTTTGAATCCTTAACAGTAAATTTAGAATCATTAGACGCTATGTATTTACTATAAAAGTGAAGTAATACTAAGGTGGCAGACAAGAAGATACAACTTTCAGATTCAAATTCTTCCTTCTCTTAAATATCTGAATTTCCATTCAAGAATATCTTACTAAAGTATTTTGCTTATAACATATTTCCTGGCTCTATTTACAATTGACTTAAGAAATAAGGTACACATTTTAACAACAGCAATAACAATTAATATTATTATTTGCAATGAAAGACAGTTTTTATGACAGCACAAAAATCCCCTTTTCATAAAGCATTGAATTAATTAAAAATATCTCTTCCAAGTAACTTTTTAAAAGACACTCATTGATGGCATTTAATATAAGTCAATAATTTAAATGTTTTGTTTAAGTTTTTAGTTACCAGTCATTATTCAGTGCTTATTAAGTAAAGAATTATTGTGGAATGATAAATCACAGCTAAGCTTAAATAAATGTAACAACATTCAAAAATGTTATCATTGTACATATAGATATCTTCAGCAAATATATGATGACAGAGTTCTTTAATCTTCATTTGACGATAATTGTTCACAAACACCACATTCTGAACTTTATTATTTAACCAAGCATACCACTCTCTCATACATTTTTACAAAACAGATGCTCTACTCTCAGCCGACAATATAAAAATGGAGGGCAGTTTGTTTTAGGGCTTAGAAATAACAATAAAGCCACTTACTCATGGCTTTCAATAAATAAAAAATTCATAGTGCAGTATAAATATCCAGTCATGTGCAGCTATTAACACCTCTGCAGCAACTTCACCGACTGAAGTGCCCGAGGTCAAACTGACATGTACAGCACTATGTACACAACTTCCTTATCCAAAGGAACTTCTCTTTGGAGTATCCATATATAAGAAATATGAAACTTTTATGCGACTTTCACACTGAACTTGTTTTGTTCCATAATTAGGAATGTCGCACACAGGACTATTTCTGATTTAACATGAATTTATTGTACAAAATAGCAACAATATGGTGAAAAACAGAGGTTTGCCTCTGACACCATAACTCTGAATTGCATAATTTTGAACTTTACTTCCTGTATTTGTGCTTCTATGTTAGGTCTTTCAAGACATAGTCAGGTCTTGGAAGCCTGTATTGCTTACGCTGGACCCTGCTTTTAAGGGCCCGACCCCCTCCTCAGAGAGTGGAAAGTTTTTGTCAGGTGCCATCTCCTGAATGAACTGGACTTACATCCATGTTGAGTGATGTGGAACTTTCTGGCTTCTGTAGTTGCCTTTCTGGCTGTATGGCAGTTGTACATACTGACAGAGATGGTGCTGCTGGGAGAACTGGGGCAGTAGCTGCTAGGTGCTCCAGTTCAGCTGTCATGTCTCCAAGTTCTGCTGTCAAATCTAAAGCCATGCCTCCATTAGGCAACAGCTCTTCCTCATCTTCATCCTTCCTTGCAGCAACCTATTCAAAAGCAAAAATTATTAGGCTCTTGCTTGAAATGGAAATCACAGTCATCTATAAATTAATTAGTTACTTAGACATGTCACACACACACACACACAGTCCATCTTCTCTTTAATAACTGGGGACTGACATACTTGCACTTAAACTAACTTACACACACACACACACACACACACACACACACAGTGTTGATGTTTTTATTTTTTATCTCTCTGATGATCAGCCTCTCATCTGCATTACCTAGGCTAAAGACAATATTTACATTACACAGAGCTATTTATCAAATTTTTAATAAAATCATGAAGAGAGAAAATGGCTGGCCACCACATACTTTCAAGAGGTGTAACTCATGTAATGTTGACAGCTTTTTCACAACAGGCAGGTCCTCCTTAGCATAGGGTTTAAGCGACCTATATTACCAACTCCTTTTCCCCAACTTCCATGAATCCTTGCCTTTTTTTCCTCCTCAAAAAGGAACCTACTATACTGGTAGCTAGGAGTAATGTGCTTTATCAACAGTAATGAACTATTACCACCTGAAGATAAGTACTTATCAAACTTTCAGTTTTTGTATAATTTTAATAGTTTTCTAAATTTAATTTTCAATTTTTAAAAATAATTTAAAAACTAACAGTCATGTATTTTTGTGATGATAACAGTGTAAGATCTTTTGGTAAATTAATGAAGATTAATGAATATTATCAGCTATGGCTGAGAGAGTTGTTAAGGTCTACAGAAGTTAAGTTATCAACAAAACACCTCTTTTTAGACAGATTTTTGAACATAAAGACTACAGCAGAGTCTAAAAAGTTAACATCATACCTATTCTAAATATATTCCATTTATTGGTTGTCTCCATTTTGATAAAACAAGGATAAATAAAATAAACAAAAAGAAGTGGTTTACATTAATTTGAAGATTTTTTTGTTACTAACCCTGTCATTTGTGGTGTCACTATTTTTAATAATAATAATAATAATAATAATAATAATAATAATCACCACCACCATCATCACCATCTCCATAATGGCACAGCTGTGAAATTTATATATTCGTTATCACAAATATTTGGCTGTCTTCTGACTATTTTCTGATTTCTGAGGTGGTGGTTACCATGGGATCTGAGAACACAGCTGAGTACATATCGGATTTTGCTTCTATACTGATGTAAGAATGATAGGATGTCTCTTGCTTTCAAACATATTATCTGCCTGCCGCTCTCTCATTGGCTGTGTACACAGCTCCTTTCATTCCCTACATACATTATGGTGAGCATCAACAACAAAACATCATGAAACCCTTCAGTACACAAATAATCACTGTTTAGGTTTTTACTATCTCCTGAAGAAATGAATCCTACTGTTGAGTATCTATCCAATTTTAAAGTTAATTCAGATCCAGCTACAAATGGATTCAGGCAAACTGCATTTTGAACATGGTAGATGTTCCTAGAGCTAATGGCCTTGCCGCTGTGGTAGCACTGGTTCCAGTCAGATAACTGAAGTTAAGTGCTGTTGGGCTGGGCTAGCACTTGGATGGGTGACCATCTGGTCTGCTGAGTGCTGTTGACAAGTGGGTGCACTCAGCCCTTGTGAGGCAAACTGAGGAGCTACTTGATTGAGTAGTAGCAGCTCCGGTCTCGTAAACTGACATACGGCCGGCAGAACGGTGTGCTGACCATATGCCCCTCCATATCTGCATCCAGTGACGCCTGTGGGCTGAGGATGACACTGCGACCGTTCAGTGCCATTGCGCCTTACAAGGCCTGTTCGGACGGAGTTTAGTTTAGTTGTTCCTAGAAAGCCAAAAGGACACAGTATACATTCCCATGGTTGGCAACATGACGTAATTTCTGCCCACTCACTGCGCTCCTCCCAGCATGCCACTAGTTCTCAGTCAAGCTGGTATCACTTCTCCCTCCAACCTTTCCGTAGCATTGTGCTTGAGCAACTGTGAAACATGGACTGCAATATCTTCTAGGATGCAAGTCACATGTAACAACAGCAACTCATATATAAATAAAAGATTGAATTCATGAGTCAGTCTGATTCTGGAACTTTCACTTGTCCTGCGATCTACTGACATCTGTTGGTACAGTTTCCATGACGGGTGTTGCTGCTATAATTTTTTCTCACAACTCTTATAGTCAGTTTAATATGAATGACTTTGTTTGTCAGCTATTTCATTCTCGATTAATTTTCCTTCTTCTTTCATCTAAATGTCACCATCAAGTTCTAAAGCTGGTTAAAAGCTGGAACATTTTTATCGGTATTCTAATACAAGAACAGTGACTGGATTTTCCATTTCAACCCACTTAGTAAATCATTACAGTCTCTCATAATCAAATAAAATATTGAATCTGGGTTCGGAATCAAGTATAGTTTTTTGAAGGGCAACATATCTGATTTTGAATGTTACTTTTACTTCAAATACAACAGCAGTTTAGTGCTTTTTACTAATGTTTTTCACAAAATTGTCAAATTTTAAGCAGAGCAGTAGATTGCTGCAGTTGCTAGTTTATAGTTTCTAGTGTATCCCTGCACTAGTGCCGTGTGAGCCAAACGTCATGTGGCTGTTCAAGCAACATCGATAGTGTATTGAGCACTTCAGCATATTGAGAAATCTTGAACAGGAACATTAAAACATGACAAATAACCAGTCCTCTAGCAGCTACTGAGCAGTACTGCAGCAAGGCAGTAGCAGTCAGTATGGGTTACAGCAGCACACTAGTCACTGATGGAGTACCATACTAATTTGGGGCCGCTCTGTACCATGGGCATGTTAAACTGCACTCTAAAAATAATTTTGTTTGCTCAGGGAAACAAAGCAATGCTTTCCAACACCGACATGTAGCATGAGAGATGCAATGAGCAGTATTAGTTTGAGCCAATTCCATCTATACACTGAAAATATGAAACAAATATGCCTGATGACTCAAGAGGGACTCACAGTAGAGTGCCTGCATGCCACAGATGTATCTGGATATGATCTCTAAGACAACAAGAAACTTATCCTGTAACACTCTTTATCCTGACCACCAGATCCCTCTTTCCATTCTGTGACAGTATTGTCCAATATGACCAAGAAGTGTAGCCATTTAGCACTTGAGAGCTATAACTTGCATACCCAGCAGATAAATATACTATCACAACCACACAGACACATTTATAATTACATTTTTAATATCTAAGGATTCTGTGTTTTCTAGATCCAGATCAGTTTCGCTATCATAAACCTTTCATGCTTGACAGACACATCTAATTACTGACACACACTATATGTAAGTAACCTAATACTACTTCTGTAATGTATAGAAAATGTTCTTATGTTAAAGACAATGATATTTATACGTTTATTTGTTTGTCCTTTGTATCAGATACCACTGATGATGGGTTATATGCCTGAATACCAAACTGGCAGTTACATATTTTAGGCTGCAACTAAAGCAAGATGAAGCACTATCTTAAGAACTTAAGGTATTACTATGTTAGTGCATTTGAAATGTGAAATCACAGTTATACCTCACAGAAAAGAAGGGGGTTGGGGAAGGGGGGACGCAGACAGTCAAAACAGTAGGCTGCTTGAATGTGCTTGAAAACCATTTAGTTTGCATATAAAGTGTTCATTGAAAATGATGTCATTAGAAGCTGATTATAAACTCAAGGATATGAAGTGGAATGACCATACAGGCTCAGTCACAGGTAAGGCAGGCGGCAGCTTCAGTTCATTGCTGGGATACTGGGAAAATGACTGTTGCAAGGAAAGCACTTTTGATAAGCGAGGAATTTGTCAACATCTAACATAAAAATGTGTTATAAAATCATTTCTTTAAGTATTTGTCTGGACAGTGGCCTTGTACAGGAGTGAAATGTGGATGATTAGCATTTCAGCAAAGAAGAGAATAGAAGCTTTTGAAATGTGCTGCTGCAGAAGAACAGGTTGGTGAATGGAGTAACTAATGAGGGACTGAATTGAATTGGAGCGAAGATAATTTTATGACACAACTTTGCTAAAAGAAAGGATCAGAGGATAGGACACATCCTGAGACATCAAGGAATAGTCAATACGGCTTGAAGGGAACTCTCTCAATTTTAGAGGTTTTTTTTTAGAAATTTTTCAGAATTTAACGCTGAACTTAAAATTTACAGTAACTCAAAAGCCAAAATTTTTGAAAAGAAAGTCCCTTTTCACTTTCTGTCTCAAAAATTATAGCTATAGAAATAGTATGTTTTTAGGTTTGTTAGTACCTCCTTGTACACGTGGCAAGAGCAAACTATTAATGCTTATTTTCCCCAGGGCAGCATGTCAGGTGTTAAAGTGTGAACACATGGGTACAGAATGGTCAGTCTATACAGACAGGTGTAGTTTATTTAGTGATGCTGTTATGGCCAAGCAGGAAACATCAGGTTGCAAAGTTTGTTATGTGTTTGTGGAAAGACTGCTTGATATGAATGGTGGGGGTGGGGGAGGAAACATTGAGATGTGTACATATTAAGGTACTAAAAATAAAAATATCTGTGCTTATACCTGTTACACTCTGGATATACACTCCTGGAAATGGAAAAAAGAACACATTGACACCGGTGTGTCAGACCCACCATACTTGCTCCGGACACTGCGAGAGGGCTGTACAAGCAATGATCACACGCACGGCACAGCGGACACACCAGGAACCGCGGTGTTGGCCGTCGAATGGCGCTAGCTGCGCAGCATTTGTGCACCGCCGCCGTCAGTGTCAGCCAGTTTGCCGTGGCATACGGAGCTCCATCGCAGTCTTTAACACTGGTAGCATGCCGCGACAGCGTGGACGTGAACCGTATGTGCAGTTGACGGACTTTGAGCAAGGGCGTATAGTGGGCATGCGGGAGGCCGGGTGGACGTACCGCCGAATTGCTCAACACGTGGGGCATGAGGTCTCCACAGTACATCGATGTTGTCGCCAGTGGTCGGCGGAAGGTGCACGTGCCCGTCGACCTGGGACTGGACCGCAGCGACGCACGGATGCACGCCAAGACCGTAGGATCCTACGCAGTGCCGTAGGGGACCGCACCGCCACTTCCCAGCAAATTAGGGACACTGTTGCTCCTGGGGTATCGGCGAGGACCATTCGCAACCGTCTCCATGAAGCTGGGCTATGGTCCCGCACACCGTTAGGCCGTCTTCTGCTCACGCCCCAACATCGTGCAGCCCGCCTCCAGTGGTGTCGCGACAGGCGTGAATGGAGGGACGAATGGAGACATGTCGTCTCCAGCGATGGGAGTCGCTTCTGCCTTGGTGCCAATGATGGTCGTATGTGTGTTTGGCACCGTGCAGGTGAGCGCCACAATCAGGACTGCATACGACCGAGGCACACAGGGCCAACACCCGGCATCATGGTGTGGGGAGCGATCTCCTACACTGGCCGTACACCACTGGTGATCGTCGAGGGGACACTGAATAGTGCACGGTACATCCAAACCGTCATCGAACCCATCGTTCTACCATTCCTAGACCGGCAAGGGAACTTGCTGTTCCAACAGGACAATGCACGTCCGCATGTATCCCGTGCCACCCAACGTGCTCTAGAAGGTGTAAGTCAACTACCCTGGCCAGCAAGATCTCCGGATCTGTCCCCCATTGAGCATGTTTGGGACTGGATGAAGCGTCGTCTCACGCGGTCTGCACGTCCAGCACGAACGCTGGTCCAACTGAGGCGCCAGGTGGAAATGGCATGGCAAGCCGTTCCACAGGACTACATCCAGCATCTCTACGATCGTCTCCATGGGAGAATAGCAGCCTGCATTGCTGCGAAAGGTGGATATACACTGTACTAGTGCTGACATTGTGCATGCTCTGTTGCCTGTGTCTATGTGCCTGTGGTTCTGTCAGTGTGATCATGTGATGTATCTGACCCCAGGAATGTGTCAATAAAGTTTCCCCTTCCTGGGACAATGAATTCACGGTGTTCTTATTTCAGTTTCCAGGAGTGTATATTAACAATTGATAATGGCTTACATGCTACTTTCTCATATCTCTCTTAGGTATGTTAATGTACAAACTTGACTGTGGAATATCAATGAGACTTGATAACATCAAACTATCTTAACACTGTGAATCTCCAGTTAGTGTTGCCTTATGCTCTCAGGCTTACTAAAATGAGACAGGTTTCTCTCTACTGATTTACAGGACTTAGTAGAACTGTCATCAGTGTACTGATTTTTCTTTGAAAGCCTTAACTAATTTTGGATATTGTAAGGAAAAACTCACACAATAGTCCTTACAACTAAATAGCTAACCTGTTCGTGTAATTACATGGTGAGGTCCTCAGTGCCGGGATTAACTTTTTGCAACAACCTGTATGACACTGTTTATTAAAAACCCAGATATCACACCCTGAAGCCATTTGCTCTGCAGTATATCCTATCTTACAAGTAAAAGGCGAAACAAAATTTAACCTGGCACTCTAGAGCAGTGGTCATCAAATTATTATTATTATTTTTAAAAGAGCTATACTGACATTGTAGAGCGACAGGCAGGGCTGCATTGGAAAGATGGGAAAGAGGGTGGGCGGGGGAGGGGTAGGGAGGGGGGAAATGGCCACTCCAAGATATATTAAATTTTTACCGAACCATAGTTATTGATAGATGTTTGCCATTTACAAATTTTCAATCTCCAATTATAAGGTATCACACCAAATACTTTTAAGTGAAAAAAATAAATAAATATTGAAACTACATGCAGTTTTCTGAAAGATTATATTGTAACCTGTTTTCCCTACCTAAGCAGGTACTGTGGCCAGAGCCATTGCAACAGGACCCAACATATGTTTTTCTGATTTCTATGCACATTCTCTATTGTCAGAATAAAGGCCAAGTGGCTGTAGTAGACGTTTTCAATTGGACAATTGTACTATGGGAAATTAATTAATTCAAAGTTGTCACGAAGGGACAGAATGCTGGATGACAGCTCTGCATATAAAAGCATTTATAAGTTAGTTTCATCTGTTATATTACAAGTGTCTTTTTGAATTAACCAACTCTTTTTGATGTGAACACCTTGACCACTTTTCTTGATTGCCATTAGTGTTCCACAGAAGAAACTATCAAACTGAAATAAATGATAAAGAACTACATTTGAAGGCCAAACTATGTGTTTAAACACTGATATTGTGGAAAAAATTCAGATCCTCTCACAGTCCTTTCAGTTATTTTTTAATTTTTATCAAAATGACTTCCATCATTAGTTCTCTTTGTTTAATTGATTCAAATGTGATGTTTTTAGATGGAGAGAGTTATTGTTCAAGAAGAGGACCTCATTTTAATCAGAAAGGCTGATGAGTGTTTGTATGATGAGGTAAGCCTTTCCATACTATTATCTGTTAACTTTCAGGTTTTCTTGCCCATTACTAACACAAGAAAATTTGTTCTTTGCAGTGTACTGTTGATGATGAAGACATGGATAAATGTTTTAACCCATCCACTTTTCAAGCACCTCCATCGACGTACATTCATTACAATACAATGCAAAAGCAATTGCCTTCACTGAAGCCCGTTGCAATTATTCACTAAGAAGTATTCAACAAAGTGGTTCCTCTCTTTTACACAGAAAAGAATACTTGAGGAAATGGAAACAAGATGCCAAACAAGGAGAAACTAAATCCAATAAGCTGTGTTTAATTGATACCGAATATTTGAAAATTTAAGGATGCTTGGACGTGCCATGAACAAGTGATAATGCATACACTGCAACGATGGGCAGTGCTATTGCTGTTACATATTTATCATAAAACTTTTCATTCTTTGCAATTGGGAACTGGGAGAAGAATTTTAAAATAAAACACAGAACACGTTAGAGAGAAAAGTGACTAAATTCGTTAATGCAAATAATGTAGCAACACTTTAAGAAACTGTAGAAACAAGCAGAACAATTCAGAATACAAATAGTACAGATAATGGGCAATTACAATCCAAACCTTGCTCCTAATACTGATCACATGGGTTGCAATTATGTATCAACATATCATCCAACACTGGTGTTTTGGGGCAAAAACAGTAGTTGTGGGGCAGAAACAGTAGTTGTGGGGCAGAAACAGTAGTTGTGGGGCAGAAACAGTAGTTGTGGGGCAGAAACAGTAGTTGTGGGGCAGAAACAGTAGTTGTGGGGCAGAAACAGTAGTTGTGGGGCAGAAACAGTAGTTGTGGGGCAGAAACAGTAGTTGTGGGGCAGAAACAGTAGTTGTGGGGCAGAAACAGTAGTTGTGGGGCAGAAACAGTAGTTGTGGGGCAGAAACAGTAGTTGTGGGGCAGAAACAGTAGTTGTGGGGCAGAAACAGTAGTTGTGGGGCAGAAACAGTAGTTGTGGGGCAGAAACAGTAGTTGTGGGGCAGAAACAGTAGTTGTGGGGCAGAAACAGTAGTTGTGGGGCAGAAACAGTAGTTGTGGGGCAGAAACAGTAGTTGTGGGGCAGAAACAGTAGTTGTGGGGCAGAAACAGTAGTTGTGGGGCAGAAACAGTAGTTGTGGGGCAGAAACAGTAGTTGTGGGGCAGAAACAGTAGTTGTGGGGCAGAAACAGTAGTTGTGGGGCAGAAACAGTAGTTGTGGGGCAGAAACAGTAGTTGTGGGGCAGAAACAGTAGTTGTGGGGCAGAAACAGTAGTTGTGGGGCAGAAACAGTAGTTGTGGGGCAGAAACAGTAGTTGTGGGGCAGAAACAGTAGTTGTGGGGCAGAAACAGTAGTTGTGGGGCAGAAACAGTAGTTGTGGGGCAGAAACAGTAGTTGTGGGGCAGAAACAGTAGTTGTGGGGCAGAAACAGTAGTTGTGGGGCAGAAACAGTAGTTGTGGGGCAGAAACAGTAGTTGTGGGGCAGAAACAGTAGTTGTGGGGCAGAAACAGTAGTTGTGGGGCAGAAACAGTAGTTGTGGGGCAGAAACAGTAGTTGTGGGGCAGAAACAGTAGTTGTGGGGCAGAAACAGTAGTTGTGGGGCAGAAACAGTAGTTGTGGGGCAGAAACAGTAGTTGTGGGGCAGAAACAGTAGTTGTGGGGCAGAAACAGTAGTTGTGGGGCAGAAACAGTAGTTGTGGGGCAGAAACAGTAGTTGTGGGGCAGAAACAGTAGTTGTGGGGCAGAAACAGTAGTTGTGGGGCAGAAACAGTAGTTGTGGGGCAGAAACAGTAGTTGTGGGGCAGAAACAGTAGTTGTGGGGCAGAAACAGTAGTTGTGGGGCAGAAACAGTAGTTGTGGGGCAGAAACAGTAGTTGTGGGGCAGAAACAGTAGTTGTGGGGCAGAAACAGTAGTTGTGGGGCAGAAACAGTAGTTGTGGGGCAGAAACAGTAGTTGTGGGGCAGAAACAGTAGTTGTGGGGCAGAAACAGTAGTTGTGGGGCAGAAACAGTAGTTGTGGGGCAGAAACAGTAGTTGTGGGGCAGAAACAGTAGTTGTGGGGCAGAAACAGTAGTTGTGGGGCAGAAACAGTTTTGGGGCAAAAGAGAAATTTGACGAAAACTACACATTCATATACAGTGGAATATGCTTTGACATTTGTCACAGACTAGCTGCCACATGTGTTCTTATGTACGTAGAAAGTCGCAAAAAAATTTGGACCCATGGTTTCTAAAGAAATTGAACATTTGGAATTAGATTACTGAAATACTGTTGTCACCTGAAAATCAGGAAAATTAACACAAGAACTGTACAGACAATATTTGCAATCTGTCATGAAACTGTACATCAAAGAAAATGACACTTTGTACTAGACGATTCATGGAGTGGTCAGATGGACAACAAATTATACGATGACATATTTGTGAACAGTGTTGGAAAGCCTTCATTCTATGATGTGTTGGGAAAGCTATATGCACTGTGAAAACTATTCATCTAAAGTGTACTTCCACCTGTCAGTCATGTGACATACATTTTTACCATCAGGTGAAAAAATATTGTAAAAAAACTTAAGAGGATACTTTAATTACTTCAAGATAAGCATGAAATTGCTAAATTTGAAAACATAATCATGATACTTTCAATTGTTCATTGGATTATGTGTGCATCAGGCTTTTGAAACATGCTAAGGTGTGACTGATATGGATTGAAGTCAGGTAATGAAAAGACAATATTTCATAATATCAATAAGTGAATTTGATGAAGAGGCAATGTGAATGTAGAAAGCCGACTTTTATATTTTGTCTATTGTGAGAGAACAATCTGTGTTTTAAACATTTATTTGAATACTAACACCTGAAAAACTGTACATCTCTCAACGAAAAATAAATCTGTCAACTGTCCAGCCATTTTCAGATGAGCGTCCACCAGTGGAGACTGCTAGTTCACTGTGGTAGCTTTATATAAAAAAATTGGCACGGAAATGCTAGCACATTGGCGGCAGTCACAGGAGCATCTTCTATCAAAACCTGCACCCTCTGCAAGTGCTGTCCCACCTGTGGTGAGCAGGTGCATGCGTAAAGGTGATACTACATGTCCGCCCTCTGTCCGAATATGTGCTTGCATTGCTGGACACAAACGTTGGATGTTGCCAGACGTTTCATTATGAATACTTTTTTTTTTTTCAGAAGAAATTAGAGTGATCACTGGGTCCGAAGCCTTGTCTAGTTGAAAGCTGCCATCATGATTTATAAGATTTTGTGCTAGACGTTTTTCCACAAACTCTTTAATTACTGAATCCCAAAAAGATTTCACCAGGGCCAAGATTTTTGTGGCAGAATAATCCATAGTGTGTCCCGTGGTAATACAATGCACAGCTATGGCCAACTTATTGGGCTGCGAAGGGCAAGTGTTGCACGCATGTACAATGCACCTTTCACTTACTATGTGTATCTTCTGACCTATGTACACTTTGCCACACTGACAAAGAATTTTGTAAATCCTGACCATCCACAGACCCAGATCATCCTTTACTGAACGAAGAAGGGCACTAATCTTTACCAGTGGCTGAAAGATTACTTTAAGTTGATGTTTCCTTAGGATCCAGCGTACTTCAGATGGAAAGTTGCTGACTTACAGAAGGAACACCCCGGACTTGAACAGCGCCTTATCTTCTTGATGTTGTGGGTGATAACTTTTTCTCCATCTTAGCACAGTACTAATCCAATATGGACAGTAACCATTATCTTTGAACCCTGACTGTAGATGTTCTTGCTCTTTTGTAAGACTGCCTCCATTAGAAACAACATGAGCCCAGTGCACCAACGTTCTAAGGATGCTGGTAATTTGTGAATGGTGATGGCAGCTCAACACTTTCAGATAAAGGTCCATATGTGTGGGCTTTGGTAGATAGAATGCCCTAAGAGCCCATCCTCTCTTCTAATAAAAAGGACGACCAAATATGGTAAGCAACCGCTCTTCTCTATTTCCATCATAAACTGGATGATGATTTAAATTGAGTTCAGATGTTGCAAGAAGCGTGACAGTTCTTGTTCGCCGTGGGGCTACACTATAAAAGTGTCATCTACATGTCACCAGATGACTCTAAGCTGAATCAAGTGCCCTTTCCTCAACATCTTCCACAAAAAAAGTTTGCTACTGGAGAGGAGAGAGGATTGCCCAGGCAACACTGTCAGTCTGCTCAAAATATTTGTTGTTGAATAAAATGTGCATTGAGGAAACAACATGATGAAAAAGTGATGTGATATTGGCCTTGAACGTATTGCTGATGAGTGACAAAGAGTCCTTAAGAGGAAACTTAGTGGAAAGAGAGAAAACATTGAAGCTCACTAGTAAGTCAGTTTGACTGGGTTGAAGTGATTTCAGTTTATTAATAAAGTCAGCAACGTTGCATGCACTTCCCCACAAAAAGTTGCAGTAGACAGGTGAAATGTATTGCCAAATTTTATGGACGGGGGGCATCGATATTACTGTCAGCCATAAAGGAACCTATTTTGTATGAATCTTCGGAAGATCATATAGCCTGTGTGGCATAGAACTATGAGGCCTTAATCTTTTGGCCACTTCTTCTGGAACAGAAGAAGAATCCAGCAGTGCTGATGTTTTCCTTTCCACTTTCCCTGTGGAGTCTTTGTCAATCTACCGATACATTGGTTCACTCAGCAAGCTATAAACCTTCTGTTCATAAACCTCACGTGGAAACAGCATAGTGGTGTTTCCCTTATCGGCTGGTACAACCACCATGTGAGCAGCTTCTTGTAGCTTTCGTAGCATGGGCCTTTCAATGGCAGAAATGTTGCTCATTTGCAGTGGAGCTTTTGTAGGTGCACGACATTTTTCATGTCCTCATAGTTCTGTGCCACCCAGGTTATATAGTCTTCTGAAGATTCATAAAAAAGAGGTTCCATTACAGCTGATCATGGGTAGTATTGATGCCCCCATTTATGATTTAGCAATATATTTCATCTCTCTACTGAGACCTTTTGTGAGGAAGTGTGGGCATCATGTCCGCACCTTTGCTGACTTTATCAATAGAGTGAAATCACTTCAACTCAGTGAAACTGATGTACTAGTGAGCTTTGATGTCATCTCACTTTTGACTAAGGTTTCTCTTATGGACTCCTTGTCACTCATCAGCAATAAGTTCATGGTCAATGTAATAGCACTTTTTCCATCATGTACTTTCCTCAACCTACTTTTTATTTACCAACAAATATCTTGAGCAGACTGATGATGATGTCACGGGCAATCCTCTCTCCTCTCCGGTAGCTAACGTTTTTATGGAAGACATTGAGGAAAGGGCACTTGATTCAGCAGAACTTAAACTGAGAGTCTTCTAGTGACATATAGATGACACTTTTATAATGCAGCCCCATGGTGAACAAGAACTGTCACGCATCTTGCAACATCTAAATTCAATCCACAAGAACATCCAGTTTACAATGGAAATAGAGAAGGGCAATTGCTTACCACTTTTGGTCGTCTTTGTTACTAGGAGAGAGGATGGGCCATTAGGGCATCCTATCTGCCGTAAGCCCACACATAAGGACCTTTATCTCCAAACGTCGAGCTGCCATCACCCTTCACAAATTACCAGCATCCTTAGAACGTTGGTGCATCAGGCTCTTGTTGTTTCTAATGGAGACAGCCTTACAAAAGAGCAAGAACATCTACAGTCAGGGTTCATAGATAATGGTTACTGTCCACATCAGATTAGTACTGTGCTAAGGTGGAGGAAATGTGACCAACCACATCAAGAAGATAAGGAGACTTCAAGTCCAGGGCTTTCCTTCTGTAAGTCAGCAACCTTTCATCGAAAGTAGGTGGGATCCTAAGGAAATATCAGCTTAGAGTAATCTTTTGGCCACCGGTGAAGATTAGTGTCTTTCTTGGTTAGGTAAAAGACAATCTGGGTCTGCAGAAGGCCAGATTAACAAAAACCCTTGTGAGTGTGGCAAAGTGTACATATGTCAGACAATACGCACAGCACATGGAAGGTGCGTTGAACATGAGCACCACACTTGCCTTTTGTAGCCCAGTAAGCTGGACACAGCTGAACACTGTATTACCTAGGGACACTATGGATTATTCTGCTACAAAAATTATGGCCTGGTGAGATCTTTTTCAGATTCAATAATTAAAGAGTTTGTGGAAATACATCTATCACGAAATCTTATAAATCATGATGGCAGCTTTCAACTGGACGAGGCTTGGGACCCGATGACCCCTCTAATTTCCTCTGAGAGAAAATATTTTATTCATAATTAAACATCTGGCAACATCTGATGTTTGCCTCTAATGATGTGAGCGCACAATCTGACAGTGGGTGAATGTGTAGTATCACCTTTATGCATGCACCTGCATGCCACAGATATAACAGTATTTGCTGAGGGCATGGGTTTTGATAGAGGATGCTCGAGTGATGGCTGCCAATGTACGTTTCCATGCCAATATTTTTTATAAAGCCAATATTGTGAACTAACAGTCTCCAGTGGCAGACACTCACCTGAAGATGGCTAGACAGTTGGCACCCGGAATATTGTGGCAAGAAGTCTATAAGATCTGTCTGCAATCTCGAAACCTCATAGAATAAAAAAGTTAATACAATGGTTAAAATGAATTGGCAAAGGATTAGAAAATTTAAATCATTACATCAGAACCAAATACAGTAATTGAAGAAAATTAATGGTGGAAGTCATTCTGATAAAAATAAAAAACTGAAGGATTTGAATCCACCACCTTCGATTTACCAGTCTAGTATGCTATCCATTACACTATGAACTTAGTCAAAAATGTGGCAGTATTATGATGCCTAGAGCAGCAGGCTGTTTTTTCTTTTTCATTTACTTGTAAGTGTGGGTCTGCCATGGTGAGTGGCTTCAGACTGTCATACCTAGGATCCTAACCTACACCATCATAAAATGGTCGCAAAAAGTCGATCTCATCACCGGAGACCTCTACTTGTTAGCTACCTATTTAAAATTATTTTGTTGTGAGAACATATTGACATGAAACTTTCTTGGCAGATTAAAACTGTGTGCCACACTGAGACTCGCACTCGGGACCTTTGCCTTTCGCGTGCAAGTGCTCTACCATCTGAGCTACCCAAGCACGACTCTCACCCCATCCTCACAGCTTTACTTCTGCCAGTACCTTGTCTCCTACCTTCCAAACAGGAGACAGGGACAGGGTGAGAGTCGTGCTTGGGTAGCTCAGATGGTAGAGCACTTGCCCGCGAAAGGCATAGGTCCTGGGTTTGAGTCTTGGTCCGTGCACACAGTTTTAATCTGCCAGGAAAGTTTCATATCAGCACACACTCCGCTGCAGAGTGAAAATCTCATTCTGGAAACATACTGACACTTAAAGAAATTTACTTCAAAATGTACTAATTTTGTATACCCATAATATTTCTGTATCATTTAATACTCCTGGAATGTTTTCAGTTCCATTCCACAGTTAATGTGGTTTTGTCCTGTCTACTGGCAACTCACATCAGGAGCTCCATCTCACTGTGCATTTTGCAATGGCAACACACGCTATGGGCTCTGCAAGGGGCAGAGCTAGAAACGATCTTTGAGAAGGACTGCATGGAGGGATGGGGTGAGAATAGTCAAAAGGAATAGAGGAGGACTGTTAAAATAGTTTTAGATTAGAGTTAGAGAAAAGAAGACAGTGAAAGAAAGCAATTTTTGCTGTGCAAATTTGCATCAGTTATTGCCTTTTAGGTATTACAAACTGTGAAGTAATTTTAAATATTTAATTCATATAATTTTTACATTTCATAGAATTAATTCCTGTGTGTGTGATGGCTTGTGACTAGCAGAGAGGATTTGCATTTCCTCATACACTGCTATACATAAGAATAAATTAAAAACAAAATTACTGCACTAAACCTTGAGGATTGTTTCAGAGTCCTGAAGTGCCTGCTTTGCTAAATAACGTTCCCTCTTTATCTTCAGTTCAAGACTTTCTGGTATATCAGGTACCAAGATGTCAATCAGTCGGCAGATCCCAAAGACAACATGCTGAAAGCACAGATAAAATCCCTTTAGTATTAATATCTTATTAAAACGTGGTGTTGTTCATGAAACTTAAACTGCAGAATCAGTAATACAGCCTTAGAGTGAAGTGGTACTGAACAGTTTAAATTCTGCACAAAATTAATAGTCAAATTAACATGCTAATTTAATAGAAAGGCACTACCAAATTATGTACTTTCTCTTAAGTAGTTCCAAAAATAGTGTGTGCTACAGATTTCACTCTCACTCACACTGTCTTATGCTGTACAACTGCGAGTCACAGATCTCCAAAGTGCAGTCTATTAAATCAAACTATCCTAATGTTTCAAATTAGAACACAATCTCAGAAATGTTTTGGGAATAAAATGTTGTTCACCTTCTTGTTTGATGTTAGCTAGATGAGGAAATCTGTGACGTTTCCTCATACATCTTCATCTGAAGACAGTAGCTACATTCCACTTTATTTTTTATTATATTACATATGTCAGAAATTTCTGCTAAAGTAACAGAGCTATATGGTGAGAGAGAGTGAGTTCATAGCAGAGGGATAACAAATGATATGGCACTGAAACCATCAGATTTTAAGCAATTGTGGTACCGAATTGCAGAATGGTTGTCAGCTGCCACAGACAAAGCAACAATATAATTTTTTGTAGTGTCTTCCTTTCAAATGTGCTGGAAGCTATGAATCTTCACACAGAAGTAAATTTAAACATTTTGGATGTACAACCATGTGGAAATTCAACGAAAAGTTTCTGACCTCTCTGCCTGTGTGTGTGTGTGTGTGTGTGTGTGTGTGTGTGTGTGTGTGTGTGTGTGTGTGTGTGTGTGTGTGTGTGTGTTGGGGGGGGGGGGGGGCGCGTATAGGCATTTTTATGCTATAATTCTGACTCTTGTACAGCTTGGCCATGGTCACAATTATATGCTTTGATAATAAAAAAAAATATCTTTAGAAATGACCTTACAATTCAAGAAGAAGATTCCACAATACACTTTAAACAGTTGACTCTTCCTGTTACGGTCCTAAATGACGCATAGGAACAATTGATTGTGTGGCTCCATACAAGACCAAATTTGCTTATTTGCATGATTATGGGCATGATCAAATGCATGCACAAGTAGTTGTGATACTGCTGGAACAGGGACCTGTGCATTGTCCACTGTGATGCAGCAGTTAGAATTGGTGCCTGGAGACCTGCGGTTTCCAGGTTTTATTAACTTGGTATTTGTGTGCCCCTGAAAAATTGTAGGGTATTCTTTAAATGTGTTCTACAGATGACTCTCAAGTTTTGGCATGGCTGTAACTACAAACAATAAAACTGTTACCTGCATGGTTCATAACCTAAATAATGGGATAAAAATTGCACTCCTCTTGAGATTATGTTCAGTGCAAACATTTACTTTTAGTGTGAATAAATTAATCATGTGTTGCAGGATATGGGAATTTTTCTGAATTAAAGTGTAGTTTGGATTTTGTGGAAGAAGGACAATTCCAGCAATTAACAATAAATTTTATGCACAATAAGCACTTCTTGTCATTTAAAGCCTTTATTAGCTAAATCATAATCCAATTCTTAAGGAAATTTTAAATAATTATTGGACTATATCAATAAATTATGTGGATTTATTATTTATGATTAATCAATAATAGTTTATGTGGAATACTGACTAGAGTAATTTCTTATATAATATCTCTGCCAACAATTAAAAACAAGTTGATAAAAATGGTGTTATTGACTTTCAGACAATTATCTTTACAAACTAGTCTGCCCAGTGTCTCTGATTGGAGCACTTAAAATGAAATTCTTGGGGTGAAGGGGAGGGGGAGGGGGGAGGACCAGTTTCTTACACCAGATGAGATAACAAAATAAATGAAAATATGTTTAAGGAACTTGAAATGGCACACATCGTACACTATTACCTGTTCTGTTGTGCTCAAACTGCTTCCAGCCCAAGTGGCTTGTAGAACATGTCGATTTGCTAAGTTTTAAGAGTTCTTCTTTCTGGAAATGTAATCACTGCAATTATCACTCATGTCTACATATTTGTTACAAATAAATGTTGTGGTACTCTGTATATAATGATAATTTGTGACACGATTTCAACATATACTCTGACAGGAGAGACATGCCACTTCTAATCCCATATGTCAAGTTTCACTTGTTCATTGGGCCTCTTGGCCTGTTATGGCCTCATTCAGAAGTTCTTTGGCCATTTTTTCATCTTGCACTGTAAGGTAGCATAACACAGGTTTTGGCATCCACCTGAGGCCATTCGCTGTAGGTGTTTCCTATGGTTGTTTTGGTGGTTGTGTACCAAATGTGCCATGCGTTCCACTTTAAGTTCCTTCAACACATTTTCATTTCTTTTGTGATCCCATTTAGTGTGAAAGCTGTTCTCTTGAAGAAATTCATTTCATAGATTGTTAGTCTTTTCCCATCTTTTGCTTTTATTGTCTGCGCTCTGCTGTCCAGCGCAGCACAGCACAGCTCTCGCTAAGGTCTTATAAAGGCATATTCTGGTGTGCTTTGGACTAGGGAAGGCTTCATTACATCATTAACAACTCCTTTTGTTTTGTATACCTGGCAGTTTTTTCTGTTAGGTCTGTTTCTTCCAGAAAGGACAGTTTGTAGTGTAAATAAGTGGAAGTGTTCACTCTTTCCAGAATTCTATTTTTGAAATTGATTTTATGTTGTACTGGGTATTTTGCATAGAAGGCCACAATTTTTGCTTTTTTGGTGTTCATGCCCTTGCTATATATCTCAGATATAATCTGTAAATTGTGTCCAAAACACTGCAGGTCATTCTCTGAAGATACTATAAGAGGCAAATCATCAGCAAAAAGTAAAGCACCCAACTAGGGTTCCTATTCATTCGAATGAAGCCAACTGGCATTTGTCTTTAGTGTCAGACAATTTTATCCATAAAAATAATGAACAAGAATGGTAACTACCAACATCCTTGTAGTACTCTAACATGGATTCTGTACCACTTTGATAATCTGTCATATTCTCGATACAGATTAAATTTGTTCTGTACATTTTGTATATACGGGTGTTTGAAAAAGAACTTAGTCTTAAGTATAAATTTAATGGGGAAATTAATGAAAAATTACATCAATGAGTACATATTATGAAAGAGAACTCCTTCAGGCTTTGTTTAATGTTCAACATGGGATATATTTGTTGCCCTGCACACATCGAGATGAAATTCCACTTCTCGTCACATATTCACCATCATTTCAGTTGTAACTGTTCCAAATGCCGCAACAATTCTTTCCCATAAATGATTGATGTCTCTGATCTTTTCACTGTACGCAACATTTTTTATGTGACCCCAAAAGAAAAAGTCCAGTGGGGTTAATTCTGGGATTCGTGGTGACCAAGGTATTGGGCCAGCTCTGCCTATCCACCTTCCTGGAAAGCGAGTGTCAAGAGCTGCACACACATGGTTACTGTAATGAGGTGGGGGGCCGTCTTGTTGGAAAAACACAAGCCCCTTTTTCACCTCAATCTTGTCCATTTGGGGAAAGATGTACTCTTGTCAGTTTGTCACAGTAAACAGCCCCGTTTATTGTCTTTTCTACAAAAATTAAAGGACCAATCACACAATCTCGCATCAAACTGCACCAGACATTGACTTTGCGAGAGTCACATTGATGCTGAATAACTTCATGTACATCTTTCCAGTATTTTTACATAAATTCTGTCAAAAGATTTGGGCCCAGTCATTGTTTATGTTACAGTGACTTTTATCCTCAATAAACAAATATAATATTTCATTTTTAATTAGGTTGGTTTGGCCACGGTGGTGAGACTTATCAGTTACTACCATTCACGTATCATAATATCTAAAGTTATTGTCCTCTAAAATGTTGTAAACAGCTGCCAGTACCATCTCTGATTCTTTTGGGAATGTTATTGTGAGGATGAGGTTAGAGACAGACATCACTAACTCTGGATAGAATGTATCAACACACACTGACAAAAAGTCAGATTTAAAATTTTTATATGCAATGATAATTGCTATTTTTAAAAAGCTTAATACTTTAAAACTATTCATTAAGGACTGGAATAGTTTCTGATGATAGTTTATAGAGTCTTAGCATTATTAGAGTAAACATTTAGTTTCAGTAACATAGCACAATACTGAAGCAGCAGTTCAACATACAATCTCTGAAGGTATGGTGGCTGGAACTTCCCCCTGCCAACTGATGACACAATTCTAATGAGAATAGTAATTGTCTGAGAACAACATATGACTACTGTTATAAATAAAGAGATGGAACTGAAGATAACACAAAGCATGGGTGAAATACCTCAAAAATGATGACAAAGGCAAAGCGCACAGCAAGCAGTCTCCAAAAAAATGGTGTGTGACTACCAGTCTCATCTCTGAATCCACGATAACGGCACTGTTCAGTTGTATTCCCCTTTGGAGCATATGCCAATGTAAAATTCACGTATCCAGTCAGATCCCAATCATACTCGTACTGATACAATAATTTGGGTAAAAATTCTGAAGTGAAAGCAATGAGGAAACCCTGTAACAACAAAAATTAGAAGAATTATTGAGTACCTCATTAGTGGTGTAATATTGTTACAACTTGGCATTTATTATTTATTGCATTAATGAAATTCTTATTTTTTTTTTTTCTTAAATTAATATTTCAACATAATCTTAATGTGATGCCATTGAATAAAATTGATTTCAGTGAATGACAGAACATAATTAACTTCAACTGCAACTCCTGTTCATTAAAAAATATAATAATTAGAATGAGATCTAGATATACACATAGATCCATGTGCATACCTCATTCCAAAATAAATTTCACATATAGCCATCTAATAATGTTCCTTTGCACTTTCCACCAGTCCACAAACAGAAACTTTGTTCACCACAAGCTTGCTTTCTTATAAACTTTGTGCTTAATGCAGATGACAGATACAAGTGTGCAAATGCCTGTAGTCACAGATAATAACTGGCACTACTTCAGATGAACCATGTAATAATGATTAAAAATTTAAGTTTTAATGGACTATTATAATGATATCCTTCTGTGTAACTATAAAACCGGTAAAGAAGGAAAAAATATTTGAGATTTGATGGTAATAATGATCATGAAAATGTTAGATCTTGTGATAAGGTGTATGTACAGCAAATACGTAAGAACCTCAGAATTACAGGGATGGGAAAAGTACCAAGTTGCATAGGAGCAGAAAAGTACCAAGTTGTATTGAGGCAGAAAAACAATGGTGGAAGGAAGATCAAGTTGTAATTACGACAATTAAATAAAGTGGTATGGTAATTATATATATCTGCTTGTGTCTGTGTATGTGTGGATGGATATGTGTGTGTGTGCGAGTGTATACCTGTCCTTTTTTCCCCCTAAGGTAAGTCTTTCCGCTCCCGGGATTGGAATGACTCCTTACCCTCTCCCTTAGAACCCATATCCTTTTGTCTTTCCTTCTCCTTCCCTCTTTCCTGACGAGGCAACCATTGGTTGCGAAAGCTAGAATTTTGTGTGTATGTTTGTGTTTGTTTGTGTGTCTATCGACCTGCCAGCGCTTTTGTTTGGTAAGTTTCATCATCTTTCTTTTTAGATATATTTTTCCCACGTGGAATGTTTCCCTCTATTTTTTATATATATAGAGGGAAACATTCCACGTGGGAAATTATATATATATATATATATATATATATATATATATATATATATATATATATATATATAGAGGGAAACATTCCACGTGGGAAAAATATATCTAAAAAGAAAGATGATGAAACTTACCAAACAAAAGCGCTGGCAGGTCGATAGACACACAAACAAACACAAACATACACACAAAATTCTAGCTTTCGCAACCAATGGTTGCCTCGTCAGGAAAGAGGGAAGGAGAAGGAAAGACAAAAGGATATGGGTTTTAAGGGAGAGGGTAAGGAGTCATTCCAATCCCGGGAGCGGAAAGACTTACCTTAGGGGGAAAAAAGGACAGGTATACACTCGCACACACACACATATATCCATCCACACATACACAGACACAAGCAGACATTTGTCGGCTTGTGTCTGTGTATGTGTGGATGGATATGTGTGTGTGTGCGAGTGTATACCTGTCCTTTTTTCCCCCTAAGGTAAGTCTTTCCGCTCCCGGGATTGGAATGACTCCTTACCCTCTCCCTTAAAACCCATATCCTTTTGTCTTTCCTTCTCCTTCCCTCTTTCCTGACGAGGCAACCATTGGTTGCGAAAGCTAGAATTTTGTGTGTCTATCGACCTGCCAGCGCTTTTGTTTGGTAAGTTTCATCATCTTTCTTTTATATATATATATATATATATATATATATATATATATATATATATATATATATATATATATATATATATATATATATATATATATATATATATAAAGGAAACATTCCACGTGGGAAAAATTATATATAAAAACAAAGATGAGGTGACTTACCGAACGAAAGCGCTGGCAGGTCGATAGACACACAAACAAACACAAACATACACACAAAATTCAAGCTTTCGCAACAAACTGTTGCCTCATCAGGAAAGAGGGAAGGAGAGGGGAAGACGAAAGGAAGTGGGTTTTCAGGGAGAGGGTAAGGGGTCATTCCAATCCCGGGAGCGGAAAGACTTACCTTAGGGGGAAAAAAGGACAGGTATACACTCGCACACACGCACATATCCATCCACACATACAGACACAAGCAGACAAATAGAAACAGTAGATCACATCACAAGTGGGTGTACCAATACTAGCAAATACAGAATACCCCAGAAGACATGACACAAAAACAATACATCAACAGCTTGCCTTACAACATAAACTTATAAAACAACATGTTCCCACATACAAGTACGCACCACAAAATGTACTGGAGAACGATGAATACAAATTATACTGGAATAGAACCATTATAACAGATAAAACAACACCACATAACAAACCTGACATCATACTCACCAATAAAAAGAAGAAATTAACACAACTAATCGAAATATCCATACCCAATACAACAAATATACAAAAGAAAACAGGAGAAAAAATTGAAAAATACATCCAACTGGCTGAGGAAGTCAAGGACATGTGGCATCAGGATAAAGTTGACATTATACCAATTATACTATTAACTACAGGAGTCATACCACACAGTATCCACCAGTACATCAATGCAATACAGCTACATCCAAACTTATATATACAACTACAGAGATCTGTAATTATTGACACTTGTTCAATTACCCGAAAGTTCCTAAATGCAATGTAACATATACCGTACAGTTAAAAGGAAGTCACGCTTGATCAAGGTCCGTGTCACCTTCCATTTTTAACCAGACATAATGTCTGAGACAAGAAAGAAATAATAATAATAATAATAATAATAATAATAATAATAATAACAATAAAAATAATAATTACTCAACATCAAATACAATCCAAATAAATAATAAAGTTTCAGGACATGCACAGATAATTCTTCTGAATATATCAGTTTACAAACTATGACCTAAAAACAGTTGTGTTTAACACTAATGCATTTTACATTTGTTAATACACAAATAACAGAGTTACAAAATATGTTAATGATTGTTAGATCAATTGTGAATTACCTGAAACTATGAGCCCAACATAGGTAAGGAACTGCTCTAGGGAATAAAACTGATTATGATATCAATTAAGAACTTAGTAGGTGTTTTAATTTGTTATTAGGGAGGGCTGCGAGACATTTTGGCATGGCATTGGCAAGGTTCAGCCCAGCATGGGATATTTGTTTCATACAGTATAATGCTGTTCTTGGATTATTTATACAGTATCTTAATTTTTGACTTTTATGCTGGTGTATATTTATTGTTCTCATGAGCAGTATTACTTTTACTACATATATACACCTATAATGGAAAAGCACTCCTAATTTTGGAAACAGGATACAACATGATTCTCTAGATTTGGCACTACAAATAATTGTGATGGCTTTCTTTTCTACAATGTTAATAATGTGATTAAACTGCTTTGTGTTATTCAATCCATATTTCTACCACATAGTTTAAATTTGATGAGAATAACAACCGATAAGCAGTTTTTTTTGCACATATACGTCTTAACAACATTTGGTTTACAGCAAACATGTTTTTATACAGTTTACAGGCTAAGGAATCTACATTATGCCTGTTACATTTGACGTTGTCTTGGATTATGATTCTCAGGAATTTTGTCCAGTTTTCCTTTTTTACAATGTCAATTTCTATGGATAATTTCATACTAAATTCTATTTGTTTCCTTGTGTTAAATTCCATTATTGCAGTATCTGAAGCACTTACAGTTAAATGGGATTCATTGAAACACTTTAATATTTCATTGGTAACACTGCTGCACAGCACCTCCAGACTACCCTAGGCTTTGTGTTTTCACACAATTGATGTATCGTCTACATACCTTTTTTTTTTTTAGTAAGGAGAACATTACTTTATAACATTAACATAAATCAAGAAAAGAAGGTGTCCCAACACAGGATCTTGAGGCATTCCATATTTGACGTCAGTAATTTTGGATTTGAAAGACCCACTGTTTGTTTTAACTAACACAAGTGGTGCCCTGTTGCAATATACAATTTTATTAACCCATATCCATTTCCTTTTAGCACTCAGAAGATTCCACAGCTTGTCAAGTAATATGATAATGCTGACACAGTCAAAAGTTTTTTCAAGATCAAGGAAAACTCCAGTAACATGCTCCTTGTTCTCTATGACAGTTATTATTTCATCTATTTTCATCTATTACTTGTGCTGAGGCTAGTGAAGTTGATTTTTTCCCATAAAGCCATTCTGATTTTTAAATATTAAATTCTGTTACTGCAGGAATGTGATTAGTCTAGTGTAAATAACTTTCTAAATTACCTTAGAAAATGCAGTTAAAATTGAGATGGGTTGATAGTTTTCAATTATAGATCACCACCTCTCTTGTAAATCAGGATTACTTGTGCTATCTTTGCATTCTCTTGGGGCACTACCTGGTGCACTTACATAATTTATTGCTGTGGCCATGGCATTAGGCATGTTGTCTATGCAACTTTTTTAAGGTGCTGATAGATGACCCGTTTTGAAATTTTTAGTGACTTTATTATGTATTTTACTTTACTATTGTTAGTTGGCGTGAAATATATGCTATATTTAGCTGTAACACTCTTACATCTATGGAGTGTGTTGAAATGGCTACTGATGAAGATCCCAATAGAAGAAAAGCACTCGTTAGAAACATTTTCGATCCAATAACAGAAATCTATAATATTCCCTATGATGAGATCAGTAGCCGATTTGTCCTTACAATCCCTAGAGCTATTTATAACTTTCTAGCCAGCTGTGCCAATGTTACTCAAGTTTCTTAACATTGAGGCTATGTATTTACGAGGGCGGTTCAGAAAGTAACCTCCGATTGGTCACAGTGCGGGTTGTGGGGGGAGTAGCGACGCCATCTGTGCGTTCATGCACTCAACAGGTCAGTCGGCATCAAGCCGTGGTCGAGTGAACGTCGTACCTGCGCTAGTTTAGTTTTTGTGGCAGTTTGAAATGTGTGCTGCAATAATGTGTGCCTCTGCATTAGACTTTCTGTCACGTTATGAGGACGAAGGAGAACCATTGTTAAACAGAATCGTGACCGGTGACGAAACCTGGATTAAGTACGTGAACCCTGCTGAGACAAAAGAACAATCAAAGATGTGGGCACATTCAAATTCGCCTACCAAACCAAGAAAAGCCTCGCAAGATTTTTCTGCCAGAGAACTGATGGCAACGGTGTTTTGGGATGCCAAAGGGGTGTTGTTGGTTGAATTCATGGAACGTGGTACGACCATTAATCAAGACGTGTACTGTGAAACAATAAAAAAGTTACGACGGGCTATACAGAACAAACGCCGTGGTATGCCGACTTCCGGTATCATTTTTTTGCACGATAACGCCCGTCCTCACTCTGCTCGCAGAACAACGGCCCTTCTTGAGTCCTTCAAGTGGGACGTTATCAACCATCCACCTTACAGCCCAGACCTGGCGCCAAGTGATTATCACCTCTTCATGCATTTGAAGAAATGGCTCGGGTCACAGCGGTTTGATGACGACGAAGAGCTCAAAGATGCGGTCACAGGCTGGATCCAGGCACAAGCGGGTGATTTTTATGCAGAAGGAATTTCAAAGCTTGTGAAGAGATACGTAAGTGCCTCAATCGCTATGGAGACTATGTAGAAAAATAGTGAAAAGATGTAGTTGTAAGATGTATATATTAAAATATTTTTATTTAACTTGGTGTATTTTTTTAAATCAACCGGAGGTTACTTTCTGAACGGCCCTCGTACTTCTACTTTCTAGCAGCATATCTTTGAAGTAAATATGATAGTTCTTAAATTCTACCTTCAGTCTTTGATTATTGCCATTCTAAAGCACTGCACACTGAAAAAGTGTAAGTTTTTCTCTTGCTGTTTTCACTTCATGATTTATCCAGTTATTTAACTGCGTTTTTCAAAGTCATTTACTGGCAAGATAATTTATTGACATGAGACATGAAAACAATAATAAAATTTTGACGCATATTCACTGAAAGTAATGTTTTTTTTCATACCTTTTTAGGCTTTTTAGCACACTGTTGAGATTTTCAACACGTCATCATGGGTGGTTCTTTTTGTCATATACTGTTTCTTTTTGCTGTTGACAAAGATTATCAGCTTTGTGATCAGAAATGGCACACTTCACAGCTGATACACTGTATGCAATGTGAGATGTGTTATGATGATGTAAATGCAGTATATGCTGGGATTGACCCTTCTAGTGGACCCACTTCTCAGGAAAGTTATTAGTATTATGTCCACCCAGCCATTTTTTTGCAGTGTTTACTGTGCATGTTAAACAAGTAGGCCATCATGAACTTAAAAAAAAATCTAGGTTGCCACATGGAGGTCTGTAAAGACCTGTAATAATTAAGTTCTTTTTCCCCACTTTTAGTCAACTGCTAATAACTTGATTATACCCTCCATGGTGAAAGTACTTACATCTATTACCTTATAGTTATTATTTCTTGCTGCAAATATTGCTAGCCCATCACCATATTCCTCTCTTCTGCTGAAGGCAGAGCTGAAGATGACATACATTAATTAGCTCATCTGTAGTATGCACCAAGGGGTGGGGTGCAACAACTGGATATGCTACATATCATCCCTGTCAACAGACCTTCAGGTTCTTACCACTGAAGCAGTGGAGGGCAAAAAAGTTACTGGTGGTACCTACTGAGGAAATCAAATACTCTGGATAGGGATTATGGAACTATATCTGCACATATGAGATTTCCTACAGAAGAGCTTTAGAAACAACAAACTGTGTAATTGGGTCACTACTCCCAACCACATTTTGGAAGACTGCCCTGCCCCCCCCCCCCCCCCCCCCCCCCTCCGTCTGATTTGTCTCTCCCAAGGATTTGCAAGGATTCTAAGTGCAAATGTGGCTTAACTAAGTTGTGGGAGTTCCAAAACTATGCTTTTTCCAGTTAAGGTTCTCATTTTCTACCCTATTTATTATTATTTCCTCGCCACCCATTACACCTATCATTGCTATAATACCCTAGACTTGTATAACTGAATATTTTGTGCCTTTTTAAAATTTATGGTGAGACCATTCACAGAAAACCAGTCAATGATGCTTTTAAGAACACTGTTTACCAATTTTTTTTGTTTCTGCATTTATGGATGGATTGTTTCAATACTAGAGTCATCTGCAGAAAGACCAAATTCTGCTTATTGTATATTAGACAGAAAATCATTTAAATATATTAGGAACAATGGTGGACCTAACACTGAGCCTTGGGAACACCATACTTTATTTCTCCCCAGTCAGATTTATGCTCCTGGACCATATTGGTTGAAATACCAAGTACAACAGCATTATTAGTTAGTGATGAGTAGTATCAGACCCAGCAAACTGCTTGACCAAGAGCTGTGATGAATATTTTCCAGGATATGGTTGGCAGTAGTGATCCAATCACACAGATCATTCATTTTAAAGCTAGTCTGTATGAAATCTCTCATGTGTGCAAGATGTAAATCCATAATCCATATCCAGTTTACTACTGGTTTCACCAAGTTCCTATGTAGGTATTACCAGTGATATGTTCGCCCTCCACTCCAACTGCTTCAGTGATAAGAGTCTGAAGGTCTCTTGAGACAGGGATGATATGTAGCATATCCAACTGTTGCCCTTGTCAAGTGTGCATACTGTTCCATTCCACTGTGTTTTAATCACTCAATGAAACTCCATATTTGCAATTCTATCATGAATAAGGCAAGAGTATATGATGACAAAACATCATCTGCTAATGGAAAAGTACCTATGTAAAACTACATTTGTTGTTGCAAGCAAATGTTTAACTTATTGCCAAATATACCTCATTTATGACTACTGTGATTCAGACGATTATAACCATCTGTTACACAGTATTATTTCATCAGTGACTTGTGCTTCATTATATTTTATGTCATAATATTTGTCAACCTTCGTCCTTTTATTGTACATAAATTCAGAGTTTTACACATAAATGACCTATGTAGGTGGCAGAACAAACAAAACCCCATATTTTAAAAATGAATTTTATTTGGTTTCAGCCGTTTAAGGTACCTTCCTTGTCAGTGTGGTGGTGGTAAAGGAGAAGAATAATGTGGGCAGTGAAGAGGGCTCCAAAGCATACCCCAGACATGCTGCATAGAATTCAGGATGGAAGATAGGTGACCACTTCATATATGAAATTATTGGCTGCTGAAAATATTCATACATGAGAAGCAACTCATTGTCATACCTTGATGTTTTTGTATGATATCATTATCTAATACACCAGCATAAGGACATAACCAAGCATGAACTATGTCATCCCTATAGGCCTGTGCAGTCATAGTACAATGGGAAATCTGTGAGTCTTACCCCACAGACAAACACTGTCATGTCTTTTGTTGGTGTCTGAAGGATAACTGGTTCTAACTTCTCAGAAACTCATACTATATCTGCTATCACTCTGCAAGATAAATAGGACTCACCCGTGAAAAGTGATCCAGTACACATAATGGCTTGCCCATTCAAAACACTCTCTCCTATATCAAACACGAAACACTTCACTGTCATGGTTACCTTGCATATACATCACCTTCAAAAAATCTCCTGGACATGGTGATCAATTATATGAGTATCGCCCTGTAGTAAGTGTTTACTATGTGGCAATCAGTTCCAAGAAATCACTTAGAATAAAATCTTTCACACAGGAGCAGAGTCTGTTCTCCACCCACCACCCTTCCCATTGCTTTCTTTAGATCTTTCTAAATAGTTGAACTATGTACAGGAAGAACTGTGCAGTTCAGTAAATATTATCAGATTAAAGAGCAACACTCTTACAGTACAACAATGTAGGAAAAGACAGATTGCTACTTACTGTAAAGAAGACACATCAAGTTGCAGGTAGGCACAATTAAAAGACACTTACATAAACCTTTCTGCCACAGCCTCCATCAGTAAAAAAAAAAAAAAAGACCACACACACACACACACACACACACACACACACACACACACACACACACACACACACACACACACGAGATCGCGACTCCCGCATCTCGGACAGGAATGCAACTATCATGTTGGATGCAAGCAGCACTCTGGAGGAGGTGGAGAAGGGGAAGGGATAGTAGTGTGTGGGTGGGGAGAGAGATGAATGCATTCTACTGGAGTGTGCAGGGACTAAACTGCCAACAGGTGTGGTGTCAGGATGATGTGGGGCAGGGAGGTGTGGAAGAAAGAAGAGGAGTGGGGAAAGATGGGCAAATCCATTGGCAGAGGGCTGCAAATAAACAGGGTGGGAGATGAGAATGGGGAGGAGATGATAGCACAGACAGGGTGGAAACTGTTGGGTGGAGGGAGTGGCGACAGTGTGTTACTGTAGGTTGAGATGGGAATAATTATGGGAGCAGAGAATGTGTTGTAAAGATAAGTCCCATCTGCACAGTTCAGAAAAGCTGGTGGTGGTGGGAAGGATCCAGATGACTTGGGTAGTGAAGCAGCCATTGAAATCAAGTGTGTTGTGCTGTGCTGCATGTTGTGCCACACGGTGGTCTACTTTGCTCTTGGCCACAGTTCAGTGGTGGCTGTTCATCCTGGTTGACAGGTGGTTGGTAGTCATACCAATTTAAAAAGCTGCGTAATGATTGCAGCAAAGCTGGTAAATGACATGGTTGCTTTCACAGAAGGCCCGGCCCCTGATGGGGTAGGATTAACCTGTGATGGGACTGGAAAAGGAAGAGCTGGGTGGGTGGATTGGGCAGGTTTTGTACCAGGGTCTTCCACAGGGATATGATGGATATGACCCTTGTGGCAAGGGGTTGGGGTTGCAAGTGGCACAGGGATGGACTACAATATTATGGAGGCTGGGTGGATGATAGAACACCACATTATGAGGGGTGGAATGTATCTCAGGTAGGATGCCCCTCACTTCAGGGCATGATGATAGATGATCAAAGCCCTGGTGAAGGATGTGGTTTAGCTCTTCCAGTCTTGGGAAGTACTGGGTAATGATGGGGACACTCCTTTGTGGGTGGTCCTTGGGGTTGGTGGGACGATTTGGGAAGTGAGGGGAATGGCATGGGAGATTTGTTTTCTGTTTAGGTTGGTGGGATCTTGCCTGTCTGTGAAGGCCTTGATGGGATTCACAGCATACCAAGCAAGTATCCTTTTCCCTGGCTAAAACCAGTCCCACATCCTGGTTCTCAAATGCTGCCTAAACCACTTCATCTGGATCACACCCCTCCTTTCACAATGACCAACACCTTTTCAAATTTTGCCATTCCCTGGCCCTCGCAAACCTGGTACTGCAAAGGCATCCCAGAACCACCTCAGCTCCCTTGACAAGATACTACTATCTGCAATCCCTACTCGATATACCACACTTCTGAAACTGAATTCCTTGCTCTTCGGCACCTGGAGGAGTATTCCAGACACCACCTCCATAACGTATCCAACCCGCCGACACCCTACTACTGCCACTATACAATACCTATTGTACCCACAATATTCCTCCTCATCCATCCCTCATAGCAGTTAAACCCTGCCTTGACCTTTTTAATTGCCACACCCACAAAAATTCCCTACTTACCAACTCTCCACCAAATCCAAGAGCCAAAACCTCCCTTGGCTCCACAGAAATTTGTCCTCTCCAAAGGCTTCAGCTTCAGATTTACACCCAAATTTAACCATGCTGGACTTGTCAAAGACCTACTTTCCTCCTCTCAATCCCTGCAATGAAAGCACTTCTTAGCTGCCAATCTCTCCAACCAAAACCACCCTAACTCCAACATTGAACACTGCCTCTTCCAGTACCTGCAGACGAAGGTTCCACCACTGATGTTATGAATCGCTGGGACTATCTGGCAGAAGGCCTCAGCCAATTACCTGACTACTACACCTACAAACTCTGCCAGAAGTCCAACACAAACTCCAGTCCCTGCTTAAAGCCTTAGCCCCTTCCCAGAAAATGTCCCCTAAATCCATTTCCCTCCTCACCCCTATTACACCCTACACACCCGTCTTCTATATGCTCCCCGAAATCCACAAACCCAACAATTTTGGACACCCCATATGGCTGGTTATTGTGCTGTCACTGAAACAGTTTCAGTGCTTACTGACCAACATCTCCAACCAGTTGTCTGTAGCCTAGCCTCCCACATCAAAGATATCAACCATTTCTTTCACCAACTCTCCACCATCCCCATCCCTTTACCTCCTGGATCCGTATTCGTCACTGTTGACACCACCTCCCTATACACCAACATCCCTTATGCCCATAATCTTACTGCTATCGAACACTGCCTCATCCCTCATACATGTTACTAACTTTATCCTAACCCACTACTACTTCTCATTTGAAGGGAAGGTATATAAACAAATCTCTGGCACAGCCATGGTCACCAATATAGCACTCTCCTATCCCAACATTTTTAGGGCCATCTAGAGGATACCTTCCTAGCCTCACAAAACACCACACCCTTAGTCTGGTTCAGGTCCATCGACGATATCTTCATGATCTGCACTCAGGGTCGAGACACCCTATCTTCATTCCTCCACAGCCGCAACACCTCTCCCCTCCACTTCATGTGCTACTCCTCAACCCAGTGTGCCACCTTCGTAGTTGTTGAACTCCACCTCTGTGGTGGCTCCATCTGCACCTCTGTCCACAATGAACACACCAACCACCAATGCTACTTGCATTTTGACAGCTGTCTCCCTTTCACACCAAAAAGTCCCTCCCATACAGCCTGGCCACCTGTGGAAGGTGTATCTGCAGTAACAAGAACACCTGTGCTCAGTATGCTAGGGTCTCACCAAGACCTTCAGGCAGGCAGTATCCCCCAGACCTAGTCAGTGAAAAGATGTCCTGTGCCATATCCCCTCAAACCCCCAATCCTCTCACCACCCTCAAGAACCAGCCACAAAGGTGTGACTCCCTCATCACCCAGTACCACCCCAGACTGGAACAACTGAACCTCATCCTTGTACTACATCCTTTGCCAGGGGTTTGATTACCTATCATGATACCCTGAAATGATGAACATCCTGACTGTGATGTTTCCCAGCCCTTCTAAAGTGGTGTTCTGTCACCCACCCAATCTTCACAACATCCTAGTCCATACCTATGCCACTCTCAATCCCAACCCCTTGCCACAAGGATCATGCCCCAGTGGGAAGCCCAGGTACAAAACCTGCCCAATCCACCCATCCAACACTTCCTTTTTAGTCCTGTCACAGGTTTATCCTACCCCATCAGGGGCTGGGCTATCAATGAAAGCAGCCATGTCATTTACAAGCTCTGCTGCAATCATCGCACAGCTTTTTATATTGGTATGACTACAAACCAGCTGTCCACTGGGACGAACAGCCACTAATGAACTTCGCTACGACAAAGTAGACCACCATGTGACACAGCATGCAGCTGAGCATAACACACTTTATTTCAATGGCTGCTTCACTACCCAAGCCATCTACACTCCTGGAAATGGAAAAAAGAACACATTGACACCGGTGTGTCAGACCCACCATACTTGCTCCGGACACTGCGAGAGGGCTGTACAAGCAATGATCACACGCACGGCACAGCGGACACACCAGGAACCACGGTGTTGGCCGTCGAATGGCGCTAGCTGCGCAGCATTTGTGCACCGCCGCCGTCAGTGTCAGCCAGTTTGCCGTGGCATACGGAGCTCCATCGCAGTCTTTAACACTGGTAGCATGCCGCGACAGCGTGGACGTGAACCGTATGTGCAGTTGACGGACTTTGAGCGAGGGCGTATAGTGGGCATGCGGGAGGCCGGGTGGACGTACCGCCGAATTGCTCAACACGTGGGGCGTGAGGTTTCCACAGTACATCGATCTTGTCGCCAGTGGTCGACGGAAGGTGCACGTGCCCGTCGACCTGGGACCGGACCGCAGCGACGCACGGATGCACGCCAAGATCGTAGGATCCTACGCAGTGCCGTAGGGGACCGCACCGCCACTTCCCAGCAAATTAGGGACACTGTTGCTCCTGGGGTATCGGCGAGGACCATTCGCAACCGTGTCCATGAAGCTGGGCTACGGTCCCGCACACCGTTAGGCCGTCTTCCGCTCACGCCCCAACATCGTGCAGCCCGCCTCCAGTGGTGTCGCGACAGGCGTGAATGGAGGGACGAATGGAGACATGTCGTCTTCAGCGATGAGAGTCGCTTCTGCCTTGGTGCCAATGATGGTCGTATGCGTGTTTGGCGCCGTGCAGGTGAGCGCCACAATCAGGACTGCATACGACCGAGGCACACAGGGCCAACACCCGGCATCATGGTGTGGGGAGCGATCTCCTACACTGGCCGTACACCACTGGTGATCGTCGAGGGGACACTGAATAGTGCACGGTACATCCAAACCGTCATCGAACCCATCGTTCTACCATTCCTAGACCGGCAAGGGAACTTGCTGTTCCAACAGGACAATGCACGTCCGCATGTATCCCGTGCCACCCAACGTGCTCTAGAAGGTGTAAGTCAACTACCCTGGCCAGCAAGATCTCCGGATCTGTCCCCCATTGAGCATGTTTGGGACTGGATGAAGCGTCGTCTCACGCGGTCTGCACGTCCAGCACGAACGCTGGTCCAACTGAGGCGCCAGGTGGAAATGGCATGGCAAGCCGTTCCACAGGACTACATCCAGCATCTCTACGATCGTCTCCATGGGAGAATAGCAGCCTGCATTGCTGCGAAAGGTGGATATACACTGTACTAGTGCCGACATTGTGCATGCTCTGTTGCCTGTGTCTATGTGCCTGTGGTTCTGTCAGTGTGATCATGTGATGTATCTGACCCCAGGAATGTGTCAATAAAGTTTCCCCTTCCTGGGACAATGAATTCACGGTGTTCTTATTTCAATTTCCAGGAGTGTAGATCCTTCCCTCCATCACCAGCTTTTCTGAACTATGCAGATGGGACTTAACTTTACAACACAGGCTCCACTCCCTTAATTATCCTGGCCTCAAGCAATGGTAACATACTGTCCCCAAACCCTCCACCAAACAGTTTTCACCTCTTCTGTCCTATCATCTCCTCCTCATTCTCACCTCCCACCATGTTTATTTGCAGCCCTCTGCCAACAGATTCGGCTATCTTTCCCTGCTCCTCTCCTTTTTTTTCTCCTTTTATTCCGCACCTCACTGCCTTGCAGCCTCCTGACACTGCACCTGTTGGCAGTCTAGTTCCTGCACACTCCACCAGAGAGTGTTCGTCTCTCTCCTCACCCATACACTACTATCCCTTCCCTTGCCTGCCCTCTCCAGATTGATGTTTGCAACCCATGTGATAGTTGCAGTCTGGCAAGAGACACTGAAGCTGGTGATTGTGTGTGCATGAGGTTGGTTTGCTGGTGTGTGTGAATAGTATGTCTCTTTCTTTCACTGATTTTGAAGACTGTGGCAGAAAGATTTATGGAAGTGTCTTAATTGTGCTTGTTTTCAACTTGACATTTCTTCTTTACAGTAAGTAGCAATCTGTCTTCTCCTACATTATTGATATTCATACCTGGAGTTTCTATTGTTTAACTGTTACAGTAAACCTACTGGTGCTATTGTAAGTTTTAATTTTTATGTGATACTGATCATTGCAAATTTGAGCAATGTGTAGTGGTATGTGCCTCTAACATCAATATCAGAAAGAACAATAATTATAAGATAAAGTAAGACATTCAGTTTTAATGTGTCCATGGTGTCAATAGAGCTGATTATATAGTAAAAGCAAATGTGTACAGTATTGTGTATTTTAATACTTACATTGCTTATGACTGCCAGATGTGCCAGCATATCAAGAATTTTGAACCAAATGCCTATATTCTCTGCCCGCTCTGCAACTGTGCGTCTTGTTTCACACACAAACTTTTGTGCATCCAAACGAATTTCAACCCAGTTATTGAGGAGAGCAAACAATGGAGCAAGTGGAAATGCTGCTACAAATATTGTGATGAAACCAAACTGGAGTACTGCAATGGAAATTCTCTGTATTAAATATGCTGAAGATAATTTAAGCTAATTACAAACACATGACTTAGATCACATTAAAATCAATAAAAATAAAACTACAACACTAAATAAAACTGCAACACTGATTGATGGTTATTTTATAAACAGATTAATTAAATATTAATGCCTATCTTTGAATGATATGCTAAATTATAATTTAACTGAGGAAAGTATAACTACATACATCAAATTCTCATGTGAAAATAGATGACTCTTTACACACTGCCCGACAAAAAGTTAAGCATCAAAATATGTCAATCTAACTACACACACACACACACACACACACACACACACACACACACACACAAAAAATCATTGATGGGTATGTAAATGATTAGAGTTGCAATTCTCTGTGACAAGTAGACCAGCCACCAGACTGAATTAGTGTTGTTTATGTTTGTTGTGAGGCCTGAAAGGGTACATACGGGGCATGAACCACATTGGATGTTGAGAGACCACAGTGAAGGACAGAGAGATGCCATGTACTCATGTGAAACAGCATTATCAACCTCTGACAGAATTTGAAAGGGGCTAAATTATGTGTCTCCATTTGGCTGGCTAGTTGAATCATGCAATATCCAAATTTGTCAGGCATTCAGATGTGACTGTGGCCTGAAGTTGGACTACATGGGAATGTTAGGGCAGGAGGCATACTCAGCACCATGGTTCCAGTTGACTTTGTCTGACCACCACAAGGGAAGATCACAGTACTGTGTGCCCAGCATGTCATAACCCCCTTCACATCTCTGCCTGCCATCTGAGAAAAAGTAATGGACTCACCGCAACGTTCTGTGTCACCCCGCATCCCTGGTCAAAGACTAGTAGCAGCCAGACTGGGAAATTACTGTCCCATGCATAGGTTGCCATTAACACCTCAACACAAATGGATGTGTTTGGGGTGGTACCCTGACTGGTAAGCAGGGAATGCTAATTGAAGTGTTACAGTATGTTTATTGATGAATGGTGGTTCTGCACTGCCCTGGATGACCATCATCAGTGAGTATGGTGGCGACCTGGAAAGAGATCACATTCTTCCAATGTTTTGGACATGCACAGTGGTACTACTCCTGGTGTCATGGTGTGGCCAACCATTGAGTATGACTGTAGACTGTGACATAGTTATTGAGGGAACTCTGATGGGAAACTCGTACATCCTGGATCTTCATGTGTTACCTCTCATGTGACATCACGGTGCCATCTTCCAACAGGACAATGCTCCTCCATTCACGGGACATGTCTCTGTGACCTGTATACAAAACGTTGAGTTACTTCTGTGGCCAGCATGATTCCCAGATCTGTCCCCAAAAGAACATGCATGGGTCCAACATGGATGTCAACTCTGTCCCAGTGCCAGTATCCTGGACACCCAGTGCCAGTATCCTGGACACCCAGTGCCAGTTACAACCATTGGGTGCCAGCTTGCTTCATGAGAGGATATAGTGGCTTGACACCTTTCCCACCTAAATCAGGGCATGCATCCGGGTTAGAAGGGCTGCAACATCATACTGAGAAGTGAGCTCATACTGATAAGTTCTATATAAAATTGGCTCAGTTTTGTCATCACTGAAATAACATCACATATCCTCTCAAGTAATGAAATTTGGATGTGGAAAACTGTTCAAAATTACTTTAAATTTACATTTAACGACAATGCACAGTCTTTGTTTCTTTGTACTATTGCTAGTTATTGAAAAATTCATCAAGTTCCTGCCAGTCTTTAAATATATTGAAGTCAATACATTTATTTCAATCACATGAATAATTAAAGATCATTAGCACATGTAGCAGTTCTCTTGTTGAATCTGCCGACCAACCCTTGATCATTAACAAGATTTTATTTTGTGTGTGTGTGTGTGTGTGTGCGCGTGTGTGTGTGCGTGTGTGTGTGTGTGCGCGTGTGTGTGTGCGTGCGCTTGGGGCTTACTTGTTCTCAACAGTGAGGGTGCCGAAAGATTTCCTTAAATATATGAACATGTATAACAGGTTTTCCTATCACTTTTTACAATTTACTAAATCCTTTGATTTTGTCTTAACTTTTGGAGAACAAACCATTACTTCAAACATATTGTTTTATAAGATTAATGACAGAGAAAGAGGCTTACCCATTTCCAGATATTCTTGAAAAAGTCCTTCATTCTGTATAAGTTGGTAATCTTCTTCCCATCGGGTCTTGTGCTTCTTAGTAAGCTTAACCTGGAATATTTGAATCATCTTGAGTAGGATGATAATTGTGTTGCAAAACTACACAAGAAAAGCATAGAATGTATGTACAATGTATACACAGTAAATATATTGTAAGTATTTATTTACTGTAACTTATCTGAGACTTCCCACAAAATCTGATAGAGGAGTCTTACAAATAATGATAAAAGAAGAAAAATGTTTTACATTTTCTTAAATAGCTACCATAAGTCAACTTTCATGACAGCCATAACAATCATGCCTAACTGCATTTTCTTATTTCCAATACATGTGAGATCATTAGACGAAATATTGTTTAGAATGTTTGAGACTCTTATCACAAGCATCTATAATATGTTGCCTGTATGTTACAGTCTACGTAGTAGTTGTGGACATATATCTGTCCTCTATCAGTCTCTAAAAACAGACAATTCCCATTTACATAAAGGAAACGAACCACCACAACTGTATTGTCAAAGAAATTTTCCAAGCAACTAGTTTGCCCAACACTCACAACACTTACGCCATCTTCAGCTCCACTATAAACGAAAGGAGCATTTTCATTCCTTGGCCCATGTATTGTAGAACCCATGTAACACTAGTTGTCATGGACTGCATACATCAGGAGTGTATAATCTACAATGTGTTGTCACAAATGTCCCCGTTAACAGTTATATAATCCTTATCCATGTCACACCTCAAGTATGCTCGGTGTTTATTAACACTGAACAGAAGCTAATGAAAGTTGTTACTACCAACGTAATGGCTCACTTGTTTCTTGTGCCACCATGCTTTCAGCTTTGGGACAAGTATTTCTTGTGCATTGTTTATTATCTGCTTTCCAATCATTATGACAGCTAATTGCTGTGCTAATTCAATCAGACATCCTCCAGCACTGCACTAGAAAAGAGAAGGAAGTATTATATTTAAGCAGTTTCCTGGAAGCATTTATACACATTACAGATATCAAAATCGTAAATCAAAACTTATATCCAGTGTACATATCTTTTGCTCTGTATTTTATTTGCATTTGCTACATACTTTATGAATTTAAGAATTTATTATGCTCTGTCCAAGCGAACTTGAGGCAAGATTTTACAGACTATAATGAGTTATGAAAAGAAATTAGTATTAAAATTAAATATATATTTTGTAACAATATTGTTAAAAGGAAAGTTGCTACTCACCGTAAAGCAGAGGTGCTGAGTCGCAGATAGGTACAACAAAAAGACTGTCACAAATATAGCTTTTAGCCAGTAAGGCCTTCTTCAAAATTAGACGACACTCACACACACACACACACACACACACACACACACACACACACACACACACACACACACAAACGCAACTTGCACACACATGACTGCAGTCTAATTCTGACCTTAATGGCCGAAAGCTGTATTTGTGAAAGTGTTTTTGTTGTGCCTATCTGTGACTCAGCACCTTACATTCCATCCTGGATTTTCCACTGTTACAGCAAATATAAATCTGTTGGCGAAATGGAAGGGGAAAAAAAAAATTACACAACACTGAAGGAATATTTAATGCCTATCAGATATAAGGAGGCAGTAAGAAACACCTATACCAACAACAACTCTCATAATATCTACAGAACAACATCACATAGAGAAATGGAAAAACAGAATGTGGAAACATCAAGCCGTGCATTAACCGAGAAGCAACAGAAGCTGTAGAGAAGAAGAAGAAGAAGAAGAAGAAGAAGAATGCTCTCAGTATATGGTATGATGAAATAGAGAATCTTAAATCTGTATTTGACTCCGTGTCAAGGGGGTATGTGTGAGAAGCACTGGTAGGAAAGAGGGTATCGATGAAATTGATAAATGTCGTAAACAGTGCGTATGAACTAGCAGGGGGAGTGATTTGCATTGATGGTGAAAAATCAGGAGAATTGCAAGTGGGAAAAGAAATCAAGCAAGGTGAATAGCCTCAGCCCCTTATTCTATATCATCTAATATAATACAATGTGTTTCAAACATGTTCTGTTCATCATCAGGTGTTTATACACACATACATAAAGAGAAAAGTTACTTAAAAATAAATTAACTGAAGCTAAATTAACCTGCAACTTTTTGCCCATTGCTCATTTCTCACTACTGTAGTGGCTGGTGTGGCATTGGGTGGGTGGGTGGGTGGGTGGGGGGGGGGGAGGGAGGGAGAGGGAGACAGTGGATGGCCAAAAATTGATGACATTGATGACAGTGATGTCTTCTGCTGGTTTTTCTTGTCTTCTAATGTATGACATCACCGCATATATAGGATGCAGATAGTTTTGCAGCAGTCGTGTGTTGCGACAATTGTGTGAAAGACTTTCATGACAGTTGATCACTTATGATTTCATCACCTTGTAGCTTCACTTGCATCACTGGTGTAATGGTGGAGCTGTTGAGTAACTTTACACTATTGCACAACAAGAAAAACCAGCAGAAGACATCACTGACTTTGATTTCTGGCCATCCACTGCCTCCCTCCCCCCCAAATGCCACACCAGCCACTACAGTAACAAACAATGGACAGAAAGTTCTAGGTTAATTCAGTTTAGGACAATTTATTTTTGAGTAAAATTTCTCTGTATGTATATATGTATAAACACCTAATGAACAAGTCATGTTCCAAACACATTGTATTATATTTGATTAAACATAGAACAAAAAAATAAAAGTGACTGGTAGCAGAAATTACAAATAAATAATTTACAATGCAATTATGGCTCCAATTACAGCATGTGGCATGGAGAAACATCTAATGTGGTTTGCTGCCACAAAAGGAAGTTTGTGAGAAGCACAGTAGGAAAGACCAGAAGACTTTGAGTTAGAAATTGAAGAACTTGAGAAGAGACTGGGCAGAAGATGGTTCGATGAACTCTCTGCCAAGCACTTAATTGTGAATTGCATGTAGTCATGTAGATGTAGACATAGATGCAGAAGAAAGTAATGAGTATGGTGGCTGAGGAGCACCAGTTGGTTGGTATTGGCATGTTGCAAGACTGGGAGAGGAAAGAAAAGCTAAATAAGCATTTAAACTGCATGTGCAGGGAGGTGCTGGATGATAAAAACTCTTCATCTCATGCAAGAACAGGGTCAAGAAACTGGGACAATGGCATGAGTGTGGAAGAATTGGACAGGACAAGGTTACCCAATGATTGAAAGCATAAGAGAACTGAAGAAGAAGAAGAAGAAGAAGAAGAAGAAGTAGTAGTAGTAGTAGTAGTAGGTGGTGGTGTTATGTGCATCATGCACCAATCCGTTATATACGAGTGGTTGCCTTTCCCTTGTTTTACGTATTTTTCCATCCAGGAATCTCCTTTACTGTTACATCTTCTGTCTATACATATATAAATTGAAGCCCACATCACAGTTTTCGTTTCTGTATTTGGGCCAATATCAGGAACTACTACAGGGCTTTTGATACAGTTTTTGCTAATAGTCTGACAGATTAATGAGGAATACATTGCAAACTACAGGTCATATTCTGTCTTCTGAATAATTATTTGGTCATGAGAGAAGAGCAGAGTATTTTTATGTGCACCTGTGTGTCCTGTTATTAATCTGAGACCTTGGTAAAGTTCTTGAATCAATTGTCTAACAATGTAATCCAAAAATATAATGAAATTGCCCCCGAAGTATCTACAACAGCATGGCTTGCAAGGCTACTCAACAGCAGTACCAGGTTGGCCTGAGCTATTGCTACCGGGCAGCCTGCATGGACTACTGCCAATTCCTCAATAACATGGTAAGCTGGACATCTTACATAGTAATCAGATGAAAACAGAGCTTTCAGTACTTAGTTAATGTTTAAGGGGTGTGAAAGGAAAAGCAGGAAATGGTCACACAGTAAATGTAGCTTGTGCTGGACTGGTGTTGGCTTTCAGCTACTATTATTGTCACAGGATGTCACTACAAACTTCAGTAGTATGGACTAGACAATATTTGTGGCTCACGAGAACTTTCCTGGCATGCGCACTATAAATCATTCCAGATATACGAAAGTGATGATATTCAGTTACCTTACATTAGTCTCAGAATTTTAATCTGAATTCTATGCAGTGGCCCTAAAAAAATTACTGCTATGCCACACAAGTTGTGCAGTTGCAGATACTTTGTGCTAACTGTGTGAAGCTGGGGCAAGTTGGTTGTTCAATATATAGTCGGAATACATTGAATGACAGTGGAAATGGGAACTTTATCAAAGTGTCAGATTACTAATAGGATACATAGATGATGATCAAATAATTATTCAAAAGTCAGAAAATGACCTCCAGATTGCAATGAAGATGATGATGATGAGGTCCCATACTCCAAGGAGTGTAGGGGACGATGCGGGAGACCCACACGGCTGACTAGGCAAGGTCCTAGCGGAGGTGGTTTGCCAATGCCTTCCTCCGACCGTAGTGGGGATGAATGACGATGACGACAACGACGACGACACAACACCCAGTCGTCTCGAGGCAGGGGAAATCCCTGACCCCGCTGGGAATCGAACCTGGGACCCCGGTGTGCAGGAAGTGAGAATGCTACCACAAGACCACGGGCTGCGGACACCAATACATCACCTAAATCAAATGTGTAAGAACTAACATTTAAAAATTTCAGTAAAAATTCAAAGTATTGGCCTTTGAGGGGAAATTTCCAGTTAGCTTCTGAACAGTACTATATGAACAATCAATAGAACCAATAGCACATTTCAGATTTACACTGTGATGTTAGCGACAAATATCAAAATGATATCACATGTAAATTACTTAAGTTTCAAATGACATGTGATGCATACATGGAACACTGCATGACAAAACAAGGGAGGATACAAAGTTTAAAATTTTACACAGTAATGATTACTGATATTTTGAAATACTGAAGCAAATTTTAGACTTAACTAAGGAGGACAAAAGAAGAACACAGCCAGTAGAAACGAAATATTTAAAGAACGTCGAAGACATACTCTCAGAGATTAAAGAAGAAGAACTTTTAAGTAATCAATTATAAGCGAACAGGGAAGAGAGACATAGGACAACCAAGGAACAGATGGCTTCAGTGGAGACAAAACAGTTTGTAAGCCAGCTTCATGAAGTGAAGAAGAAGAAGAAGAAGAAGAAGAAGAAGAAGAAGAAGAAGAAACTTGTCATGTTTTTTACATTTTAAGAAAAAATTAGGTACTCACATCTTCATTCCTGAGCTTCAGTATTTTAGTGTAGTTTCCAGGATAACCAACAAAACGACCCTTGAAAAATGCTATGTAAAATATTGATGAGTAGAAATTCACAAACTGGAAAATGAACACTTTGAATGTTAGATTGTCATCAAATTCTGTCTGTGTACGATGCATTTCTGAAACAAAATGAAGAATTTTTTCAAGCTGATGTTCTCAGTAAAACTGTTAAATTTTAGTAGAAATCAATCACATCTGAATAATGCAATGCAACTTTCAAACACATTGTTGCTTTATTGTATACATTTATGCAGTTATTTCAAAGTTCAACAAGCAAGTTTATGTGTCATCATTTAAAAACAGAGTCTTAATAGAGAAATTTAATGCTATATTTATTTAAGAAACTCTGAAAGAAATGGCTGTTTCCAACAAAAACATGAAAACAGGAAGCGCAAAATTCAGCTAAATTTATCAGAATAAAGGTTTTACATTAAAATAATATCATAACTTTTCATGTGATTGCATAGTAACATCTTCAAACTATGCACACTAAATTATTGATGGAATCACTAAGCAGTTACTACAAATTGTGAAAACAGTTATGAGGGTTGATAAGGGCTCGCCCAATCAACAATAAATTACTGTATCAACAATTTGTGGAAGAATTGTTGAGTTGTTTGAGGTAACAGGTACATTGATAAAAAGCTCCAGCTATTAGCTATAGCTTTGTAAGTCATTTTACAGTGGGCACTTTGTCCTGAAATAACATTTCTTTAATCCTCAATAAGATGAAATATAAAACTATTCTTTGGATACAGAGATTTCTACTCCATACTACATTTAGCATCTTGCCTGTGCAGGGTTTTCATTGCATTATGATGCCTGGAATTAAAACTTTTGAAATTAATCCATAGTTTACCTTTACCTGTTATGCCAGCGGGAACATGAAGCAGATCTCTTCAGCAATGCACTGTGATAATTATTCTGCTTCATGTTCTCTGTGGTATTCCACATAAGAAATAAGGATTATTATTTAGAATGAGAGACAATACCAGCAAATGAACTGAGTTATCTCCCATTTTAACCATAATGTATAGTACATCCCTTTAACAGAAAATTGTGCACAGTGGTTGTGAGAAAGCACGACACACATGATCCACGAAAATTTCATACGATGTCATTGACATCCATCTCTTCTATAATCTCAGAACATGCCCTGAGCTCAAACATAATAATGTACCTCAAACCGAATGACCTCCTTAATGCCACCCACAACAGATTTAGTAAACAACATATGAAACCCAATTCACACTTTTCTCACATGATATCCTGAAAGCCAAGGATCGAGGCAATATGGTGGATGCAGTATTGTTTGACTTCTGAAAACCATTTGGCTTGGTTCCATTTCAATAAGTATTAAAGTAAGTCTGATCATATGAGGTATCAAACAAAATTTGTGACTGTACTGAGGATTTATTGGTAGGGAACAGACACCGCATTGTGATGTAGACCCACTGTTAGAAGTAGAAGCAATTTTGCGGCTGGGTCAGGGAAATATATTGGGACCTACAGTTCATGTTGTATAAAATGATGTGGCACACATTACTGATACCAGTCTCTGTTTGCAGATGATGCAGTTACCTATAAAGAAAGGATGCATGAAAAAAGCTGTGCAAATACCCAGTCACATCTTGGTAAGATTTCAAAGTGGTGCAAAGGTTGGCAAATTGTTTTAAATGTACAGAAGTGTGAAATTATGCACTTCACAAAACACTGGAGTATCCTATGACTACAACACCAGTTGTTCACAGCTCTTCGGGCTCTTTCTTGCAACCTCATATCCAAGCTTCCCTAGCATTGTATAAACCATAGCTCAAATTTTTTCACTGCAAATCCTCCTCTACTCGATTTTTCCATTTTGCATTATGTCTTCGTTTTTTCCCCTTGTATGGAGGTTGCCAACAAAGTACTTCTTTCAGCCATCAGTCATCCCTAATCTCATTACAATCCCATGCCATTTCAGACAATGTTTTTCTGCTTCTTGGGTGATGTAAGTGGGAATTTTCATTCACTTCTTGATTTTGTTATTTGGGTTCTCTCTCGTTTTGAAACTCTAAGACTACTACTCAAAAAATTCATTTGGATAACTTCAAGTATCTTTCAATGTTATGTCAATTCTCAATATCTGGCTCCATATAAGCAAATGCTAATATTGTTAATTCATATCAGTTTTTTGTCTTTTTTTAATTTGGTCTAACCAAAGGGTGGAAGTTAGCTTATTGATTGATTATTTGGCTTGGTTGACCCCTGCCTTATTTCTTTTACTGGAACCTTGAGCTGAAACTATAACTCCCAGATACTTATTCTTTTGCTGTATCTCTAGTAGTTCCATCTATGATAATGTCATGATGATATTTCCCACAGAGATATTTTTCGTTTTAGAAAAATTTATTGATAATTCTGCCTTACTGCATGTGTATGATTTTGTTAATAATGTACTCTGTATCATATTATCTGCAGGCAATGTACTTTGATCATCATTGAATAATAAAATTGATGTGTAACCCCATCTATGTCTACACCCATTTCTGAACACTTTTTCATCAATTCATTAAGACCTTTTTACAAGGTGTACAACTTTGCTTCCACTGTTTGCCAATATGTGGTGACAACGGTAAGTAACGGTCAAAAGAAACAGATCACAGACATGAGGCAGTTAGCTTCGACCTTTGTCAACACAACCTCATTCAAACGTTAGTCGATTTGTGTCTGCATCATAAAGTTGTTCTTGATTGAAAATATCAGTTTACAAACCTAATTCTCGTCATTTGTGGGAGGCGTTACTGGTTTGTTTCAATGTGAAGAAAACAGCGGCTGAGTCTCATCAAATGCTCTAAAGTACATATGGTAAGGACGCTATTAGTGAAAGAACATGTTGTGAGTGGTTTCAACACTTCAAGAACGGTGATTTTAACGTCGTAGACTGGCATAGTGGTGGAAGAGAGAATGTTTCTGAAGATGCAGAACTGGACACATTGCTGAGTGAAGACTCGTGTCAAACTCAAGAAGACTTGGCATGATTAGTGGGAGTGACACAGCAAGCCATTTCAAAACGTCTCAAGGCTATGGGCATGATTCAGGAAGAAGGAACTTAGGTCCCATGTGAGTAGAAACCAAGAGATGTTGAACAGCATGTGTGTGTTTGTGAACAGTTGCTTCAGAGGCAAAAATGGAAGAGATTTCTGCATCGCATTGTGACCGGGGACGAAAAATGGGTTCATTACGATAATCCTAAACACAAAAAATCATGGGGATATCCTGGCCATGCTTCCACATCGACGGCCAAACTGAATATTCACGGGTCCAAGATCATGCTCTGCATTTGCTGGGACCAGCTCGGTGTCGTGTACTATGAGGTGTTAAAACCAAGTTAAACAATCACAGGTGCTGGTTATCAAATGCAATTAATGTGTTTGAGCAGAGCTTTAAAAGACAAAAGGCCGCAATATAGCAAGAGGCACGATAAAGTGATTTTGCAGCACGACAACACTCTACTCCATGTTGCAAAAGAGGTCAAAACGTACTTGGAAATGTTAAAATGGGAAGTCCTACCCCACCCACCATATTCTCCAGACATTGCTCCCTCTGACTATCACCTATTTAGATCAATGGCGCATGGCTTGGCTGACCAACACTTCCGATCTTTTGAAGAAGTCACAAATTGGATCGATTCGTGGGTAGCTTCAATAGATGAACAATCTTTTCGATACGTGATTTGTACACTGCCCAAAAGATGGGAGAAAGTAGTGGCCAGCAATGGAAAATACTTTGAATGATACATGTGTGACCAATTAGTTTCATTAAAGCCTCAAATGTTGGGGGGAAAATTGCAGAAGTAAAGTTGTAATTATTGTCTCTGATCCCTAGTAAACATGCAAACACACATTTTTATTTAATTTATTATTTTTTTTTATTTGGGGAGGGAGCAGAGGAGGGCTGCGGTCATCATACGCTCCGTATGCCATGGTAATGGGAAGAAACCCTGGTATGAGGGAGGCCTATAATATATTCTGCAGGGGTTTGCAGAGTATGTATGTAGAAGTAGATGCAGAGGTTATAATAGAGGGAAACATTCCACGTAGGAAATATATATCTAAAAACAAAGATGATGTGACTTACCAAATGAAAGTGCTGGCAAGTCGACAGACACACAAACAAACACAAACATACACACAAAATTCAAGCTTTCGCAACAAACTGTTGCCTCATCAGGAAAGAGGGAAGGAGAGGGAAAGACGAAAGGATGTGTGTTTTAAGGGAGAGGGTAAGGAGTCATTCCAATCCCGGGAGCGGAAAGACTTACCTTAGAGGGGAAAAAAGGACGGGTATACACTTGTGCACACACACACACACACACACACACACACACACACACACACACACACACATATCCATCCACACATATACAGACACAAGCAGACATATTTAAAGACAAAGAGTTTGGGCAGAGATGTCAGTCGAGGCAGAAGTGCAGAGGCAAAGATGTTGTTGAATGACAGGTGAGGTATGAGTGGCGGCAACTTGAAATTAGCGGAGATTGAGGCCTGGTGGATAACGGGAAGAGAGGATATATTGAAGGGCAAGTTCCCATTTCCGGAGTTCAGATAGGTTGGTGTTAGTGGGAAGTATCCAGATAACCCAGACGGTGTAACACTGTGCCAAGATGTGCTGGCCGTGCACCAAGGCATGTTTAGCCACAGGGTGATCCTCATTACCAACAAACACTGTCTGCCTGTGTCCATTCATGCGAATGGACAGTTTGTTGCTGGTCATTCCCACATAGAATGCGTCACAGTGTAGGCAGGTCAGTTGGTAGATCACGTGGGTGCTTTTACACGTGGCTCTGCCTTTGATCGTGTACACCTTCCGGGTTACAGGACTGGAGTAGGTGGTGGTGGGAGGGTGCATGGGACAGGTTTTACACCGGGGGCAGTTACAAGGGTAGGAGCCAGAGGGTAGGGAAGGTGGTTTGGGGATTTCATAGGGATGAACCAAGAGGTTACGAAGGTTAGGTGGACGGCGGAAAGACACTCTTGGTGGAGTGGGGAGGATTTCATGAAGGATGGATCTCATTTCTGGGCAGGATTTGAGGAAGTCGTATCCCTGCTGGAGAGCCACATTCAGAATCTGATCCAGTCCCGGAAAGTATCCTGTCACAAGTGGGGCACTTTTGTGGTTCTTCTGTAGGAGGTTCTGGGTTTGAGAGGATGAGGAAGTGGCTCTGGTTATTTGCTTCTGTACCAGGTCGGGAGGGTAGTTGCGGGGTGCGAAAGCTGTTGTCAGGTGGTTGGTGTAATGCTTCAGGGATTCCGGACTGGAGCAGATTCGTTTGCCACGAAGACCTAGGCTGTAGGGAAGGGACCGTTTGATGTGGAATGGGTGGCAGCTGTCGTAATGGAGGTACTGTTGCTTGTTGGTGGGTTTGATGTGGACGGACGTGTGAAGCTGGCCATTGGACAGGTGGAGGTCAACATCAAGGAAAGTGGCATGGGATTTGGAGTAGGACCAGGTGAATCTGATGGAACCAAAGGAGTTGAGGTTGGAGAGGAAATTCTGGAGTTCTTTTTCACTGTGAGTCCAGATCATGAAGATGTCATCAATAAATCTGTACCAAACTTTGGGTTGGCAGGCCTGGGTAACCAAGAAGGCTTCCTCTAAGCGACCCATGAATAGGTTGGCGTATGAAGGGGCCATCCTGGTACCCATGGCTGCTCCCTTTAATTGTTGGTATGTCTGGCCTTCAAAAGTGAAGAAGTTGTGGGTCAGGATGAAGCTGGCTAAGGTAATGAGGAAAGAGGTTTTAGGTAGGGTGGCAGGTGATCGGCGTGAAAGGAAGTGCTCCATCGCAGCGAGGCCCTGGACGTGCGGGATATTTGTGTATAAGGAAGTGGCATCAATGGTTACAAGGATGGTTTCTGGGGGTAACGGATTGGGTAAGGATTCCAGGCGTTCGAGAAAGTGGTTGGTGTCTTTGATGAAGGATGGGAGACTGTACGTAATGGGTTGAAGGTGTTGATCTACGTAGGCAGAGATATGTTCTGTGGGGGGTTGGTAACCAGCTACAATGGGACGGCCAGGATGATTGGGTTTGTGAATTTTAGGAAGAAGGTAGAAGGTAGGGGTGCGGGGTGTCGGTGGGGTCAGGAGGTTGATGGAGTCAGGTGAAAGGTTTTGTAGGGGGCCTAAGGTTCTGAGGATTCCCTGAAGCTCCGCCTGGACGTAAGGAATGGGATTACCTTGGCAAACTTTGTATGTGGTGTTGTCTGAAAGCTGACGCAGTCCCTCAGTCACATACTCCCGACGATCAAGTACCACGGTCGTGGAACCCTTGTCCGCCGGAAGAATGATGATGGACCGCTCAGCCTTCAGATCACGGATAGCCTGGGCTTCAGCAGTGGTGATGTTGGGAGTAAGGTTTTTTAAGAAGGATTGAGAGGCAAGGCTGGAAGTCAGAAATTCCTGGAAGGTTTGGAGAGGGTGATTTTGAGGAAGAGGAGATGGGTCCCACTGTGACGGAGGACGGAACTGTTCCAGGCAGGGTTCAATTTGGATAGTGTCTTGGGGAGTTGGATCATTTCATTGATTATGTTGATGTGGGGTAACATATCAGTTTACCAAAGGGATATATAACACCACAGTAGTGTAATTATCCTGAACTGCAATACAGCACACAGCAATGTGTGATGTGGTTAATGATAGTTTCTAATGAACTATAGAAGAAGCTGGCGACTTGAAATTCTTCAGAGTGGTCAGCTACTCCCCATTCTTGATCATCACCTATCCACCTCCATCCTAATGCTTTCCTTTCGGTGATTTTCCACACCTTTCCTCCATTCTGATAACATCTCTCCTTTCTCAGGAAAAAGCTCATGATTTCTACCATCTGGCAAATGAGGTTGATAGGATAAAAAAGAGCAGTTAAAAAGAAGACAAACACTTGAGGAAAAAAAATTCTAATTAATAATAAAAAAAGTACAAAAACTAGTTGAACAGTCATGCCAGAGAAAACCAAGTGGTTAGGTAAGTTTGCAAATTGCAACTTCACAGGCTAAATGTTCAAATAACCTGTTCATTAGACCAACAGGTGAGGAAGACCAGGTGACAAAATAGTTACTGACTACCTAACCCCCAAGAGAGATCTGCAAACAAATCCTTGACCACAGAGACAGACACCAGAAGAAACAACCAAAAACTTCACTAACGAATAATTAGCTGGTCCTTAAATGTGAACCCAATCAAAAGAAGTGTCCATTTATAGTGTGACAAGCTATTACCGTTGGCTGTGCTCACATATCAGTAGTTCTGTTATGATAAGAGATGGTAAGTAAGATGCTGTACATGCAGTAACATTAGCTACTCTCATCTGTCTGCCTGCTTTGGTGAGCAAAGTTTCCGCAGGATAATCTTACCATAATTTGTAGTGGTCTGATTGGCTACTTGCCTTTCTAAAATGCACCAAAACTGCACTATTAATGGCCTCAGTAAGATCCATACTCATTGTTGCTCTCACTCACTGTGACTGCAAGAAGGATCAACGCTCAGGGCATAGTAACATTCCTCACTTACAATCCAGAGGAAGTTAGGAAGAAATTTCTCAGGTACATGAGACACCAACAAAATGTTTGAAAAGTTCTCAGACATTTTTAACTGTTGTTTTCAAACAGCATTTTCCCTCGAATCACAGGTTCTAAAGAACACAAGTCTAAAAGCAAAAAGTGGATAACATGAGGCATAAAAATCTCAAACAACATGCAAAGAGAACTGCCTAGCTGCAGAAAAAGCCTCCACATGTTCATTCTCCTCAAGTTGCATTACAAAATACCTTCAGGCATGTAGAAAAGCCATACACCAGAAAAAAAAATAATGGCCAATGATAAAGTTATGTCAGAGACAGAAAATAAAAGCAAAGTAGTCTGGAAAGTAATAAATTATGAAGGCAATAGTAAAAAGGAACAAGGCAATAACTTATCCCCAAAGGGCTATAATTCTCTTGAAGTGATAGTATACAGACAATACAAAAGATATGATTTGTAATAAGAGAGGTAGCCCAAGCATCCACCAGAACAAATCAAAGTCTTGTCTCCTCATGCTCTATCTCTATGAAACAATCCTACGAAATTATTCACATAGCAAAAGCTTCAAAAAAGATGTGCTTGGTAATGGATGGTACTCCAGACGTAATCATAAATAAATGTATTATAAATATTGAAACACCCCTTTCAGATATAATCAACTTGTCCTCTTCACTAGGGAACTTTCCAAACTGTCTTAAACTTGCCAAAGTGATCCCTCTTTATCATCAGGTTTTGCAAGAATCACTGTAAAAATTGTGTATGAGGATGTGCTGGAAGTAATGCGTGTGAACTTTTTATGTGAGAACTCTTAAAGCCTTTTAAATAAAAACAAACATTATTAACATTGAAACTTCCTGGCAGATTAAAACTGTGTGCCCGACCGAGACTCGAACTCTGGACATTGCACACATTTATTCTTCATGACTACATTTTTATAGCCCTCTGCCATGAGATGGCTTGAAATTGTAGTATGTAGCATGGCAGATTGTAACATAACTATGTCAGTACATGAGAAACAGAATGTTGTAATTCAGTTTCTAATTCAAAGAGTTCATCTACACATGGTGCACCTTCTCCTCCAGCATGGCAATGCCAGTTAACACACAAGCACTGCGACATCAACAGTCCAACATTCTTGTGTTGACTGTCCTTTATCATCCTACTTACAGTCCCAACTTGGTCTTGTGTGATTTTCATCTGTTTCCAAAACTTAAAGAAGACCGTTAAGGACTTCACTTTTTGGTAGTGATGAAGCGGCAAAAGCAGAGATGAAATTGTGGTTCCATCAACAAAATCAAACATTCTACAGTGACAACATCAGTCCCTCATTGGAAGAAATGGGTTCATAGTCAGGATGATTGTTGAGAAACAAAAATGGAGATGTGAAGAATGAAGAGGTAGAATGTGAATACAGTTTCTTTGCTTAAAAAGCTTTAAAAAAATTGGAGGCATTACTTTTTAGGATGCCTTATGTAACAGATTGATCATCATCATCTAAAACTGTTGTTGACAACTTACCCCATGTTGTGAGACGATAAGCAAGCTTCTCATAAACACGGCTCATGACCATTATAAGAATTAAATTCACTACGGCACCTGTAAGGTTGGCTATGGCCTGTGCCTGTGATCTGAGGGTTGCATTTTGGAACAGTGGAATAGACACAAGCACTCTGTATATTATGATGGCAATAATGAAAATTATAACCATGGACATCTGAAACAGAATAAAATTACAAACTACAATATCATATTACCACTGATATAATTTTTGTAGGGAAGATATTTTCTGCACCTACCAACGAATACAAATAGACCTTTTTTTTGAAAAAAGTAAATAATAATAATACTCAAACTGTATCAGATGCATGTTAAATATTTTTATATTTGTTTAATTTATTATTTAAATACACACAAAAACAACAGGAATATTAAAAGTCAGATATGAGATATTCACTGAATATTTGCACTGGGGGTTACAAGATGGAGTCCTCATGAGAGCAGATACTGCAGTGTACCAAGAGAGCATAAACAAATTTAGATTTCTGGGCTTTCTACACTGCTGGCCAATACAAGCACTACACCAGGAAAGACAGAAAACAAGAAAATTAGTTTGGTGCTCAGAGCTGCCATTTCTGGAAGCAACAATAGCTCTAACTCTGCTGGGCATCAAGTCAAAGTTAGCTAGGATGTCAGCCCATGCTGCAACAAACTACACACCAGAGGTGCTAGTGAGTGGAGGAGTGCAGGTTTCTTGGTAACCATGGCAAGATGTTCTCAGTTTTGTGAAAGATCTGTAAAATGTGATGGCCAGAATAACAAATTAACACCCTCTCATACGGAGATAGGTCTTGAACACATAAGCAACATCTTACCTTGTTGAAAAATAGTCATGGAGACTCCAAAGACGGTGCACAGCCACTGGCCTTAACTCACCACAAATGTAACTGATGCTATCCTAATTAGTGTCTAAGTGAACCAGATGTGATCTTGCGTATCAAATGGATACTCATACCATCATGCTATATGCTGGGTCCACACAATGACAACACACTCATTCTGGCAATATTTGTTCACTTTGGGACCTTCACACATGTATATGTGATGCATATGCGTGTTTTCATTTTGCCTCTGCTACTGAACCTCTTCCTTATTCTTTAAAGGTTTTCTCATTACTTGATTTTTATTGTACATATACACTCCTGGAAACTGAAATAAGAACACCATGAATTCATTGTCCCACGAAGGGGAAACTTTATTGACACATTCCTGGGGTCAGATACATCACATGATCACACTGACAGAACCACAGGCACATAGACACAGGCAACAGAGCATGCACAATGTCGGCACTAGTACAGTGTATATCCACCTTTCGCAGCAATGCAGGCTCCTATTCTCCCATGGAGACGATTGTAGAGATGCTGGATGTAGTCCTGTGGAACGGCTTGCCATGCCATTTCCACCTGGCGCCTCAGTTGGACCAGCGTTCGTGCTGGACGTGCAGACCTCGTGAGACGACGCTTCATCCAGTCTCAAACATGCTCAATGGGGGACAGATCCGGAGATCTTGCTGGCCAGGGTAGTTGACTTACACCTTCTAGAGCACGTTGGGTGGCACGGGATACATGCGGACGTGCATTGTCCTGTTGGAACAGCAAGTTCCCTTGCCGGTCTAGGAATGGTAGAACGATGGGTTCGATGACGGTTTGGATGTACCGTGCATTATTCAGTGTCCCCTCGACGATCACCAGTGGTGTACGGCCAGTGTAGGAGATCGCTCCCCACACCATGATGCCGGGTGTTGGCCCTGTGTGCCTCGGTCATATGCAGTCCTGATTGTGGCGTTCACCTGCACAGCGCCAAACACGCATACGACCATCATTGGCACCAAGGCAGAAGCGACTCTCATCGCTGAAGACGACACGTCTCCATTCGTCCCTCCATTCACGCCTGTCGCGACCCCACTGGAGGCGGGCTGCACGATGTTTGGGCGTGAGCGGAAGACGGCCTAACGGTGTGCGGGACCGTAGCCCAGCTTCATGGAGACGGTTGCGAATGGTCCTCGCCGATACCCCAGGAGCAACAGTGTCCCTAATTTGCTGGGAAGTGGCGGTGCGGTCCCCTACGGCACTGCGTAGGATCCTACGGTCTTGGCGTGCATCCGTGCTTCGCTGCGGTCCGGTCCCAGGTCGACGGGCACGTGCACCTTCCGCCGACCACTGGCGACAACATCGATGTACTGTGGAGACCTCACGCCCCACGTGTTGAGCAATTCGGCGGTACGTCCACCCGGCCTCCCGCATGCCCACTATACGCCCTCACTCAAAGTCCGTCAACTGCACATACGGTTCACGTCCACGCTGTCGCGGCATGCTACCAGTGTTAAAGACTGCGATGGAGCTCCGTATGCCACGGCAAACTGGCTGACACTGACGGCGGCGGTGCACAAATGCTGCGCAACTAGCGCCATTCGACGGCCAACACCGCGGTTCCTGGTGTGTCCGTTGTGATGTGTGTGTGATCATTGCTTGTACAGCCCTCTCGCAGTGTCCGGAGCAAGTATGGTGGGTCTGACACACCGGTGTCAATGTGTTCTTTTTTCCAATTCCAGGAGTGTACATAGCCTGTTTAGCATATGCTTATTTTAGATCATAACAGCAAATGTTAAGTTTTCCTCTTAATGGTTTATAGGTACTGCTTTGATATTTCTATTTTGATCTGTAAATGATACAACCATACATCTGGTTATTTATTATTTTTCCTTTTTTCTCTGTTTGTAGAAAATCTAATGATGCCCTAAAAAGGCAAAACATGTCACTAAATAATAATTATTACAACCAAGACTGTTTTACTTGAAAATAATCTTTATACAGATGATGAAGCAGATGGCCTGAAGGAAAATTTTATACAAATACACAAACTACGTAACATCTAAATTGGTGTAACAGGGAATTGTGGCTGGTTGAGCAATTGGAAAATAAAAGGTGAAGCAACTCCTCTGGACACACATCAAAATAATCTACCTGAGATACCAATGAGGGGACTAGATATCACACAGAAGTTGGCTGCAGCCCTCATGGCTTGATATAAAACACACGGCAATAAATATATGACAGAGAGGGATGTGGTAAGGGCATGACAATCAGTATGACCTAATTTTGTACAAGTGCTTAATTATTATTGCTGACCTCTATAATGACATTCTGTCTTCTATTATAAAGAATATGATGTATTAATTGCCTTGTAAGAATGCCTTGGAAGGCAGCACAATGAAATGAGAGGGGTATACTTGAAATAAACAAAACTGAGCAAAGGAAGCCACACACTTGCAGATAATTGGTAATCACATACGGTCACATTTAACGCTTAATAAAAAGCATTATCTTCTTGGATTTCGCTAGAGTGATATCTGAACTGATAGCGCTGAAATGACGGAGTCATGTGTCACTGGCAGCAGTGGGAAAATAAGTGTTGATTATGAGGTGGCTAATAATGAGATAAGGAGGGGTGATAGAGTGGGAGCAGTGCTGGGGTAGCCAGCTTTTTGTAGAAATTCTTCTATGAGCTAGACTACACACACACGCTGCCAGGATTGGAGTTCAGCAGTTGAACTGGGGTGGGGGTTATGCTGGGTGGTGTGGGTGGAAGGAGAAAGAGGCAGGAAGCAGGAAGAGGGTTGGAGATAGGTAGTTAACAGATCAGAGGGAGGCAACAGATGTGCATCATAGGACGGCATGAGGGAGGGATGGCAAGTACATGGGCTGGGAATGTGACAAACAGGCAACAAAGACAGTGAGTTGTGGCACATGATGAGGATGATGTGGAGGCATGGATATGGAGGGGCTGACGGGACAGGGAAAGGGAAACTATTTGGTAGAAGTTATATGAGAGAGAGAGAGAGAGAGAGAGAGAGAGAGAGAGAGAGAGAGAGAGAAAACAGATTAACAGAGACTGAGGCCAGGTGGATTATGGAAGTGGTGCATTGCAAGAATAATTCCCATCTACATAGTTCAGAAAAGCTGGTGCTGGAAGGAAAGCTCCAAATGGGACACGTTGTGAAGCACAGATTGAACTCTCAAAGCTTCAGGATATTGGGAAAGGAAATTCTCATCATTGTGCCACCCATGGGTGACAAATGGGTTTGGGTTTTTGGGAGGTTAAAAAGGTTCCCTACGAGGGCCCATAAACAGATTGGCATGGGGAGTGTGTCGATGGGTGACTGTGGCCATTCCATGGATTTGTTTATAAACCTTCCTCCAAAGGAAAAGTAGAAGTGTGTGAGAATGTAATTGGTAAGGTGAGGTAGTGGGCTTGGAGCCAGAAGGACAATGGAATAGGTATTGTTTGATAGCAGCAAAGCCTTGAGCATGAGGGATGTTGGTATATAGGGAGGAGACATCAACAGTATCAGAAAGGAATCCCAGCAGTAATGGAGTGGGATGGTTGAGAATTGGTGAAGGAAGTGATTGGTCTCTGAGGCTAAGCTATGGGAAATTGGCAGTTTGTGACAGCCTTCTGTTAGCTGAACACTGTGATTCATTGTGACAATGGTGGAGTCTGTCTATGGGAGGATGATTAAATCAAGGTCTGTTTTGAGTTTGCAAATGTCTGTCCTTTTTCTGTCAAGAAGTTTGTCTTCTTGGGAAGCCAAATCGGAGATTTCCAATGCCATATCATCACGCACTCCTAATTCTCTCTCCATTCCTAAGAATCACTTAGTATCACCCCTAATGGATTGGAGCAGATGAACCACACACTTTGCCAGGGTGCTGCCTGGAAATGAGGGACAGCCTTTCCATGATTCTTCCCACCCCTCCTAAAGCAGTATTCTGTTGTCCACTCAACCTGCACAACATCCTGCTCCATCCCTATGCCACTCCCACTCCCTGTGGAAGACACAGATGCAAGACCTGCCCAATTCACTCACCGAGCACATCCTATTCCAGTCCTGTCACAGGCTTCTCCTATCCCATGAAAGGCAGGGCCACCAGTGAAAGCAGCTATGTCATATACCAGCTCTGCTGCAACTTCTGCACAGAAATTTATGTGGGCACAACCACCTACCAGCTGTCTACCAGAATGAACAGCCACTGCCAAGAACAGAGTTGATCACCCAGTGGCACAACATTGTGTTGGGCACAACATAGTGAAGCTCCGTGGCTGCTTCACAACCCATCCCATTTGGACCCTTCCCTCCAGCACCACATTTTCTGAATTACATAGAACAGAGTTATCCTTGTAAGACATTCTCCACTCTTGCAATCTTCCTGACCACAATCTCCACTAACCCACTGTCTTCACACCCTCTAGCCAACAGTTGCCCCTTCCTATAACCTGTCAACCCCTTCAAATTCATGCCTCCATATCAGCCTCATCACACACCACACCTCCATGTCTGTTGTGCCCGTGTGTTGCATGCCTAGCCTGTCTATCTGCCACCTCTATCACATGCATTCCTATCCTGTATGATTGCTGCCTCCCTCCGAGACACTAGTTACCCATCCCTCCTCCTCCTCCTCCTCCTCCTCCTCCTTCCTCCCTCTTTTCCCCTCATCCTACACTACATGACATAACCCTACCCCAGTCCATCTGCTGAACTTTTTTGTTCTTCTTTGCTGCACACCTGTTAACAACTGACTGCTGTTGCTATTCGATGAATGGTTTGCTTCACTCCTAAATTATCTACATAAAAAGATATAATAATGGAATCTTAACAATCTTAAAAATTTACATAAAATAATATTTAAATATAAAATTTTAATCAAATGAAGGCAGAAAAATGTTAACCCACAAATACCGTAATCTTGTGACACAATAATGTTGTTCTGAAGTCAATCATTTGTCATCTGTAAAATATCCTTATGACTGAGCCCAACTAAAATCTTATTTTTGATTTCTACTTACTTCAGCTTCAGTATTGTTGGGACATACTACATTAAAATTCCAGTCAGATTTGAGAGCACTGATGTCATACACAGTGATGTAATATCAGCCTCTCTCTATATTGGTAGGTGTAACAATGAAACTTCAGGAACAATGAAAGATTACACACGGAATATTTATTTATCAATACAAAATAAACTGAGCTAGAACATACACTAAAAAGCAGTAGCAAGAAGCTGGTGCTTGCTCCTTTATACATTAGACTAGGAGCCTTTCTCCTTTTAACAACAACTCAATAGTCTGGTGAGGCTTTATGATGCAGCACAGCAGTACAAAAAGTTTTGAGACTGGATAGTTAAAAATAAAGAAAAGTTATCATCACATCATTGACTTTTCATGTGAATTTCTGCACTACCATGTTTTGTGAGTGGCTGCATCACCTGTGATGATTTTTTTCAGAAAAGAAATGTCCGCATTTTGTATTTCCATCAAGTCATGGCAGGTATCCCTGCTTCACCATTTTTTGTTTGGGAGTCAAGGTGTGAGGGATAAATCTGACATGCACTTGTCTTCTTCAAACCATCCTGGAGAATGTGTTGAACATTTGATTTAGAGATGTTTCTCCACTGTGATTTGTTGACAAAAATGTTGACACATAAAGGCATCACGTCCACTACTTCACACTGCCTTCTCACCACTGACTGACTGAATGATCATTTGTCACTTACAGTTTTTAGTTCAAGCTGCCACTGTAGTTCCTGTGCTAATGTTGCTTATATGCCAGGAGTAAAATCAATCTCAGAACTTTCTGGAGAGATGATATGGATCATGAAATTTCTTTTGGATACCTCTCTGAATCAGTTTATGCTTTCTATTGTCTAATTCTGTCTGCTTCCAATTTGTTTCGGAAAGCATTACAATGGTATCATTGCTGTTTCAGAAGGACAGGAGGAGGAAATCTTAAAAGGAGCTACACTGGGGCAGATCTACCTCATGTGGCAGATTTAGTTTACATGTTGCAGATCCTACACTGAACCACTTTGTAAACTGTTTTACCTCAGATGTTTACTAATTTTGTTAAACAATAAAACTGAATGAAAAGTGTGAGAGATTTCAAGTTAAAAAATGTAAAAATAAGAAGTCAAGTAGAAATATTTTTGCCATTTCACATCACTCGACTTAGAATATCTAGACAAAATGTGGTAAACTTACAAACCTTTCCAACTCCTACTCCACCTATCATCCTTCATGATGTAAGTACAAGATGAGAAAATAAGTTGAGAAGTTATGCAAATTACAAAACAAAATATACTTACTTAACGCGAAGGTGAATATGCATGAGAAAATGTGATTAAGAAACTCACCATCAAAAAAATTATTCCAATTCCTGCAGCAATGCGTTTGTGCCGTAGGGAGGAAGGGAAGCTTGGTTCCCTCACTCCAGTAACAGGGTTACGTTCCAGAAATGGGGCACGTGCTGCGAACTCTGGCCGTGGCCGTTCCTCTTCCTCCTGGAACCCCATGCAATCCCAGTGATGAGCCAGGCTTGCAGACTTGCGTTTCCAGTACTCCAGGAAAGTTACAGCTGTAGTAGAAGAGTAGAACTGGCACTGTATAAGCATGACTAGGGCTGTGTTGACACTACTAGGAATTTATTGCTTAGTTCTGTAGAAACTTGAATTGTCAAAGAGCAGCAGTTTAGCATTTGTTTATCAACACTTGTTTCTATTTCTCTATTTGGGACAAGTGGCCTTCATCTTTAATTGATTGTGTTATTACTTTCATTGTAAGTTCAAATGTCAAACTTGTCATTCTGAAACTCCTAAAAATATGTGTTTTTGTGTGTGTGTGTGTGTGTGTGTGTGTGTGTGTGGGGTGTGTGGGGGGGGGGGGGGGGGGGGGGGAGAGAGAGCTGGATAGTGGAGATAGAGTGAATAATAAATACAAATTTCCAGTTTTAAAAAGCCATTTCACTTGACATTAGCAAGAGGATGGTGCAGGACAGGTCTCATCGATTTGGCTCAAACTCTAAGTAGAAGCAAGCATATGACCCTTTGAGTTTCCTAAAATATTACATCTGAGTGGGTCATAGGAAATGACGAAAAAATACTCTAAAGTTTTTTGATTAAATTATGAGTGATTATATGGGTAACAATTGTACCTTTTGTGGTGTTACGCAGCCAGTAAGTGTACAGTGTTGATAATTTGGCAGCATGAGCTTGATTCCTGCTGCTACCCAAATTTTTTTTGCTTATTGTATTTTATTCCTAGCAATGTTAAAATTTACATATAGTTTAACAGTTCAATTTATATACATAAAAATAGCATACACAGCTTACAGTTAATAATGATTACTTTAATCTGAATAATGAATATAGTTAAACATGGATTGTTTTTGAATGAGTCATCTCTAATGGTTTGTGATTTCAACTGTTTTCTGAGATATTGTAGTGGTCTCTACAGTATGTACTCCTCTTACTCAACCATGTTATATAAATATCCATCACCAAGTCAAAAAATCTAATTAAAAGATTACAAAGATTATGTATGCTACAAAAACAGCAAGAATTATTCTTGAGGAAAGATGCACATCATGCAGCATCAGTTTACTGCTCCTGTTTTCACTCCAATGATTCAATATGCTTGGTATGCATCAAACTTGATAGAGGGAAAAGCCTCCATTTAAAAATGTGAATGAAGTAGGCTTTCCACTGAAGCATATTTCAGAAAAATGTTTATGCTGAAAAAATGCATTCATAAAATGTGTGTGGTGTGAACAATATTTATGTTTTAAATGTTTATTTGATGATTATTGCCCAAAATATGTAATGAAGCTGCCTGTAATAAATAAAAAACAGGTAATTCCTTGATAGAATTTTCAGAAACATTACTTCCATTCATAACTACATCCAGTTATGAAAACTGGCCCCTTTAACTATAATCATTATTCAAGTTAAAGCCATTATAACTAACTGTAAATTATATATATTTTAAGTAAATAAATGAAACTGTTAAACTATATTTAAATTTTTTAATTGGTAGTTCCAAATTGCAGGGAATAAAATACAATGAATAATTATCATTCTGTACACTAACCAACTGTGCCACACTACTGACTGCACAGTTGTTATTCAAAAATCACTCACAATGTGGTCAAAAAACTTTCAAAGAGCTTTTCTTTTTTCCTACGGACCACTCACATGAAGTATTTTAGGAACTTTGGAAGGTCATATACTTGCTTCTATTCACACAATTTGAGCCAAACCAGTGAGAACCATCCCACGTCCTCCCTTTTAAGATGAATTAGCCACATAATATAACCAGTCACGTATAGTTGTTCCATGTAAGTGTCCCATAAATGCACCTAATATTGATAATGAGGAACATACATCTCGTCTATGAAAATCAGACATATGCACATAACAGAGTAAACATAAAACTGTGGAAGAATGGAACAACAAATGATGGAGAAAAGAAAACATCTAGTATAGTGTCTTTTCATGATTACAGCATTCTATTGGTGTTTCATAGTTCTATTGAGATTTCCTTGTACTTGATTTTGTTGTTTCCTTGCACTGGAAAAATCTTAGTACTGGTATTTTTTACCACTGGATAGAATAGATGATGCTGTTACCATATTGCAAGACAACTGATAACTAACTAGAACTTCATTTCATGTACTTTCTTTCATAAAATATGCAAAAACTAAATGTACTATAACCTTGACAGGTCCTCTGGTATGGTTAGGATTTCAATTTCTTCATAACAGCAGAAGGACAGGTAAACACTTTACTGAATTATTGAGACTTCACTTTGCCACTGCAGCATTCTGTTTATAATCTCACTCTAAACCTGTAAATTATGTGCTGATACAGTTGCAACAGAACTTCTCACTCCATATGAACACAGGGCTTAACAGTGAACTGAGCAATAGCACTAGCAACCAAAATTAATTACTATTCTCCGTCTCACTACTCCACCATATCTACACTCAAACGGGGAAGAGAAGACTGAAATAACAAAATACTTATCTCGAAAATTTGTGGCCTAGATGATTGTGGGTGGGTTCCTTAGAAGACATCAAACACATTGACCTTTCTTATGCAAATACAAGTGTACCAAAAGTATTATGATATGCGGATATAGAACACACTGCATTTTGACCAATGTCATATGTTAGGAATGTTACTTGATGTTACAGGCTGGTGTATGCAGGGGGCAAAGGAGGATAAGAATATGGGGAGGTGACTGGGGTGGTGCGTGGGGAGATCTCTCCAGAGAATAAGCAGAGATATCTGCATATACCTACAGTAACTTCGCTGGTGTAGGAGAAGGGAAGTCACAATAGAGCCAGACAACTGTGACAAGTACACATAGCCTACAAACAGAAGACAACATGAGAAGCCAGTGGGGCAACAGGTTGGAGATACATGAGTGCAGGTACACTGACAGGGACAGGAGGAGATTGATATTTGGAGGGTTGTTGAAGTGAAATGATTGAGTGACTCTTTTCACCCTTGAAATTTAGAGAAGCTGGTGTTGGAGTGGGGTGGACTAGCAACACAGCCTGTGAACCAGCCTTGAAACTGACAACATCGTCGTGATCAGCATTATATGACACTGACTGGCAGTCTAGCCTATACAAGAAGCTACACAGCAATTATGTTTAAGTCTATATATAAATATGGCTGCCCCTCATGAAAGTTATGTGACAAGATTACAGACTGACCACAAGATAGGATCAGGTAAAGAAGTTAGCTATCACCTTTTCCAAAACAAATGACTTGACTTGGGCTCTAATTATTTTATAGAAACACTAGGATCACACAAACTGGACGTTGAGTATAAACTCATTCCTTCATAATGGGAGTATAGCATCTTACTGCTGCAAAGTATCAGTTGGTGGCAACAACTGAAGCAGATTGGTACTACTACTACTACTACTACTACTACTACTACTAGGGTTATCATCATTAAAATAAATTACTTACCCCAAAATGAAACAAAAATTGCATAGAAGACTGTGCCTGGATGATCAAAGAGGTAGGCAAATTGAGCATAGCCACAAACATCACTCAGGTCCCAATAATTGCAACCAATTTCCACATCACAGAGAGGACACATCTTAAACTGTCCTTGGCTACTGCATACTTCTTTTGCCAGTCTATTTGAGTGCATTGTGCAAACACCATACATGAAGACCAACAAGCCAACCACAGCAGCAGGCAGTAGCCATCCAGTGTAGAAGCCTGCAGTTTTAAAACTGTGTTACAAAAAAATCCTATCTTATTCACAGTTCAAAAAAAATTTTAAGCATTGGCTGTTACATATGTGGCCAATATTGGAACAATAAATGTAGGTACATTCAAAATTCATACAAAATCAAGAAAGAGAGGGAACCAAACAATACAATTATCAAAGTCAATAAATATTGGCTTATCAGAAACTGATATTCATGAAGCAAAACATGAAAAAGAACACAGGTGTCTCAGAAGATACATGTCAGATGAAGCAAGAAAAAGAGTAAGTGACTGAATACAATGGAAAGTGGGAGAAAATATATGGCAGAAAATTGACACTGAACATGATTCATTTCTCTTCTACCAGTGCTACTTTCTGTGAATCTCTTTGTTATTCTCTTAATTTACTTTTTCCAATAACAGCCCTCTTACTAAGCCTCTAACTTCTTTGTTCATTTCATGTTACTATACAGTTTTAGTGACTGCCAGAAGGAAATTATTTGTTTTCTTACTGCTATATTAAGCAAACTTTGCAGATCATTGACCAAAGATATATAGTCACACTAAAACATCTAAAGATGGGCATATTTGCAATCAAATTACATTAAAGAATATTGTATTGGAAATTAAAAATGTAACAGAAATAATACGTGGATACATAAAGAAACAGTTACTTCACATGTAAGTTAAACTAGTGCATTTATCACTTTCGTCCTACGATTTCAGTGACTCACCAAGCCAAGCAAAGTAGATTGCTATCTTCTCACCAAAATATTCTCTAATATGGTCAAGTGGTTGGTACTTATACCACTTTCCCCAACGGGCCCAGTATTCATAGAGGACCTGACGGGGATTGAGTGTTCCTAGTGGTGTGCCATCAGTTCTTCTCTTCACTTCATAAGGCCCCTTTGCAATAAAGAAGAATTTATAAGTTATTTCTTACCAGTCTCTGTAAGTAATAAAACAACTACTCAGTAAAAAACCTTCAATAGTTTGTTTTATATTTAGTGCTGATTGGCTCTGGAGGACTGTCACACCAGTGACTTAGGTATGACTGACTGCTATAACAATTTGCATGTTGATGTGGAATAGTGTGCTCAACAGCTTTGGAAGTTTTGAGAATTGTGCTTGCTTACTGCTTAGTTTGATGCCATTTCAATGAATGCACTACTGGCAGCCTCTCTTTACACTGTAATTCACTTTAAGCCCAAAGGATACCATCTCAAGGTAGATTATAATACTTCAATGTCAGTTCCACATTAGCAATATTGATAGACTTTCTCATCAGATTTTATACTCTCCTGTGAACTCAGCAAATGTTTCACACAGTACTGTGTTGAGGAAAATGAAACTATTTTTTGTTCTCTGTATTGTGGAGTAAACCATAAACAATGAATGAACAGCAAATATTCTGGTTGAAGCTTGCATTATGAGATTGTACAAAAGTGTTTTGGTTGTAAATGAATGTTTGTGTCTATCCACCAAAATGTAGCACATAACTGTCAACGGTACATTATACTGCAAATAAATACTAATAGGTACAGTATCTCTCCAAATATCAGAACAAGTAAAGAATAAGGTGAGAAATATTGAGCACGTATGAAGTTTTCAGCACTAAGAGCATGGCGAATTGTGCAAAAAGGGTTGCACCCAAAGCCTTGGTGTCACATCTTGCTCACCACAGCCAAAAACTTAATTTTATTTTTTATTCCATATAAATAGTACATGACACTACTTGAACTGATTTTTTAATTAAATTTACTGATTGAATAATAATAATAATAATAATAATAATAATAATAATATTTATAATTTCTCAAAGGAAAATAAAGGTTATTAAAATGACTCAAATTAGATGTACATGTAGAAATTAAAACACTGTAATACAGTTGTGAAACCAGAGTGGTTATATGCAAGTGAATATTTAGTATCAAATCGTAAGCTACCTAGTTTAGAAGTAGGCCACCTGGAAATGTTTAAAATGTGCATATCTATCAATTAGTATCAAATTATTTGGGCATTGGTGTGTCATGGCACAGTTAGCTGCATTATACCATTCACATTGCAGAATGTGATGGAGTAAGTCAATTGGTGCAAATCCATAACTGAAGTGAGTGTAAAAGTGGTCAATTAAGCTCAGATTATCATATGCATTAATCACACACTATCCAAAGATCAATAACACAATCAGTGACACAGGAGGGAGCATTGTCCTGATCACAGTTGCAGGTATTTCTGGCAGATGTTCCACTTTCTTCTGTCCATTGCATCTTCTGGGGATGCTGTTGGTTCTACCTTCTGCAATGTCCTCATCTCCCTATCTTTCCACCAAGTCCTTGGACGACCTCTTGGACGTCTTTCAGTCAGCTGGGAATTGAACACTCAGTTGGGGATAGATTCTCCAGCTCTGAAGACATGTCCCAACCACCAGAGTCATCATCCTCTGATGGTCCTACCATCAGCAGCGTTCACAAAACGTTGGTACAAGTCCTCTTTTTGCCTCCTTTCCCATCTTCCATTTTCTCTGTTGAATGTAGGCCCATAGATCTTTCTGAGCACTTTCCTTTCAAATGCACTCTTCAAGTGTTTGTGAAGTTGGCCATGTGTTGCAGCCAAATAATAGAACCAGTTTTACTAGTGCCATGTAAAGTTTGATCTTGCTGTTTTGTGAGCCCAAGTGTGACTTGAATAAGTTATTGAGACTAAAGAAGGCATGATTAGCATTAACTATTCTCTCTTGAACCTCTTTCCTAACCTTGCTTTTATTAGATAGACTCAATCCTAGGTACTTAATTTCTCTACTCGTTCAAAATTGTGTCCGCCTATATTGATAGTGGTAGGCTGTCATTTCACAGAGGCCAATGAGTGGGAACTAGTGTAAATATAGAAACCATTCACATACAGAGCAGGGGTGACTAATGGTCTGGCAGAGGCCACAAGTCCATTAAAAGCAATGAGAAGAAGGATACTTAATATGGAGCGTGTGGAGAGTTAAGAAGGGTGGCAAAAAATGAACTCTTAACAACCTGTGGGACAGGAACTGGAAAATAGGTAGAGGGCCCCCAAAGACCCCATTCATGGAGTGTAAGCAGGTTGTGATGGTGTCAAGCCGCTTTGTAGGCCTTACAAAGATTGAAGAAAAAAGCATCAAGATGTTGGCGCTGAGGAAAGGCCTGTTGAACTACGGTTTCCAATCAAAGTTGATGATCAACTGGAGATGGTCCCACACAAAAGCTGCAATGTTAAGAAGATGAAAGGTCCTGAGATACGAAGACCCAATTGAGCTGATGACTAACCATCCATTCTAGTAATTTGCGAGGGACCTTAGGCAGGCTGATCAGACAGTAAATATCAAGGGATTATGGATTCTTGCCAGGTTTAAGGACAGGAACCACAATAATGTCTCTCCATTGAGAGGGAAAAATGCCTTGGAGCCAAATACAGTTAAACACCTGGAAGAGATATTGTTCGTCATGGAGGATTGAGGTGTTGAAGCAATTGATTATGCATGAAATCAGGGCTGAACTGTGCGAAGAAGAGGGGGCCAAAAGAAGTTCCCTTTCAGTACAAGGTTGATTGTAGGATTCGATCTGACAAGGGGTAAAACATTTAGCAGGAAGCTTCAGCCCCCTGTTTCTGGACGAGGAAGGCGGCTGGATAGGAGGGTGATACTGATGACATTGAAAAATGGGCTACAAAGTGTTCCGCAAGAACTGATGGATCTGTGCAAAAGCCACCTGGAGTGGTAAGGCCTGGAATGGAAGGCTCCCACTGAAAATCTGGGAGGGTTCGGAGTGTAGTCCACACACCCCTGATGAAGGGACAGAAGAACCTAGGGAGGAGACAAAGCATTCCCAACACACCCATGTGCTCGACTGATTAACTGTCGGGCATATACTACATGATGTACACATGTTGTTGGAGCGATCTCTGATATATATGTATTTTTTGTGACAGCTATGATTGCTTGATTTTAAGACCTTCACCCCAATTACTAGTTTTGACTAAATCATGCTGTCATCATCAGATTGGGATTATACTTTGCATACCTGTGGTGTTTTTTGTATTGACATTTTGCTCTCAAAATGTTTATGACACATGTATGTGAACATGTATGCAAAGTGTAATGCCAATCTGAAGAGGACAGCACGATCCTGTTGAAACTAGTAATTTAAATAAACGTCTTAAAATCAAGCAATCCTGGCTTTCACAAAAAATATATAAGTAATGGACTTTGACATGAAGAAATTTAAAGGTAATAAGACTGGCAGAGAATGGCTGCTACTTAATATGTTGCAAGGTGCAGTGACTATCACGGATGGCGGTGGCAATAGCCACACTCCAGGATGGAACAGGCAAGTGAGGCTTGAGTGGGGAATGGCAGGGCAAACTGCCTTATCAAACAGGTTACACATGACTTCATCAATACAACCTGACAAAGAATGTGTGAACATGATCTGGGAGGTATATAGAGGCCAATCATCACTATGTGAAGCCCAGCAGAGAAAGCTAGCCATTGTGAGGTGGGAAGGGAATGAGAGAAAAGGAAGTGGTCACTACCACAGAGGTCATCATGTGGTGAGCAGTATAAGAAAGGAAGAACAGGAGGGGAAGTGACCGCAAGGCCAATGACAAAGAAAGTGCCATATGCAGAACTAAAATGAGTAGGGGAACCATCATTAAGAAGGCTTAGCTCATGGTCTGCAAGAAATTGGTCCCTGGGAGCCCCTGACCAGGTGAAAAAGCACTGCCCCGCAAAGCGTGATGGGCACTAAAATCTCCAAGGAGAAGGAAGGGAAGTGCAAGCTGCTGAAGGAGGGCAGTTAGGACAGCGGGTGTAGGTGACCTGTCAGGAGGGAGGGAAAAATTGCAAAAGTGACTACAGGGTCCAAGTTGACTGGACATACAAAACATGCAGATGCCACCAGAGGCCCTCAAAGGGTCAACGCAGTTCCGACAAACCACGGACTCCACAAAGAGTCAGTGAGCAACCATCAGTGAAATGAAATTCCTGGAGAATAACACAAGTTGCCAAGTAAAAGGCAATAAGAGAGTGCAACTCTAGGGGGTGATGGTAGTATCCATTACAGTTCCACAGAATAAGCATGGAGTGGGTATCCAAATGGTAGGCAAATGGGCTGGAGCCAATCACACTACCAGGTCACCATCTGTCACCAACAAGGATCAGGTGACACCAATAAATAACAGGTCAGACTCATGTTGCAAAGTTGGAGATGGTGCCTTCAGGTTCACTAGGGGTGCCTTGTCCTGAGAGTCCTAGTCCTACTCCTACTCCTACTCTTTCTTAGGTCGAGGAGGGCAGAGTGTGGAGGGAAAGCAGGCTTCTGTAAGATCTGGAGCATAAAGAGAGCCAGTGACCTTGGGGCGCACTGACTGTGTGTCCCATGACTGAGTTGTGATAGTAGGCCTCTGGCATTGGAGACATCAAGGTGAGAGGACCCAGGAGGGAGCCACATCACTGGTGGGCATCAAAGAAGGGGTACACTTCTCTGGCCAGGGAAGGAGAGCAGCACCCATAAGTGAGAGCATGGGAACTGCAAGGGAGTGGGAGTGGGAGTGGGAGTGGGAGTGGGAGTGGGAGTGGGAGTGGGAGTGGGAGTGGGAGTGGGAGTGGGAGTGGGAGTGGGAGTGGGAGTGGGAGTGGGAGAGAGAGACGAAACAATTCTGGGAGGAGGGAAAAGGATGTGTCAGAGGAAAAGGTAGAAGTCATTGATACAGGTTGAAGCCAGTCATATTTTTTATGAGCCTCAGTGTAAGAAACTATCAGGGGTCTTATGCTCCTGTATCATCTCCTCTTCTTATAAAATAGGCAGTCAGGCAAGCATGGAGAGAGATGGTTTCGACAATTACCGAACATGAGCGGTGGGACACAGGGGCTCCCCTCATGGACTGATTGTCCACATTCACTACATAAAGGCTCTGCCTTACAGTAGGAAGACGTGTGCTGAAATGCAAGCACTGAAAGAATCACAATGGTAGTGAGACGTACAGCTTCAGGTCACACTGATAACACTTGACCTCTCATCCTTCTCTGGCAGGGCACCTCCCTCAAATGCCACAATAAAGGTGCTAATATCAGTGTGATTATCCTTATAACCTGTCTGAACATGTGAAACAAAATGAATGCCCCATCACTTCTGATCTGCCCAGAGTTTCTCGTCAGTTTGAGGGATGAGGTGCCTGTGAAAAATGACTCCCTGAGCCATATTTCAAAGACTGGTGAGGAGTAATGAACACCAGGACATCACCTACATGGTCACAAGAATGGAGGGCTGCAGAATGGATGCAGAATAAGTTTTGATTGACAGTGAACTCAACCGTATCTTACTGAAAGACTCCACTTTGGCAGACTTGTCTTCGATGTTTTCGACAGAAAATAACAGCTTAGTGGCAGTAAATGTGTCCCCATCCATCCTAATTCAGACTAGGTAACAAGGGAAGTGTTGCACCCCAAGCTGGTGAGCCTGGCCCTTCTCCCAGAGTGTAGTCAGGTAAGGGAAGGCCGCAGGGAAATAAGAAGCAGCATTAAATGATCCATTACCAACTGAAGAGATGGTCATAGAAGAACGGCCAGTTTTCTGGAGCTTGATAAGTTTCATACATCTACCCTGATACCACCCACTCTGATCAGGGGCTAGCTCCACGGGTACAATGTAGCCATTTCCAGTTCTGATGCTGCAGAATGTCAAGCAACAACTCCTAGGCATACATGGGGAGCCAACAGATCAGGTATCACAAGTGCGATCCCTTTGTTGTCAGGGGCTCAGCCACATGAGTTCATAACAGCCCCACCACACAGATTGGCTACATGCACTGATAACCTATCAGTGTGGAAGGGGGGCTATGGAGGGGAAGGTCGAGGGGAAGGAAAAGGAGAGAGGTATCCATGTGATAGATGCTAGGGAGGGAATTCTTGCCCAAATGGCTGACTCTACATAGAGAAAATTTAGAAGTGGAGGTCAAACCCCAAAGGGGGACTAAAAATGCATAAAAGGAAGGATGAAAAACAAAAAGACAAGGAAAGCAAAACTGGAACGAATACAGGAAACTGGATGGCTAGCCAGGTCAACATAAGTAAGAACCCAGAGAGAGATGAAAGGAGGGGGCAGAGGGGAAGGAGGAGGACAGGACGGGAGGGGCACAGGGAAAGAAATGCAATCCAGGAAGGAAGAACAGGCTGCAATAGCTTGGGGCCCCATGTGCACCATGGATGAGCTCACAAAAGAACTGTAGGCCTTCATGGGGGGGGGGGGGGGGGGAGGGGGGAGGGGGGGGGGGGAGAAATCTTGCTGTCTTCTGAAACCCTGGATGTACATTCACTAATGAAATTTGTCATAAATAATGCATCACAGTTTGAGAAGAAGAGTGATGACCATACCTACAACATTAGAATTGAAAAATGACACTTATTACCCATTACTAAAGCAGTCAAGGGTGCAGAAAGGAGTTCAGTACACATCAACAAAATATATTCATCATCTGCCCAATAACATAAAAGTCTGAGATAGCAATGCAAGTTTCAAATCTAACCTATAATCATTTATTCTGAATAACACCTTCCATACCATAGACAATTTTTATTTAAGAACTGGTAGCCTGCAAAAAGAAAATTAAAGAAAAAAGACCTAGTTTTAATTATAGTTCCAAGAAACAGTATTGAAAAATAGTATGATTGTTATTGTTAAAAGTAAATTATGTATACATATTCTGTAAGCTGACACAGTCCACAACATTTTGATACAAATATGGGGCAAATTATCTGTGGAAGGTGTAACTAATAAATTAACAAGATTAAAGTAGAAACCATACTTACATCATGTAGAGGAAATGCTGAGCAGAAGACCCCTTCTTCCACTAGCCTTTCAATGCCCACTTCACCTTTCTTCTTCTTGCCAAATATAGCTGTTGAAAGGATCTCATACAATATGCGACTACGCTGAACATTGGTAAAGTAAGTATCATGGTTATCACTGCCAAGGAACCTGGGAACAATTTTTGTAAATCTGTAAAGCCTGGTCTTTCTACCAGTTTGCAGAAAAATATGTTCGACATACGAGTTACTGGTAATGTTATGAATTATATTTTTGGATCTGTAGGTAAAACGTAAGATGATCCTCATGGATGCAGAGAAAAATCATCATGGATGTATAATACATCAGAAAAATAATGTAAAGAATATTCATTTTACATAAGAATTAACATATTGAAGGTTTAATACTCACTCCATAGGCTTTTAGTATTCATAAAAAATGAATACTACATTTTATTTAGAAATTAATGCAACAGTTGACAAAAATATAACTGTACCCAAATAATTCACCACTTAGAAAAGGCATATTGACTGCACAAAATCAAGCAGTGAGAACAATATATGGTGTTCAAATCAAATGGCTCCAAGCACTATGGGACTTAACATCTGAGGTCATCAATCCCCTAGAACTTAGAACTACTTAAATCTAACTAACCTAAGGGCATCACACACATCCATGCCCGAGGCAGGATTCAAACCTGTGACCGTAGTGGTCGCGCGGTTCCAGATTGATATATGGTGTTCCTCCAGAGTAATCTTGCCGATGCCTTTTCAAGGAGTTAGACATTTTCACCACTCTTTTGTTTGTATGTATGTATGTATGTATTTATTCGCCAACAGAATTAATCATAAATAACCCATTATAATTTATGTAAAATAGTAATGTAAACCTTTACAACACTAGACGACGACGAAGAAGACGACAACGACGACAAAGACGACGACGACGACTCCTAAGAAGAAGAAGAAGAAGAAGAAGGTGAAGATGAAGGTAGTCTTTATAACTCATTGCTAAAGCTATCAGTGGCTTTCGCAAGACTTCAATATGCAGCGACCAAAATCTTTTATTTTTTTCCCATTAACACAGAATGTTCTGGCAGGCAGAAAAACAAATCTTCAGTCAAACTTAAAATCATTTCTTCTGTCAAAAAAATAAAGTGTCTCTTAAGTTATGTGAGTATTTAGTATTAAATATATGTCCATTCTTAGTGAACGTGAGCCAATGTGCTACTGAGTAGCATGTCAACTATCAACAAGTAGTCATACTCTCAAATAAATGATGTACAAGTAGCCTGCAGACTGATTTTTTCCACATGATTTGGATAAAATTAGTATCATCATTTAGCAAGACATGAATTATTCTAAAAATTCTGAAACTTCATCCACAAAATTTTCCTATGCTTACCTTTTACTTATTTTGCATGGTCTCCTTTGAAATACTCTCATCCACAACTGATACACCATTCCAAACACTGTTTCCACTTGTGGAAGTAGTCTTGGTATGCCTCCTGCTGCATGGTGTAAAGCATCATCTGTGAACTACCTTTTATCTTGTCTGTCATTGCAAATCTTCATCCTTTCAATGTGGTTATCAAATTTGGAAACAAAAAAAAAAGTCCACAAGGGGCAGGTCTCAAGAGAGAGAAGGATGAGGCAGCACAGTGATGTTTTTTGTGCAATAGTGACACACCAACAGGACTAAATGTATGAGTGCATTATGGTGATGTAAGAGCCATGAATTGTCTCACCACTTTTCAGGTGTTAGCCTTCTCACATTTTATCACAGACATTGCGACATGTCCAGATAGTACCATTGATTAACAATTTGTCCCAGAGGCCTGAATTCACGATGAACTAATCCTTCAAAGCCAAAGAAAACTATCAAGATTGTTTTGACATTTGACCTGACCTGACAAGCTTTTTTTTGATCTTGGAGAGCCTTTCCTGACCTATTGTGAAGATAGGACCTTGGTTTCAACATCATAACCTTAGACCCACTTCTCATCACCTGTTATGATTCTCTTAAGAAACACCTTATTCCCATTTGCATGATCCAAAAGCTCTTCACACATTATGAGGCAAAGATCTTTCTGGTGTTGATTCATGAGCTTTTGAACAGTCAGTCTTTCATTGGCACACACAGTTTCGTTGACTTTCCTGACATGAGCATCATTGGTAGATGTCGAAGGGCATCGTGAAAGAGGGCCATCTTTAACTTCCATCTGGCTATTTTTAAACTGTGTGAACTATTTGTAACATTGAGCATAGCTTAAGCACTCATTACCGTAAGCTTCCTGCATCATTTGGTGCATCTCTGAAATGATTTTCTTGAATTTCATACAATGTTTAATGCAGTTGGGCCACTCCTCTAACTCTGTCATCTCAAACTTTGCAAATTGTCAACAATGTTCTACTCAATACAGCAGTAAACAATAACTAACAGACATACAACAATGAAACTATCGGCAGTTACACATTAAATACAGGCGTATGCAGGGATGCCAGCTGCATTTCACTTCAACAATGGCGCAAAATTACGAATGTTCCAGAATTTTTTGAACAGCCCTGGTATAAAATGATTACTAAGGACATGGAACAGTATTTGACAGTTCATTTTCTCCCTAACGACAGACAATTATGTTTATGTAATAACGCTAATTATCAATGACATTCTGTTTAAATTATCAGTTTGTCCACCACTAACTCTTGTACTGTGTAGGTAACAGAGTATCAGGTAGCTTTCTTTTCAGCAGACAGCTTCATGTTCATGCAGTTTTATCTTTTACTTGTTGAATATTTTTATTCCCATTAATGGAGGTATCAGAGCATACAACTTTAATCAATGAATAGGAACCACAAAATTATATTCATTTTTGTTTTACATGCATGAAAGTGATTTTTCATGAATAATTATGGTTTGCTGTATAAAAATATGATTATTTCATATATGTGTTGGTAGCAGACTGTTAAATATTCAGGTTTTTAAATAATGGACAACATGATTCCCTTTGATGTGCAGCACACATTTCTGATGAATTTTCTCTGGAGGTTCAGTGAGAGAGAGAGGTAAGTTCCTATGGGATCAAACTGCTGTGGTCATCAGTCCCTAGGCTTACACACTACTTAATCTAACTTATGCTAAGGACAACACACACACCTATGCCCAAGGAAGGACTCAAACCTCCGATGGGGGGAGCTGCATGAACCATGGCAAGTTGCCTTAGACAGCATGGCAGAGGTTCAGTAAACGCAATATATTACAACAATATTGGCAGAAAAAAATACAAATAAGTAATTATTTCACAAAGTCACGGTTCCCAAATGTAGCCAGTAAGACCACAAGTAAATATTACAACAGCTTCCTCTTTTATCTTGATAAAATGTTGTCCACCTCTGTAGCTGAGAGGTCAGTGCAGCTGAATGACATGCCAGGAGCTGGGGTTCTATTCACAGCTGGATCAAAGACTTTATCTGCTTGGGGACTCGATATTGTGTTATCCTCATCATCACTGATGCACAAGACAGCAAAGTGGTATCAGATAAAAATGTTTGCATTAGGAAGCCGAACAACCCCAGAAGGGGGTGTCCCCAGTCAAAAATACCATATGATTATTTCATTCCATCTCAATAAAATGTTTTTGTCAAGTGAATATGCTTGAAGGATCTTTGATGAATTGATAACATTTCCCTTCTAATGTAATGCATGTAATTATTTACAGCTTCACTTTGTAACAGTATTACCTTTTCTCTCCTCTTAGAATTTGTAGTGTTTCCTTGTGTATTTTAGCAGATGATATCTTTAAGGTAATATGGTTCCTGTCCTTACTCCATGCTTCCCTTGTCTTCCTCCACTCCAACATTTTTGGTTAAAGCAAACTTGGTTAGTTATTTTCATTTTCCAATTACTTTGGATGTCACTTCATGTTTACTTTCCTTCTGGTGTCTCAACCAGATTTACATATCCTGTTGTTCATTGTGAGATGGGCTACTTTTAGCTAGCTTATTTTCTGTTTCTTGTGTAAAATTTTCTTGTATTTTTCTTCCACTAGGATACCTACCTTATACATGGTTTCAACAACAATTCCTTTTTACTTTCATTTGAGATATGATGAGCATACAGTCTCTGTTGCAATCTGCTCCCCCTGTGTCTTTTTATACTGCTTTGGACAGTTAATCCATTAGGCAGTATCCTAGTCCCTCTGTGAATGTGTATGTGCGCAAAATATTCTGCTGATTAATATTTTTTTATTATTTCTGTAACACAGTAATATTAGGGCTGTCAGGTCCTTTCTAATACCTAACCAGACAGTCTATATAAATTACATTGCATTCATTATGATAATGGTGTTATAAGCTACATTTAACATACAATAGTACAAAATATTTATTAATTACTGTGGTACAGAAGTGGAAAAAAACAAGCAAGAGTAGTTTATCAATAAAGATAATTTACAGAAAGGTAGGTTTAAACTAGCAGCTATAGATGTGAGAAGCAGGGTAGAAGAAGAAGAGAAAGAGGAATGTGATAAAACACAATGGACATAAAGGAAAAGAAAATGATGTGATTGACTGAGATATGACAAGAGAAAAGAAGCATAAATGGGAGAAGATAGGGGGCATTTGCTTCACTATTTGACAAAGTGAACTGACCATATACAACTTTTGGGGAAACATGAAACTGCCAGAAGAAAGTGCTCCAGCTGCTTCTTAAAATAAAAGCAGCAGGGCATTTAATTGTGCATAGGACGCAGAGTGTCAAGTTCCAGAAATGAAGTTTGCAAGTGTTTTTGTTTTTTGGATGGACACAACTAGGGTACTAAATAAGTGAGACGGGCTCAATTATGATAGAGATGACAGGTGCTTAATATCTGATGCAATTTACTGGATTCCTATGCCCTGTAGAGTCTAAGTAAACACAGCATGTGGTAGCAATGTGTTTTGTTTGGCTACAGTCAACCTAACTGGGTGTATGAAGCACTGACATTGTCAAATAGACAGATGTAGCAAACATAATGTACATAAGCATTTTTGGTTAGTTCTAGCTGTCTAGTACTCTCACTGCTTTGCCATGTTGGATTACATCACATTAGTGAAGGTTCAGTAGAATAAGTAACAGCACAAATTTATGTTTCACATGCTACTGCAATAGCTTCCATAAAATTTTGTGGTCACAGAGGCAAACCACCTGGTGAGAATATTTTCTTCTCAGTTGCAATCTCTTTCAAAATTACACCCAAGTTCTCCATTTTTTTATAATTACTGGAATACTGTCAAGAACAACATGATGCAATTGTTTATCGAATTCAGACCTTATTAATTTCTGATAAGGATATTCAGCATTTTTTCCACATTTAGTTTGAGTCTCAGGTTTTGCACCCTCCTTGCCACTGAAGGAATATCACCATTCATCTGTATGAACACAGTATTAATGTATCTGGCACTTAGGTGAACCTGGAGATTGTCAACTCATAAATGATACTGACAGGATGACAGAACTGACAAGGTATCATTGACATAAAATAGTGGGCCCAGAGCTGATACCTGTGGCCCTCCTGGGAAAAGGTACTTCTAGGACAACTTTTCATTACTACAGACAACACAATGCTGTCTTTTCCTCAAGCAGTTTTTAAATCACTTCAGTGTACTATAAGAAAATTTTAGTTGTTTCAGTTTTCTGAGCAGTATGTCAAAGTTGGTACCAAACACTTTGCTGGATTCTAGTGGTGTCAGTATTATGGCCTTACAGTTGATCATGGGATATTTCATGTCTCCAGTTACCTTAATCAATGCAGGATTAGTGTTGTGTTATTTACAAAAGCTAAACTGATATTTGTCGTATGAGTGATATTTGTGTAAGTATTCAGTAATTTGGTCACGCACAATGCAGCATGTTTATAAATGAATAATATGGTTTTAATGCTTTATAATATTTATTACATTAAACTTGCAGTTATAAATGATATGTCAGATGGAAGAGCAACTTAGTTTTACCAAGAACCTTATAAATGTTCAATGTGAGCACCATTTGTCACACGACACACATCAAGTCTAAAACTGAGTTCTTCACAAATGTTGATAAGTGTGTCTTCAGTGATTGTAGCAACAGCTGCTTCAATCCAGTTTCTTAATTTCTGCTGGTATCGGAGGCACGTACACACAATCCTTGAAGCCCCAAAGGAAAAAATTGCATGGCGTTAGGTTGGGTGAATGTGGAGGCCATGCAAAGCAACTTATCAACGTTTGGGAAGAACTCTGCTATAGACTTGATGTGTGCTGTGTGACAAATGGTGCTCACATTGAACATTTATAAGGTTCTTGGTAAAACTGTTTGAGTTTCTCTTTCATTTGACATATCATTTATAACTGTAAGTTTAATGTAATAAATATTATAAAGCATTAAAACCCTGATATTTGTTTATAAACACCCTGTATCTTGCAGAATTTGTACAGAGTGATCAGTCAGTAATCACTAGGTGATTGTGGTGTTTTATTCTTCGGGATAGGTCAGACTATGCTCCTTTTCCATGCAATGGGACATGTTCTATTCACAAGAGAAAAATTAAATATATCTTAAGCCTGGTACTAAGCTATCTGTGGTGTTCTTGATTATGGATAATCTGATATTGCTGTGTGGAGGCCTTATGCCTGCTCAGCCAGGAACCAACAACACAGATGTATTACGTGGACATGGACCTAACAAAGGACAGCTCTTCAGATGACACCCAAGGGGTCAGTACAATCTGTCCAGCCAGCAAATGGCAACCTAAGTGCCACCCGAGATCACTATCTCCATGGACATTTTATTCTCCACAGGCAGGAGATCAAAAGTAGCAACTGCAGTATGCTGGTGCCAGGGCAAGATTTAGGCCGGCACCTGGGCTAAGCTGCAAGGTTTCCCTCCAAGTGAGTTTTCTGGGCCAGGCAACAACTGCACAATTAGATTTTGTAATATTAGTCTTTGTTGCTCCATCAGCAATACGCCAGACTTAAACTTTTGTGCATCGCTTTATGACTTTGACTGTGTCTTGCTCAGGTGTCAGGACAATGGCTTTGGGAGCTTGCAATATACTGTGACATTTCCAGGCTTTCAGCTGTTAGATATTGTTATTGTTCTTTTCAACATTCAAGAAGTGACTTGCTTCCACACTAACTCCTCTCAGAGTAGATTGATTCTGTGTGTTACAATAAACTTCATATTCATTTCATTTCATACATGGGTATTTTTCCTGTGCTGCCTTTGGCAGATGTCAGTTGGTGATGAAGTATACGTGTGCTTTGACCCAGGAAGACAGTACTTTAGCATGTCTTCTTCGACTTTCATGTACACTTACTACCATGTTGCTTCCAGCATGACAAAACTGGCAGATATCTCTGCCCAGGTGGTGTTACTGCTACAGCAGATGCAGCACACCCAAAAACTCCTGACTGAGCAGCTGGTTGCCATCTCCATGTCACCTCCAGAGCTGTTCAACTACCCCTCTCACATCGACTATCGTCAAGGCCTTCAGGACAGCACCCCACCTTTCCAGCAGTTCAACAATGCTGAGCCATGGGTGAACTACTTCTTAACCCATAGCATTGCATGTGATATTCAGCAGCATACCTTTTTGCCATACCACCTCCAGCAACTACTTAACCCAGAAGTGGAACTCCATGCTCTTCCCTGTGGCAGGTTGAAGTCCAGTTAGAATACCATCAGGTGCATGAGATGGCAACCTAACCCAAGTTTTTTCAGGTGCCATAAACTTAATGGGCAATGTTAATGCGAATGCATTGCCCGCCTCTGAGGTTTCTCTCATGAATGCTGTTTCCGGTGCATTAATGTTCAGAGTAAGCAATCATATGAAGTTGCCTTGGTTCAGGACATGTTTCTTGTGCACACTCCTTATGAAGGACTACACACAGAGAAATTGAAGAACCCTTCCTTAGAAAGCAACAGCCTTGCCACAGTGGATACACCAGTTCCTGTCAAATCACCGAAGTTAAGCACTGTTGGGCGTGGCCGGCACTTTGATGGGTGACCATCCAGGCCACCACGTGCTGTTGCCATTTTTCGGGGCCTTATGATGCCAATTGAGGAGCTACTCAGCTGAATAGTAGTGGCTCCAGTCAAAGAAAACCATCACAACGACCGAGAGAGCAGTGTCCTGACCACACGCCTCTCCTATCCACATCCTTAGCTGAGGATGACATGACGGTTGGATGTGGCCTGAAGATTGAGTGCTTTTCCTTAGAAATTACTGCAGCTTTTTAGCAGCCTCTCGAGTAGTCAGTCACCCAGCAGGATCCACAACAAGTGTTTGATCACCCTCACATCCAGGATTTTGGTCGTCAATGCTCCTGGAGCCATCGGTCTCTTGGGCTTAGATCTGTTCAATGCTCTTGGCTGTCAAGCAAATGGTGTAGTACTGACACATATTGTGCCCTTCTACCCTCCTTATAATGGTCTAGCTGAACATTTTGTCTGTATATTTAAATTTCAGCTGTCTGATCTCTACTGTCATCACCCTTTGGACGAGGCCTTTAAGCTCTCTCTGGTTTCTTATCACTGCATTCCCCAGGATGCGTCAACTCCAGCAGAAGCCCTCTACAACTGTCCCCATTGGTTGCTGTTATGTATCTCCCATCCTACCAGTGCCCCACCCTCCTCCTGGCAGTCCAGTGGCCACCACTTCTCTGTCCATGAAAGTATATGGACCCTTGTCTTCACCAAAGACTGCCAGTATTTGTTTCCCAGGGTTGTTTCCAATTTTCTGAGCTGGGTCATGGTCGATGTGATGGCACGGTGTTGCAGTAAGCACATTAACCAATTGCAGTCTTCTTGTGGTTCTGTCTGGGTACATTAGTTCCTCATCACTCTTTGCTGCAGTCATTGGTCCTCCACAATGCCCATCTCAGATACTGCCGGCCTGTCTGCCGTGGCCAGCTCTCTGGAATCGCTGTCAGATGCTCCACAAGTCACACTAGTACCAACACTGAAGGAAGTGGACCTCAGCTCCCTAGCAATTCCAGTCACAGCAGAGACAGTGAGAAGTGCTACCATCTCTCCTCCCCTTTGGGGTGGAGTGGAGTGATTGGAGGGGAGGGGTGGGGAGAATGCTGTGCTGAAGACTTGTGCCTATTCAGCCAGGAACCAACACCCTGGGCTATGCAGGCACAGACCTTGCAGGGAACAGTTCTTCAGACAACATAGGAGGGATGGTTGCATTCTGCCCAGCGATCAGGCAGCAACTCAACTGCCACCGCCGGACGCGGTGGTCTCGCGGTTCTAGGCGCGCAGTCCAGAACCGTGCGACTGCTACGGTCGCAGGTTCGAATCCTGCCTCAGGCATGGATGTGTGTGATGTCCTTAGGTTAGTTAGGTTTAAGTAGTTCTACGTTCTAGGGGACTGATAACCCCAGCAGTTGCGTCCCATAGTGCTCAGAGCCATTTGAACCATCAACTGCCACCAGAGGCCATTGGCCCCCTGAGCTACGACTACTCCATGGGCCACATGACTAAAAGCAGCACCTGCAGTATCCTGGTATCCAGGTAGTATTAATGCCAGTGCCTGGACTATACTCTAATAGCTCACTCGAAGTGAGTTTCATGGGCCAGGTGCTGACTACAAAAGTCCACAATCAGATCTCCCTCTGGAGCTGCCACTATGATGATGACACCATCCATGTTGAGCTTTCACCTCCAGTAGCTGCCAGCTATTGGCCTACTCATTAGCAACCTCTTTGCCAAAGAGATGTGGTCTCCAACACCATGACCAGGAACTGGATGTTGTGATATTTGTCTGTTTTAATTGCAACAGGCTGGACTTAAACTTTTGTGCATCTCTTTGGGACTAATAACTCTTGCTTTGTCAGTCTTTCTCATTGTGATTACATTTACAAGAAAGTGAATGTGTGGTGCGTGTATTTTTATGAGACAATGTAGATTTATTTCAATGAACATGAGTTCTGCTTGTCTTTCTTCATTATGAGTCAACATGCTTATATATGCACCAACACTTCCATCACTTTGTTTGGCCTATCAGCCCTAAGAAACATGTAACCCAGGAGACAAACATTTAAATAGGATATATGTGGTTTTAGCCACATTTCCAACAAGTATTATATGAAAGCTTATTTTACAGAAAAGAAGTCTCAGCTCTTTTTAATGTGCAAATAAGGACTGCATATTACAATTTGGTGCTAACAGCTCTGAAATGCATGCAAGTGATGTGATTCTTGCTTATGGTTGCTGAAGGAGAGAAGAAAGCAGAGTTTAAGTTTTCTGAGATTACAGAGGTATGGGAATATATAGATAAGGAATATTTACTGTGAGTTGATGAGTGCAAAACAATTAACCCTGTATTTTGCCTGTAATATGGGTCGGTAGCTTCTATAGAATTTTTAAATGTCATGTTGCTTTTAGCTGTTTCTGCTTATATTTCAGTATTACAATTTTGCCATTTTTAAGTGTAAGCTTTTTGATATGAAGATTGATGTTGGGAACAGATTACGATGTCTGCTCATCAACAACCCACATGTCAAAATCTTACGCTTGAAATCTGCACAAATGCTGAAAATGCAATAGTAGAAATAAAAACAGTACCAACTAAAAGCAACACATCATTTAAAACATTAGTCCTCTCTCTTGAAGGATTTACATTGTGCTGGTCAGAGCATAAAGAGAAACTGTGATATTTCGAAGTGATGATGCTGCCAACAGAGAAAAACAAACTTAATTACTATGAGAACAGCATCATTTACCATTGCAAAATTTAGCAATTAGAACTTTATTCATGTACTGTGCTTTCAAAGTTGTCCAAAATTTTCATAGTAATGTGCCATTAATCTTACTGTTTTGCTTAATTTGTAAACACATTCTTTTCCACATTTCTCTCATCACTTGTAACTCCAGTAGTTTTCTCTTGATAACACTATCTTTGGCAATCAATTAAGAAAGACCATTCCTTCATAATTAATCTTTTTACACTGTATCTTGCCATCCTTCTAAGGAAGTTCCAAAATGAAAGCAAAGAAGAAATAGTAACAACAATTGTATAAAATAAAAATTCACTTTAAGGACACACAATGTCTGGCCATAACTTGTCTTCAGGAGGTGAAATTTTAAGTACTGTCAACGGACACCTTTTTTCCTTCCTTCTTATCAGTGTTTTCCATATATTCCTTTCTTCACCAATTCTCTGGAGAAACACATCATTCCTTACCTTATCAGTCCATCTAATTTTCAACACTGTTCTGTAGCATCACATCTCGAATACTTCAATTCTCTTATTTTCCAGTTTACCCATAGTCCATGTTTTACTACCATACAATGCTGCACTCCAAAGATACATTCTCAGAAACTCTTTCCTCAAATTAAGGCCAATGTTTGATACTAGTATACTTCTCTTGGCCAGGAAGCCCTTTTTGCCTGTGCTACTCTGTGTTTTTATTTCCTCTTCGCTCCAATTTATTTTGCTGCTTAGGTAGCAGAGTTCCTTAATTTCATGGAACACCAATCCTGATGTTAAGGTTTCACTGTTCTCATTTCTGCTACTTCCTATTACTTTCATCTTTCTTCAATTTACTCTCAATCCATATTCTGTAATCATCAGATTGATCATTCCATTCAGTAGATCCTGTAATTCTTCTTCACTTTCGCCAAGGATAGCAATGTCATCAGCATATCTTATCACCAATATTCTTTCACCTTTCATTTTGGGTCATTGATTCTTCAACATATAGATTGAACAGTAGGGGCGAAAGACCACATCCATGTCTTACACCCTTTTTAACCTGAGTATTTCATCCTCAGCCTTCAACTCTTACTGTTCCCTCTTGGCTTTTGTACATATTGTATATTGAATGAGATTTTCACTCTGCAGCGGAGTGTGCGCTGATATGAAACTTCCTGGCAGATTAAAACTGTGTGCCCGACTGAGACTCGAACTCGGGACCTTTGCCTTTCGCAGGCAAGTGCTCTACCAACTGAGCTACCGAAGCACGACTCACGCCCGGTACCCACAGCTTTACTTCTGCCAGTACCTCGTCTCCTACCTTCCAAACTTTACAGAAGCTCTCCTGCCAACCTTGCAGAACTAGCACTCCTGAAAGAAAGGATATTGCGGAAACATGGCTTAGCCACAGCCTGGGGGATGTTTCCAGAATGAGATTTTCACTCTGCAGCGGAGTGTGCGCTGATATGAAACTTCCTGGCAGATTAAAACTGTGTGCCCGACCGAGGCTCGAACTCTAGTCTCGGTCGGGCACACAGTTTTAATCTGCCAGGAAGTTTCATATTGTATAATACCTGCTTTTCCTATGGTTCAGTCCTATTTTTCTCAGAATCTCAAACATCTTGCCCCATTCTGCATTGTCAAACACTTTTACCAGGTTGTCAAATCCTAGGAATGTATTTTGATTTTTCTTTTGTCTTGTTTCGATTAGTAGCCACAATGCCAGAACTGTCTTCCTGGTGCCTTTACCTATCCTAAAGCCAAATTGCTCATTATCTAGCACATCCTCAATTTTCTTTTCTATTGTCTGCATGTTATTTTGACAGCAACTTGAATGTACGAGCTGTTAAATTGATTGTGCAATAATTCTCACACTTGTCAGCTCTTTCAATCTTTGGAATTGTGCAGACGGTGTTTTTCTGAAAGTCAGATGGTATATCGCCAGACTCATACATAGTACACACCCATGTGAATAGCCACTTTGTTGCCACGTTCCCAAATGAATTTAGATGTTCTAACGGAATGTTATCTACCCCTTACTCAATCTTAAGTCTCCCGATGCTTTTTTTAAATTCTGATTCTAATACTGGATTCCCCTCTCTTCTATACCTACTCTTGTTTCTTCTTCTATCGCATCACTGGACACATCTTTCCCCACATAGAGGGCTTTGATGTAATCTTTCCATTTATCAGTCCTCTCCTCTGCATCTGACAACAAAATTCTCATTGCACTCTTAATGTTACCATCCTTGCTTTTAATTTCCCCGAAGGTTGTGTCAGCTTTTCTATATGCTGAGTCAGTCCTCCTGACAATTTCTTTTTCAGTTTCTTCACATTTTTCACACAGCCAGTTCACCTTAGTTTTCATTCATTTTGTATTTACAGTGTTTAATTCCTAAGTGACTTGTATTTCAGTATTCCTGAATTTCCTTGAATATTTTTGTATTTCTTTCCTTCATCAATCACTAAGTATTTCTTCTGTTACTCGTGATTTCTTCATAGTTACCTTCTTTATACAAATGTTTTTCTTACCAACATCTCTGATTGCCCTCCTTGAGATGTCCATTCCTCTTCAACTGAACTGCCTACTGAGCTATTCCTTATAGCAGTATCTATAGACTCAGAGATCTTAAAGTGTACCTCTTCACGCCTTAGTACTTCCACATTCCATTTCCTCATGCACTGATTGATCCTGACTAGTGTCTTGAACTTCAGCCTACTCTTTGTCCCTACTAAATTGTTATCTCAGTTTATATCTGCTCCTGGGCATGCCTTATGATCCAATATCTGATTTCAGACTCTCTGCTTGGTCATGATGTAATCTAACTGCAATCTCCCTGCATCATCTGGCATTTTTGAAGTATACCACCTCCTCTTGTGACATATACATAAGAAAGTAGGAAAAAACTATCTTAGCTTCTGGAACTGTCAGTTCCTTCTTCATGTAGGAGAGAGGAAGGTTAAAAAGAGAGGCAGGTCACCCTGACCCTGAGCTGAAAGGGGTTCAGCCATTGCGAGCATGTCTGCCTTGAGGACAACCAGCACCCAATTAATGAACATGCTCTACAGTTTGACTCTCAAGGACCTGAGTGTCAGCTACACCACACAAGCCAATTGGACATTTTCGCCTGGTACTAGTTTTCCTATGCACCAGAATCGGAACTGGCTCTGAAACTTATTCACACATCCTATCCTCCTAATCTCTGTAATAGCATGTCCTTTCTTCCCTTTATCTTTTCTCATTTTTTGTGTCATTGTTTTCTTTTCAGTTTTCTCCAATGTTCTTTTCTGCTTTTCTCCTAGTCCTTAATTGCACTATTTTTGCACTTCACATTTCTCTTACTCATATTTCATCCATTTCTTTCACACTGTCCTCCTATCTTATTTTGCCTAGAGATGGCACACTGCTCAGCAACTTACTGATTTTGACCACCTACTCTTTCTGATGCCGTCTCTTTAGCTGAGCATCCCTCCATCTTCACAACAGATTGGTTCCCTCAACCTAGAGTCTTAGTAATCAGTACTACTTCCTAACCTTACCAAGTAACCACTCTTTCCTACTATAATTTTTACCCTCCACAATACCCTCCAACACAAATAAATAAATCTCTGATGCTTCAGGATGTATCCTATCAACCAATCAATTTTTTTAAAATCAGGCTGTGCCACAAAATTCTTTGTTCCCAATTTGGTTCAACATCTTTTCATTAATTATACAATTTACCAATTTAATCTTCAATATTCTTATCACCACATGTTAAAACTTTCTTTTTTTGTATTTCAACATAATGGTCATCAAGGAGTGTGACTGAATGAAATTTTAAATGTTTATTTGATGCCACAGTTACAGTCATCAAGCCACAGTTACAGTCATCAAGCCACAGTGAAATTTTTAAAAGGTAACATAATTAGTTTGGTCGAACGAGCCATCATTTTCAAATATAGCCACAAGCCTGGACAACTGCATTAATAATTACAACCACATTCATTTCAAATATTATGAAAAATGCACTAAAACCAGTAAACTGAAGCAAAGGCAGCAGAAACGGGTCACAAGATGTCATGACAGTTTTTGGTTCATCAGTGAGTTCACACCTAAATGCAGTGCATCCCGATGCAGTTCTCCTCATTGAAGTGTGAAATGACTGATCAACCAAAAAATTGTAATGACAACTTGCGACCCATTTTTGGTGCTTTTGCTTTAGTATACTGGCTTTAGAGTATTTTTTGTAATATCTGAATGAAGTTTCGTTGAAATTATTGCTGCAGTTGTCCAGGATTGTGATTACATTTGAAATTGTTGACTCAGTGCATCAATATTAGTTACATAATCTTTTAAAAATTTCACTGTATAGTGGCTGTGGTTTGACGAGCATTTGTGGTGTTAAACATTTTAAAAGTTTATATTCTCTCCTAGTCTGAAGTTTAATTTATATTCAGTGTTGTTGGTTCCTCTGATTCAGAGACTGTGTTTAGTGTCGCATTTCTTCAACATCACCCAATTTAATTTGACTGTATTCCAATACTATTGTTTTACTTTTGACAGTGTTTATTTTATATTATCTCTTCAAAATGCTTTCTATTCCATTCAACTGCTCTTCCAAGTCCTTTGCAAACTCCTACAGAATTAGAATGCCATCAGCAAACCTGTAAGTTTTATTTCTTTCTGCTTAACTATAATTTATTTCCCATTGTCTCCTTGGTTTCTTTCACAACTCCTTCAACATACAGCTTGAATAACATTGGCGACAGGTTACAACCTTGTTTCATTCCCTTCTCAACAACTGAGCCCCTTACGTGTCTTCTGATAACTGTAGTATGGTTTCTAAAAGTTGTAAATAACTTTCCACTAAATCTAAAAATGCTGTAGATGTTCCTTCAACCTATTTTCTAGCGTAACTGGTGGGGGTCAGTCTTGCCTCTCATGTTGCTTCATTTCTCCAGAAACCAAAGTGTTCTTCCCTGAGGCCACCCTTTACCAGTTTTTCTATCATTCTGCAACTAGTTTCTGTCAATATTTGCAAGCATGGTTTATTAAGCTGATAGTTCGGTAATATTCACGCATTTCTTCTTGAAGTCAGAGAATTTTCATCTTGTGTACACTGAGATGACAAAAGTATGCGATACCCCTCAATATTTTGTTGGACCTCCTTTTGTCTGGCATAGTTCAGCACCTCAACATGGCATGGACTCAAGAAGTTGTTGGAAGTCTCCTGCAGAAATAATGACCATGTTGCCACTATAGACATCCACAATTGTAAAAGTGCAGTCGGTGCAGGATTTTGAGCATGAACCGACCACTTGATATGTCCTTCTAATGTTCATTTGGATTCATGTTGGGAGATATGGGTGGCCAAATCATTTGCTCAAATTGTCCACAATGTTCTTCATACCAGTTGCGAACAACTGGGGCCCTGTGACATGGCACATTGACATCCATAAAAATTCCATCGTTGTTTGGGAACATGAAGCCCATGATCGTTTCAGTTAGACCAGACAACCCTGTCCATTCAATTTAAACACAGCTCATACCATTATTGAGCCACCACCAGCTTGCACAGTGCCTCATGGACGACTTGGGTCCAAGCCTTCTTTCAGTCTGTGCCATTCTCAAACCCTACCATCAGCTCTTTCCAACTGAAATCCAGACACATCTAGCCTAGTCACGAGACCAGGATAGGTGCTGCAGGCAATGTTTTGCCCTTTTTATAACAATGGCATTCACGTCAGTCATCTGCTGCCATAGCCCATTAACATCAAATTTTGTAGCAAGTGAATAACTTCAATTACTTGGGAAGCGTAATAATGGATGATATGTATTGCTCAACAGAAATTAGGAAAAGAATTGCAATGGCAAAAGAAGGATTCAAGAGGAAATAGAAATTACTTTGTGGATCACTAAACAAAGGTCTGATGACAAGACTTGCCAAATGTTACATCTGGAGCATTGCACTATATGGCGTGAAGTCCTGGGTATTGAGGAAGGAAGATGAAAGAAGATTGGATGCACTAGAGATGTGGATATGGAGAAGAATGGAAAAATTGAAATGGGAAGACTGAGTAAGGAACAAAAAAGTATTAAGAAGAGTTGAAGAAGAAAGAAATATGCTGAAAGCCATCAGAAAGAGAAAACGGAACTGGATTGGACATTGTTTGAGAAGGGACTGTTTATTGAGGGAAGGAATAGAAAGAATGGTGGAGGGAAAAGGGGAAGAGGAAAAAGAAGATATCAAATGCTGGACAATATCAAAGGAGGCAAATATTCAGAAATGAAAAGACTGGCTATGGACAGACAAAAGTGGAAGAGGCTTTACCCATGACAAGACCTGCTGTAAGGCAGAATACCATATTACTTGTAGCACTGTCCAAACAGATATGTTTGTCGTACATCCCTCATTGATCTGTGGAGTTACTTGATGCAGTGATGATTGTCTGTTAGCACTGACAACTCTATGCAAATGCAGCTGCTCTCGGTTATTAAGTGACAGCCATCATGGTTGATGGTGAGAGGTAATGCATGAAATTTGGTATTCTTGGCATGCACTTGGCATGTTGATCTCGAAATATTGAATTCCCTGATGATTTTCGATATGTAATGTTCCATGCATCTAGCTCCAACTACCATTCCACATTCAAAGTCTGTTAATTCCCATCATGGGCCATAAACACACCAGAAACTTTTTTACATGAATCACCCAAGTACAAATCACAGCACTGCCAATGGACTGCCCTTCTATACCTTGTATATCAAATTCTACCATCAGCTGCATTTGTACATTTCGTTGCCCTATTAATTTTGTCACCTCAGTGTATCTTGCACACCAGGCGGAATAGTTTTGTACTATTGTTCTTCCCAAGGATGTCCCATCTCATCTTTATTTACTACCTGTTCCCTTTCTGTAATATTGCCTTCAAATTCATTTTTATTGTCTAGCCCCTCTATATATTCCTTCTATCTTCAAGCTTTTCCTCTTTTGCTTAGCACTGTCTTTCCATCTGACCTCTTTATGTTCATAAAAGTGATTCTCTCCTTCAAAATTAATATCGCTCTAATTCTCCTGTAGGTGGTATCTACCTTTCCTCTTGTAATACAGCCTTCTAGGGCCTTGTATTTTACCTCCAGCCACTCTAAGCATACCTGCTTAGCTATTTTGTACTTTGTGTCAATCTCATGTTTAGACATCTGTATTCCCTTTTACTCTATTTGCTGGATTTTGTATTTTCTCTTTTGTCAATTAAATTCAATATCTCATGAGGTATCCAAGTTATGCTGCTAAGCCTCGTCATTTTACATGTGTGATCCTCCACTACTTTCACTACTTCATCCTCAAAACTATTCCATTTTCTATTGTGATCATTTCCTCCATTTCAGGCAGTTGGTGCCCCATGTTTTCTTTGAAACTCTCAACAACCTTGTGTTCTTTCAATTTATTAAGGTCCCATCTCCTTACCATTCTTTTAATTTACAGGTCATAACCAATAAATTATTGGTTGATTCTACATTTGCCCCTGGAAATAAATTGCAGTTTACAACATTTTCAAAATCTGTCATATTACACTCAAACCGCTATAGAATTTTCATATAAACGGAGTATCAATTATTAGGAAATGGCGACATCATCTTCATCTGGCAATACTCGAAAAATCTGCACTCTCAAATGCATTCATCTGTGTCTGCCCTGCCTTGCATGCAGTAAAGAAAGATGAAAAACTGCAACCAATCAATAAGAAGTAGAGAAAAAAATTGTGACGACATCAATTTATGTGGAAATTGTATGTATTAATTACCTGTCAATTTTAGACTTGCGAAATGGACAAGTATAGTAATCAAGAGGTTTGTTGGGAACATCTTCATACATAATATTTGGCAGCCGGAGAGCTTTGAGTATCTGTTCAGACCAGTTAATTGAAGGATTTGGATGAGCCTGCAAAAATAAAGGTTGATATGAATACTCAACATAAAACAAACATTTTTGTACATGGAATTTTAAAATGTAAACAATTTTCATGTACTTTAATACTTTTTGTTTTCATGTGGAATATATCATTATAGTTGAATATAAGTAGCAATGGAAGCAAAGTTTACAGTATATAATACAAGGAAATATGATTTCATCGCTTCTGCTTTATGTCAAGGCATAGCTATTATCTCTCACTGGAAATCAAAGAAGGTTCTGATCCTGTGATACAAGATATCTATCAAGTTACCAAGTTGTTTCATGGAATGTAAAGCACCATATACTGTCTTTTACACCTTTGACTTCTGTCTCTTGTGTGCAGAGTGACATCAGGTCTCAAGAAGTGCCCATATGTCAAATTTTAGATAAATGAAAGAACCTGCTAGTCCTGTCATGAGTGGAATTACATTGATGAAATCCCAGTTAAAAATTTAGCACTTACTGCGGTAATGTCTGTTGGAATGACACACTAAGAGCATGATGCATTTTGCTTATGATAACTGGAAAAATATTCTAAACTCTTTCCTTCATTTAATGTTCAGCAGCAACGCAGAAAGAGCAAGATCTGACTTTGTGAAGGAGTGAATGCAATTAATAACAAAATTAAACACAATTAAATAATATGGCAATACTGAAGAGATTGCAGAAAAAAATACTTTTAGCTATAAAACTATTGGGTCAATGGACACATCCGATTCCAGCCATCTGCTTTGACGCAACTTGGGTGTTGTGACATGTGATGCCATAACAACACGAAGTTTATGAGTTGGTTGTGTTTGCAGATGTTGTCTTGTTGTGTTTGATTGTGTCTTCCAATAGTGTGTGTGTGTGTGTGTGTGTGGGGAGGGGTGCAAACTAGTTTGCTGTGTTTTAATTTATGTAGGGATGTTTGATTTTTAGATTTTTGAGGTGTGGTTCTGGTTTTATTTTTCGTAGTTGTAGGTGTTGGTTTTTTGGTATCAATAGTTGTGGTTGACCTCTGTCGGACAAGGGAAATAACAGATTCCAATTTTCGTTGTCTCATTTGTAAGTATTGGTTGGTGTTGGTGTATCGTCAGCTGTGGTTGACCTATATAGGACAAGGGGAGTGTAGATTCCTGTAGATTCTTGTTGGTGTTGCGGAATGCTGTAATTTTTTTTGTCTTTTGTGTGTTTCTTTTTACTGTTATATTTAGCTTGTACCCACCCTAAAACACCCAATTTCCCGCAGTTTGCCCTGTTAGTTTGATAGCATTTTTGGTGGGATATATTATTGTATTATTTGGAAGTATTTTCGTGTTTGTTGCCGTGTGTATATAGTGGCGCCGTATTGGAGACGCTGAGAATACCCATTTCCGTCATATTGATGACGTAATGGGTCAAAGCAGACGAGTGGAATCGGTCACTTCTGTAATGTCAAACTATGTTCTTGGATTAGACAATTTGTTTGTTTGTTACTGTTATATAAAAATGCAATGTATTACAGATGGAAGCCTAGACTACAATACCGTAATGCTATAATGACATATCACATTTTTTAAATAATTTATTGCGTTCACAAACCTGTAATGGTGCTCTCATATTCAGTTCTTCTGCATAGTGGCATAGTACAGACCACGTGGCATGGAGCTTAATGAAACAAAGTGTTTTGCGGCTTGTCTGCGTCTCCACCAACTCCTAAAAAGAGTGATAATGTTCACATCAGGCCGAAAAATTGTTTTCTTTAACAAGAAATCTTAAAACCTGAACTGTTTGGTTACACCAATAGATATGTGAAAGAAAGTAATATTTTACTCCACAGGTAGAGCAGTTGCTTTAAAAGCACAAAAAAGTGCGAGCACGTCATTTCGGAATAAGATAATTTATAGGCTGAAGCTAAGGAGTGATATTGTTACGAAACAGATGCAGTTGATTTTCTATTCGAGAATATTTATTTGTATCTAAGTAACACAAACTGAATGATAAAGATAATAATATAAGTTTCTCATTAAAAAATACTTTTTCCTCGGATCTGAAGCTTTATGAATGACGGTGGTTTTTAAGAATACATAATGATCTCTCTCTCACTGCATGACTCTCCTCTCTAAGCGATGTTTTCTCATATATTACACTTCTTAGCTCGATATTGTTTCAAAAAACATAAAAATTAAATGCTTATTTGTTTTTAAAAGCTCTCTAGAAATATATATCATTTCTTATGAACGCATATTGTTCGGGAATCGTCAGAAAACTAAAAGCTTCCTGCCAAACACTGAATTTGGCTACGGCTCCTCTGAGGGCGGTGAACTAAACTCGCATTGCAACAAATACGAGAATTAGTTGTCGCCTTCAAAAAAGAAAAAGAATACAATGTTTGAAACTGTTACCCTCTTATTGTAAAGCATTCAGTGATATAAACGAGAAATACTGTGAATGTCAGCACCATTCCCACATTGCGTAATGACAAACTCAGCAGTTGCCCTCTGTCTCTTGACTCAGGTGCTTGTTTCAAACACCAACATGGCAGAGATATAGTGAAATGAAATGAGCGTTTGGCGTCATTGGCCGGGAGGCCCCTTGGGGGGCAGGTCCTGCCGCCTTGGTGCCGGTCCTATTACATTCGACCTGCGCGCCGGATGGGGATGAAATACTGATGAGGACAACACAACACCCAGTCCCTGAGTGGAGAAAATCCTCGAGCCGAACGGAAACATTACAGGACAAAAATACAGACATGGTAGAAAACTCCACCGCATGGTTGCAAAGCAATAAATTGGTCTTAAATGGCAATAAAACAGAGACAATATATTTGCATTTGAGTAAGTTGAAACCAGAAGGGACGGTAAACACATCTGTAAAACTGCTACGAATTTATTTAGACCCGAATTTGAACTGGGGCGAACATACGCAACAACTATGCAAGAAACTGTCCAGAGTAATTTTTTATTGGGCAAACTTACGACTTGTGTCAGTAAGAGCCAAATGTTAGAGGCATATTATGCGTTTTTCCACTCGCATCTGGTCTATGGCATAATACTTTGGGGGAGCTCTTCAGGGGCTCAGGAAGTTTTTAAGTGGCAGAAGAGGGCAGTTAGGGGTATAAAGGGCTTACCTGACAATGAATCATGCAGACCAGTATTCAGGGACCTCAAAATAATGACTCTCGCTACAATATCCATATACCACTGTCTGATAGACATCATCAAAGAAAACCAGAGTAACTTCACAGTAAGGGGGGAGGTACATTCACAAAACACAAGAAATAAACATTACATTGACACGCCCCTCGTAAGGCTAAAGAAAACCCAAAACTGCCATAACTACATAGGGATTAAGCTATTCAACAAACTGCCTATAACACCGAGGGAAATGCCAGTACAGTAACTAGGGAAGAAACTAAAAAATTGGCTGACTCTGAATACAACCTATAACATTTTGGAATTCGAAGAAAACTTGAGACGCCTCCAGAATGAATGATTATAGCATGTAGTGAAAATATAGGCGGTATCATATTCTGTGACAAATTTGATCCAAGGAGATGTATAACTGTAAATACTTTTCTTTTCTGTATATTTTTTAAAAACTAATTTGTACCTTAAGAAACCTGTATGTATTGTATTGTATTTTGGTACCTTTCCTTGTATTTTTTGACGCTGTCTATTACTACACTAAGTTGTTTAACGGCAATAAAATTTGATTTGATTGATTTGAACCTGGGCCCGTAGGACGGCAATCCGTCACGCTGACCACTCATGTATCGAAGCGGTACGTAATTATCACGAGTAACTAAGATGAAGGCGGTGCGACTGGTTTTCGGCTGAAGTCGACCGATTAAATATGGCGCGAACGTGAACATTAGGCTACGATTGAGGTTGATGTGTTACCACAACCTTTATTTGGAAATTAAATTCGTGACTTCGCAAACTCTCAACCACATCATTACCTTTCATCCTAAGCTAACCCTCGATTTCTGCCGAATGACAGTTACCCTACTCATTTTAATGAATGGTAATTTTCTATAGACTAAGCAGTTGGGCCGCTTCCGGTTAGTGCGTTGCCGTTGGTCAACATTGCGTGACGTCTACCGGGCGACAGGGGAGCCATGGACTTCTGTGTAGCACTATACCTGGTTCAGAACAACAAAGTGTTGGATGGCGAAGCCCAGTTGAGCATGGAAGGGGGCAATGATGTCGGTTTGCCGGTGCGTGCGATGTGTGGTACTGGGTTCCTTTACAGGATCGTCATATCCTTGTGGCTTAACAAACGCACTCCCATGTGTAAAACGATACCGTGTTCCTATTATTAGTATACCTCAACAAAAGCAGCAGGAAGAACACTGTTTCTGTAAAAATCAAAATGAATTACATTCAGTCGTATTCGATATGTAAGTGGCGTTAACATGGATCTGAATCGTTCACGTAAATACTGTGACTAACAACATTAAAATAACAAAAATTGCTTGAGAACTTACCAATCACTGTGGTGTGTAAGCTGAGTGTCATACTTATGCAGAGGAGTATTCCTTAATAACAAGATGAGATTTATGGTGCAACTGCAGTACACTCCGTTCAGTCATTGATACGAAATACAAACACTAAAATAAAGACGAATTACGGCAAAGGGTATATGCCACTTAGTTCAAGATCACTTTCTTCCTTGACACTGCCGTTATTGCAGCTCTGGTCCGTGGACGAGCCACAAGAATTGTCAAGAATATAATTATACTTTCTACATTACTCTCGACACACACTTCCCTTTTCCACACTTCTTTAAGAACCGTTTCTATGTGGCGTACTACATTTCTCCGTTTCTCTGGCGTGTTTGGTGCCACTGCTTCCCCTAACAGTCTTTGAATTTCTGCCACAGTGAAGCCTTCGTTATTTGTTGCCAAGTAATTTTTAATTTATGCCCAAATCATTTCGATGACAAAGTGGCAGTGGTATGGTGGAAGCCTTAGAATCCTGTGGCCATGTTCTTTAGCTACCCCCGTCCACAGCACACTGTTTAAACTGTAGCTTATTTTTCTTTACTATTTCCATTAGCTCCGCCTTACATAAATCGTCCTGAATTTTCACGTCGTGGCGTTGCAACCATTCAACAATGTCGGCTTTTTTCGTTTCCATAGTTTGAGCTTTATCTCTAATAAGTTTTCCAGTAATTGCCCCTTGAACCCCATCAGAAAACTATTGTGGTTCATTATCTCGTGGTAGTCGTTTGTTTTCCTCGATTTGTAATCGAGAAGACAGTTACGTACTAAACCATATGCGTTCCAGCATGCAAGACAGTAATTCTTGCGCCATTTCCCGTTGGAACAGCAGAACTTCTACATATGCTATCATCTGTCCAGCCTTTCCCGAGAGAGAAAGGTTTTATCGAGCCACACAATGTCTTCGAACGGCACTTTGACTATAGTTTTTAAAAATGACAACGCCGCCCTACAGTGTCGCCTTTCTCCATTATCATTTTCCGGCTATTAACATTTATAGTGAAAATCGAGTGCTCTGACAACCGTTAACAACGACGTTTTGCTGCCTTTTAATAACTCTGCCTCACGAAGAGTAACGCATAGTTTTTTAATGACAGTGCTCTTTTCTCTCGTAATATACACATGTGGCGACGATCATCATCTCATTGAAAACAAACCAAGTTTGTTACACGTGGTTCCGTCCTCTTCTTACCGGGAGTCCACAGTTTCAATGAACCAAGCTGTTCCCCTTCTGCAGAGTATTTCTCCTTAGAAAGTTTGTCGACAGTATTTTTGTGTATCTTCAAGACGTCTGCAGTTCTTTCGATTACCTTCGTTAGAGTTGTACCATTCTCTCTCTCTTTCTTGAAGTATTGTTGCACCGAGCACACAAACTCACGTGTCTGGCCACGCAAAATAGAGTATCCCTACATCGCTGAATTTTCCTGTAACAGCCACACTCTTTTGCACACTTCAACTATAAGCTTCAAACATCCTGTAGCGCAAAATAAACTTGCTGCAAAGAGAAACAAAGCACACACGGAAACGACAAGCAACTGCCGCGAGCGTTGTCTACAACTGGCTACAGTAGCCGCTACCTGCAGTAGCAGTGAGATTTGACAACGGTGAACGGAACAGGAGGCGTGGCGGATTGCGTTGTATGATTGGCTGTTGCATTGTTAGCAGCCCTGTGAGCAACTATACCCGGATCAGAATAACACAGTGACGTCTAGCTGCTCACAGGGCCTTACCGGTGCCATTTTGCCTTTGTGGCCTATTCAGGTGGAATTTCTTTTTTCTAAGAACCGAACATGGACCAATGGTTTGGTAATCTTACGTCTTGACTTATCGACCTCGCTCTGCTGACATATTGAATGACGGGTACCCCAAGCTACAGCATGAAAATACGAAAATTTTAACATTGTTAACTCTGGACCTTGTATTAGCAACAAATATGTTTTTAGACGATCTTTCGTTTTTTTTGATAGCATTGAAAATATAATTTTTCTTAATCAACAGCGATGGCAACTTTTTTAAAATAATTGGGACTGTCCAGCAAAAAGGTGAAACATACGTCTATTTTTCAATATAAAACTTGCAAAACTTGATCAAAAACGGTGACCCACATGTCAGACCCTCCCCCTCTTAAAAACAGACGTAATATCTTATTTTTACAATCCCGCGTATCATCCTCAGGGAGAAAAAGTCCTGAGCACAACCTTGCATTACGAGCATTATTTTATCCACTCTTTTGCACCGAGATACCCATTTCTGCTGAACAATAACGTTTTTTGGGGAACTATGACATAACATCCTGAGTTTTCTAGGCAATGAGCTACGGCGCAATTAGCCCGGTCCTATTTATTTCACTACTGGTTCAACATTGAATAGAGAGCTAGAAATCAACACAAATCACAGCACTTCCAGCACGCAAAACCAGTGCAATTTAGAGATTGCAACTAGCAAGCATGGTCAGTTTGCTGCTATCTTCCTAGCGCTGTCACAGCAGACAGGCTCTGGTTGACGGAGTTTACATGGGATGATGGAACAACACCCCCCCCCCCTCCCACCCTCCCTTCACGCCCCCCTTCCGATTAGGCTTCCACTCATTGAAATCTCTGTAGATGCCTCTGCTTCCTGTCTCCTAGATTTAATGTTTTCCCAAGTTGTTATTGAGGTATCCTAACATATCATTGTCAAACGTGGGCAAAGATGTATTTCTGGTACTATGAATATGACCTTGGCTGGAAGTCATGTCATATCTATTGCACGGAAACTTGTCAAATGGGTGCATTATATAGATATAGTTTAAGATGAATAATTGTAGTAACTGATGTGAGTAGTGGGGCAACAATGACGCCACAACACATAGCATTGCAAGATGGCGGCTATAGATGTGGCAATGTCACAGTGACATGGGGGGAAGTTCAAATTTTGGCATGAAAATAGGTCAATTGGGCTACCTCCACTAACTGAACCTCTCCCCTTCCCTCCCCCATCTGGAAATTGATGGGAAAAGGACTCAGTATGAGCTGGGCTGCTGGATAGGACAGTTTATTTTGTATGCATCGTTTATTTAAACAATTTGAATTGTAACAGGCAGTAACTCCATATAGTGTCTTCACCATGAGGTCTGGAGTTCAACTGACCTAGTTCACACCACCACCACCACCACCACCACCACCACCACCACCACCACCTTCCACGACATAATTCAAGATATCGGTCTGGGGAAAAACGGTGGGAAAAGTACTCAGTCTGTGTCTAGCTACTGGACTAGGACGACAGACATAATTGTTTACTGTGTTCAGTGGACGAGATGTCTGTGCTGGAGATGGAGGAATATAACAGGTACATTAGTTGTAACCATGCGTCTGAGGACTGTGTCGATATTTGGTGAAGATGAACACATTTCATGAAATAATGAAGTTGCAGCAGGATGGGGCTAAGTTACACATCGCAACTCATGCTGATAAATGCATAAACTGTAACTGTAAATCATTCGGTGAAAGTAAAGTCAGCCTTCTGAAACGTAAGAGGCAAGATGTTCTCCAGTGTGTGTGCTCCACTGGAAGAGAAACCATGTGCCAGCTTACAGCACGACGATATGGTAGCTGCAGGAGCGGCCACATACTACCTGTCACATTAGAAGTACCTGTAGCCTTCCTCTTCCTTTCCACACCTCGTGCACGTGTTGCGTGTTGTGGAATACTGTCACATATGTAACTTGAAGATGTCACAGGATCTAAATGAACACACACACACACACACACACACACACACACACACACACACACACACACACACACACACACGTAAAAAATATCTTTCATCCCCTTATGGCTATCACAGTTTTCCACATCAAATCCATAACCTCCTATGAGTGGACAGTCATTTTCTTTGCACATGTTGTAATACACATACTTTTTAAGCCTGTTGATCACTGCGAATCTATCACACATACCCTATTAAGAATAACTGAATTCTGGTGACACCAAACAATATTGAGTGAAAATTCGTGATGGATGGATATGTCTTTTTTGTGAGTGGTACCAGTATGCCTTAGGAAGAGACACATAATCGTCTTAAAAGCCACCAGGTGTTAACCACATGATCACAACGATTCTGATCGGTCTTTGTTGTATCTGCACATGAAGCATTGCTAGCGATATCAATGTCAAAAACTAAAGAAGCGTTATAAATCGCAGTATGGTATTGCTTATGAATGAAGTGGTTTTCCATACTAATACCATGACATTGAATATAGACGCTGATCATGGTGTGTGTATTAACAGATCAAATACGCGGGATGCATGTCGCCCACGGTGTAAGCTCGTAATAAAATCACCAAATTTAGAAAGTGATTTGGCTAAGGACTGTGGTATGGAGCCAGTATTTGCAACTCCCTTATGCCAACACTAGATATTTCTCCAGTACCTTTAACACTTTCTATCCAGATGCAATGTGATGGTGTGATATGCGACGAAACACATAAACATGCAATACTGGATTGAAGTCGCAAGAAATGTACACTGGCTTTTCAGATCTGTAGTGTTACGCTTTCTAGTAGAAATGCCATATGTGATAAGGAATCAAGTCTTTCCATTCAACCACATACCATCGTTGGATCCTATGGAAATGGCTTTTAATGATTACAGCCACAAGCGAATCAGGCTCTGCCCCGACATCCTTGCCACTTTGTGCATATGATCGTTCAAATTTAAGTCTGAACTGAGCAGAAATCGGCGAGTGCTGCTTCTACACCTTCTGCAACCTGAGTAGAAACAGGCTGAGCTGAGTTAATGCGACAGGACTGCATTTTTTTGACCACTTGATGAAAATGGGAAAATATTGTTATAGCTCTGCCAACAATGTATGATGTGTAAGGTCAGCGCGAAACGAAGCTTTCTCCTGAACCACGAGGTAGGAGTAGAAAAAAGCGGTATGGGAACTTAGAGAAGAATGAGGATTTTGCTGATGCAGTGCAGTGCGGTGCGGTGCGGTGCGGTGCGGTGCATTTTCAAACTACATTCAGGTACTGCAGTTGGAAGGAGATATGCATTCCTCAGGGTGCATTCATGTTTGTCACCAAAACATTCTCCGTCATATACCATCCAACAGACAATAAAAAACTACGAACTATAAAAACTCCACTAACATTATCAGCTAGAGAACCAGATAAGATTTTCACAGTCTCCCTCTCCTCTGATTATATATATAGCAAAACAAATACCGTCTGTATATTGGCATCACGCATATGCACTGACACCCATTAAATATACAAGTATTGATCCACTCAGTGATCGAAGTCGCCTGCACAGACCAATGTAAAGTTTCATTGTCATTACTGTAGGAAGATCATACCCCACAGACAATCAGACTCAAGAGAGGGTCCCTGTGTTGTTTGACGCACTGTTTTTTTCTGCTGTAGCAAGTCCAAGCAGCTTATGACAAAGCTTTGTACACCACCACACATTTTGGTTTCTCCACCACGACTTTGAGACTAGCGTCAGGTTCTAAACTGACACTAACATGTTTCGATCCATTGGCTTTGACAAAGCAAAACATTGCATGGCGTAAATTAAGCTGCTGCTCCCACAAAATACGCACGTATGTGCGCGCGCACACACACACACACACACACACACACACACACACACACACACACACACACACCCGAGCTCGCGCGCTATAGGGCATTGTAATACCAGTTGAGGGACAGCCGTATACGACTATAGAATGGATCGTGTGTTTGACACCGTGCAGGACTGATCTGATGTTTTAGACCCCAACAAACAGTATGTACACTGTGCTTCTCTGTACACTCCCCCAATCACAACCTTGCGGTGACAGTTAAACAGTTTCTGCAACATTCTACTGTATGTCCACCGAGGTAATAGTTGTGCATATGAATTTATTGCTGCCTTTGATGCTTTGCTGGAAAAAAGCAGAACCATCTGCCTCTAAACTGACTTGTATCTGTATTAAAGGATGACAGAATGTGGATGGAGTGATCAGATGAGATGTGCTTGTAATGAAGTATGATTTAATGGTAGACTGATGATACATTAGAGAGAGAGAGAGAGAGAGAGAGAGAGAGAGAGAGAGAGAGAGAGACAGATGGAGAGAGAGAGAGAGACAGATGGAGAGAGAGAGAGAGACAGATGGAGAGAGAGAGAGAGACAGATGGAGAGAGAGAGAGAGAGAGAGACAGATGGAGAGAGAGAGAGAGAGATATGGAGAGATAGAGAGAGACAGATGGAGATATATATATATATATATATATATATATATATATATATATATATATATATATATTAGAGAGAGAGAGAGAGAGAGAGAGAGAGAGAGAGAGAGAGAGAGAATGAATTTTAGTGGATTGAAATGTGTTAATGTCAGTTTAGAACCTGACACAGACCTTTAAGGCATGGTGGAGGAAACTAAACGTGTGGTAGTGTACAAAGCTGTGTCATACGCTGCTTGGACATGTTACAGCAGAAAAAAACACCATCTACTGTGTGTGATTATCATCAACCAACCATTGCCTATAATCGCAGAACCTCTTAGATTTGCTGTGATCAACATGCTTATAAAAGTATGTGTGTGTTCCAGCATATGAAAAGAAAATGCCTACAGCCTCTTGTGGGGAAGGTACGGATTTGTGATAGCCATAAGGGGAATTAAAAAGCAGATATTTATATTTCCAGAGTCACATCGTCAGGAGGAGGTATCTCTAATACTTCGCTCATTGTCCAACGTCGTCAGTATGAGGCTGTGATCGTAATATTTAATTGTAAGTACAGTGATAAAATTTATATTACTGGTTTCCTAGGACGATTCTGTCTGGGGTGTGGAAACACATGTTGTGATGGTAGCCTGTGGCTGGAACAATTGACATTTCCAGCTTACAGTGGGAGTCGTCCAAACTGGACAGGCCGGAGTTCAAGAATGCAACTGACCTAACCTTGTCGCCCTCTAGGCGGGCAATAGCGAACTAATACTCAGTATGTGTCGGGCAGCTTTCGTGATTGCATGTGTTCTCTGTGCAAATTTGAGAAGATTCAATATGACTCTGGGATGATTTCACAAGTGTGTCGCGAACTTTTTAGAATCTGTGTTCGTGTGTTGCAGTCGTGGTATTCCTCAGAATAAAACGTGTAATTTTTAAATATTCTTGCATTACAAAGAGTGCTTAGCGCGTGGCCCTGCAGTTGCTGCATGGCGTTCCGTGAGCCCTGCATGTGGCCTCTCTTCCAGCAGATGCGAAGACTCTGGGGTGAATGTCTTGCCTCTTGCACTCTGGAAAACTGACTAGACTTTTATCGAATGATCTACAGTTGCAGCATATGCATTTATCAGCATGAGTTGCTAAGTGTAACTTAGCCCCATCATGCTGCACCTTCATCATGCTGCACCTTATCATTGCTATCAACACAATTCTCAGATGCATGATTACAGCTAATATACTCTTCCTCCAGCAAAGGCATCCCATCCATTGAACACAGTAAATAATTACTACCAGCCTCCCAGTCCAGCAGCACGATATAGACAGATTCCATTTCCGTCCATTTTTTCCCCCAGACCGTCACCTTGGATAACGTAACTGGAAGGGAGTGGGAAGGGTTGACAGCATCATCTTTTGGTGGTGTTTGAACTAGGTGACTGACTCCAGACATGTTGAACAGACTGGATGGAGCTACTGTCTGTGACAACTCAAATTGTTTAGTTAAACAATGCATGCAAAATAAAGACGTATGTCCATCCTGTCTGACAGTCCAGAACAGACTGAGTCGTCCTCCCACCAATTTCCAGATGGGGAGGGGAAAGGGGGCTAGGTTAGTGGACGTAGCTCAAGTGACCTAGTCTCCCCACCATGACGTCACTGCGACATTGCCACATCTATGGCCGCAATGTTGAATAAATTTGGCAAGAATGCAGATTGGGGCCATACATTCTGTGTCCCACTACTGACGTGTAAATAGTATCTTTAATGGAATCATTTCTAGATACCTGGCTGATGTAATGTTCAGATTTTTACTGAAGTATTATGTCCTTGCCCTGCACAAAATGACAAAATATTTGTTTACTGTATTGTGAATGTGGTTGAACATGAGGGCAGTGTCTACAGTACAGACAACACTACAAAGAATGTGTAATGGCCGGCCGAGGTGGCCGAGCGGCTCTATGCACTTCAGTCCGGAACCGCACGACCGATACAGTCACAGCTTCGAATCCTGCCTCGGGCATGGATGTATGTGATGTCCTTAGGTATAAGTAGTTCTAAGTTCTAGGGGACTGATGACCTCAGATGTTAAGTCCCATAGTGCTCAGAGCCGTTTGAACCAATATGTAATGATGCACTTTATGCTGAAGTTGGTAAACTAAAAATAAAGTATTTAAAAATATTTAAACCAGAGTTATTCCTCCTCCCCCCCTCCCCCCCCCCCCCCCCCCCCGCCCCGACCGCACCACTATGACAATGGTAAGGGGGAATGAATGCAGATAATTCTGTTTGTGCCACTTTTTTGTTTTACCCTTTTTGTATCTAATTCGTATCCACAATGACGAGGAGTTCTAAATTGCTTACTGGCATCACAGTCTCACAAGCGAAGTGGTTGGCGCTTGATTCACAGGTACACTTGAGCACATGATGCAGACTCACAACTGGTAGTCGATTCAGACTAGAAAGTCACTTGTATAAAACAGGGTTAAGTTGTCGGTTTATACTCTCAGTTGGCTGCCATGTTAAAGTGTATGCACTATTCGCAACTTTATTCCTTAAGAGTGATAATTAAAACTTTGCAACTATCCCTCGTGAGAGAAATATTGTTATTAGGGAGTAAAGGCTGAGGCTGGAAGACAACTGATTGCTTATAAAGTGACGAAAACACGAAATAGGTGATAGTAATTCAGACAGTGCCTGAACTGGATGTCACAAAAGATGTGGACGATCTTGACATGAGAGAGCCGACAGAAAGTCTAAGAATACGGAAGCCACTGGTTTAGAAGGTATTAATATAGAGATGTTGAAATGTGGAAGATTATTCCTATATCTAAGGATTTTTAAATTTTTTAAAATAAATGTTGGAGAAACAAGGTGACAGAGGATTGGCTGAAAGCAAGGTAATCTCTGTCTTTAAAAAGGGTGATGAAATAAATGCAGTAACTATAGACGTATAAGCCTCCTGGATTTAGCTTATAAATTATATGCCAATATCGGTGAATGCAAGAGAAAAAGAATCTTTGAAAAATGAACATTTGAAGGTCAGGTATTAGAAAGGGGCGATCAGTTATTGACAATGTTTGTACACTAGCAAGTAGTTACAGAGAGAAGCGAGAACTTGGTAGCTAAATGCAGCTTGCTCTTTTAGATTTTAACCGCATTCGACAACCTGAAAAAACTATGGAAAACTATGGAATGTATAGCTGGCCGAGGTTATCCATTTTTTTCCTAAATGGAATTAAAAGTTTATACACAAACACTAAAATTGGTATAGATGTGGGAAATATAAACATAAAGCCAATGAACACGAAGGGGTACGAGAAGGATGCTGCATTTTCTCAACATAGATGAAGGTATCAATGAACGGAAAATGATGAATAAAAAAAATAATGTTTTTATATAGTAACAAGTAAGTTGCAGCAGATAGCTTCAGAAAACTAACATTGTCTGTAGATGAAACAGAAATGATGACATTTCAAGGCATATAACCATTAAGACGAAAAGTACTCCAGAATAATAAAATAATGGAACAAGTTACACGCTTTAAATATCTGTGATGCGACATTACATATGAATGCAACTATGATGTGGGCCAAAAATTAAATAAATTTGCTTCTGTATGTGGAATGATGGTAAAAAAGTTGTACAATAAAGCCAAGAGAGAAATGCAACTGAAGTTTTACAAAACCACATCAATACCAGATGTGTGTGTGAGGCATGCGTGACAGCACGATACAAAGAAAGTAGAATACATGCGCACATAACAGGTAAGAGGGGCTGGAAGTAGAAGTATATATCGTAAAAGAAATGAAGCTCTAGGGGAAAATTCAGGAATATACAAGGGGTGGACAAAAATATACAGTCACAGACACTACAACATGTTACCATGCCAATAAACCGTTGGCATTCAAAATAGCTTCCAGTTGTCTTTGAGTGGATAAATACAGGACCTGTATGACTTTCAAGGAAATTTTATACCATTATTCCGGCAAAATATTGGCAAGTTCAGGCAACGACGATGGTGGTGGATAACGATTGCGCACCCTTCTTTCCAAAGTAGACGACAAAGACTCAATAATACTGAGATCTGGCGACTGGTGGCGAGGAGAGATGAGACAGCTCACTCTCATGCTCACAAAACCAGGTCTGGACGATGTGAGCTGTGTCAACAAGGGCCCCGTCTTCTCGTAACACATCACCACTGGGAAACAAACTTTTGTACCATGGGATGGACCAGATCGGCGAAAATGGTCACATAATCCTTGAGAGTAATGCATGCCTGGAGAGTACCTAAGCGGGCCGATGAAGTACCACGATACGGCTGCCCAAACCACCACCGAACCCTCCGCCATGTTTCACTCTTGGGAACAGCGTGCTACAAGACTCATTCGGCTATATGACTTCCCATTGTTCTATAATCTAAGAGTGCGACATTCAGTTCCGCAGTGACTTTTATAGCTTTCAAACTATAATTATTCGTCAAATCCCCTTCAATGACCATCTGTCATGATGACTGAACACACTTTCTTCCGCGTTGTGACTTATCAGATGACTTTTTAATCTTAATGCGCGTTTACACTGAGTTCACAGCATCGTTCACAACATTATTCGCAACATTGTTCGTGGCTAGTAATGGACTACCGATGTTCGCAACACAAAATCAGTGTTCCACGGTTGTGTCGGTAGAGATCAAAGAAACATTGTTCGTGGCGTGCTACAACTAAATTCCGCTACGCAGCGTTAGTGTTCGTTTGCTCTGAGTGAGTGTTTTGGTGTTTGTTTTGCTGGAGTGTAGTGGTGTGTATTTTATATCCCTTCGTTTTTATTTGAAATGGAGTGGTCATGAGACAAAATTTTCCAGCTGATGTCGCTCTATGAGGCAGAGGAGTGCCTGTGGAATGTACGTTGCGCAGGTTATAAAAATACTAAAATCAAACATGATTCACTACAAAAAGTTGCTGCGGCGCTTGGCACCAGCAGCAGTGACGTGGACGAAAAAGTTAAATCTCTTTCGTCTCAGTACCGACGAGAGAAACGAAAAATAAGAGGAAAGTAAAAAATGTGGATGTGGTACTGACACACTTTACGAAACGAAGTGGTTTGGATTTAAATATTTACGTTTCCTGGATGATATGGAACTATTTGAGATATGGCTGGCTTTGATAGGAGTCTCCTGATGCCAGAAAACTAAGAGTAACAGTAAGTCTTTGGTTCACAGGGATTGCTTTTCTGAAATTTGTGACTTTCTTAGAAACAACTGGTCCTATAACATCCAACATTTCAAAATCTGACGGCGACATCCTACTGAAGTTGCGAAAGCCAGAACCGTCTTCCAAATTCAGCTCACAAAGCATGCCATTCCCGCCACGTCTTCTATAATAGGTTTTGGTCCACCGACGACGACTACATCGTTTTCTTCGTCTGTTTATTTCGTTAAGTATTATTATTGCAGCACCAAATGTCATTAACTCCTCCTTTTCACTTTACATAGCGTATCTATTGATGTGAATACACGAAGTAACCTATCAGTTCACCGCAGCAGACTATGCGAATACGTAGAACTGCTGCTCGCTAGTGTAAATGGGAAAGCGGACAACGAACAATGTTGCCAACATGTTGACAGAACAAGTTGCACACAATGTTCCGAACAAAAACATGTTCTGAGCTCAATGTAAACGCGCCTTTACGCTGTATGCAATATAAACCTTCTGTACGGTACCTCTTGGAATACCAACCACTTAGGCACCCACGATACAAGTGCCAAACATTTGCAATATTCGAAATCACTTAGATCCGACATAATGCACTGACAACTACAAAGAACACTGTTCAGACTACGACTTACAGTTGCAAAGTACAGAGGACATTACACATGTGCCATTCGTAGTCAAACTTAACAGCGCCACTCACCAGCTCGGCTAGGATGTGCATTTATGTTTAATCAAACATTTCTCGCGGTGTTTCCATATTTTGAAAGCTTATACATTCTATGATAGTCTGATTCCTACAATAACCCGTTTTCATAATTATGTACAGACGAAGTCTCGGCTGCGAAGATATTTTAATTTCAAATAAAGCATTTCGCCCGGTTAAGGCTTTCTCAGATTTTTCTAACAGAGAAGGAAAAACAAGGATGTAATTATATAAGCTCACAAATTAAGGAGGATGGTTCTCCCGCGCTAAATTTTGAAAAATTTTAAAAGTTTTAGAAAACGAATTACCACTCACAAAAGGCTGTCAAAGCGAAGTATATCAACGGCTGGTAGGGCGCTTAATGAGAACAATGGTAACAACCATGTGGCCACTTGTTACCAGATCAGTGTTTTGAGCCTTTGTTGTCTACTTTGTAGAGGCGGCGGCGTGCTCGCTATCCATCGCCATCATCATTGCCTGAACTTGCCACTATTTAACGGAAAGAATGGTAAACAACCATCCAACAAGGTAAGTTGGAACAAAATCTGTATAAACATAAAATGATAGAAACCGGGGAAAAGTTTATGAAGGCAAAAATGAAATGAGGGGAGGGGGTCGGGGCATGGATAAATAAATGAGCGGAAATCACCCTGTTTACTTTCATGCACCCAGTTATTTTGGTTATGTTTTATGTACACCCATTTGTAAACTTCTGTGATTCTTTGTTTTCATGTCAACATTTGAATTTTACAGTTCTTCTTATTCTTTCTTGTAATTTCTAAGCATTTTTATCCTATGCCCTATCGCGCATTGCCAATTAAGGTAGTACCCAATAACTTCTAATTATTGCGTGTAGCTGATTCTTTTAGTAATGGCAAGATCAGTTACGTTCTACTGACACTAGCGCCTTCTGCTGACGTACCGGTACTGAACTACTAGTGCACTCTAGTTTCAATGTGGCCGTCTATCAGACTGTTTCCTCACCTGCTCTCCAGGGTAATTCGAGGTACGAGTAGCTCTGCGCTGCAGTTCATCTGGCAGCTATGACTATTTCAAGGTAATTTCCCACATTATTTTTATTTTTGCCTTCATAAATTGTTCCCGAGCTTTTATCTGGTCGTGCGGCAGCGTTCTCGCTTCCCACGCCCGGGTTCGATTCCCGGCGGGGTCAGGGATTTTCTCTGCCTCGTGATGACTGGGTGTTGTGTGCTGTCCTTAGGTTAGTTAGGTTTAAGTAGTTCTAAGTTCTAGGGGACTGATGACCATAGATGTTAAGTCCCATAGTGCTCAGAGCCATTTCTTTTATCCTTGTACGTTTATACTCTTGATTATGTTCCAATGTGTGTTGTTCGACAGTTCTTCCTTTTAGACGGTTGTTAAAAAATATAGTTCCGAGTAACTGCCCTACCAGCCAGTGACACGAAATTGCTTTGACAGCCTTTCATGAACTTTTTAAAAATAGTTCTAGTTTTTTAAAATTTATAGTAGTTAGAAACATGTTCCTTAATTTGTAATGTTACATGATTACAACCTTTCTTTCCCTTCTCTTTTAGAAAAATCTGAGAAAGCCTAAATCAGTTGAAATGGGTTATTTGTATTAAAAATAACTTTACATCTGAAACTTTTGAAATGTCCCCTTAGAAAAATTAATGAATACTGTGCTGGTTAAACCCCTTACGTTATTTGATTTTCAAACAGCCTGGCGGAACTGAACGTACTCAGACATTTCGCTCTTTACTTATTCTGATCAACACTAAACTGACACACAATATTTATAGCGCAACGCAATCTGACTTTCAATAATCACTACAACAGAATGGCCCTGACTAAAAATAACCTATAACTTTCATGAATCACTTAGCTCAAAAAAATCTTCGTTACTCGAACTACTGCAATGCAGCGAGCGCCAATACTGCCAGCTACACTCCTGGAAATTGAAATAAGAACACCGTGAATTCATTGTCCCAGGAAGGGGAAACTTTATTGACACATTCCTGGGGTCAGATACATCACATGATCACACTGACAGAACCACAGGCACATAGACACAGGCAACAGAGCATGCACAATGTCGGCACTAGTACAGTGTATATCCACCTTTCGCAGCAATGCAGGCTGCTATTCTCCCATGGAGACGATCGTAGAGATGCTGGATGTAGTCCTGTGGAACGGCTTGCCATGCCATTTCCACCTGGCGCCTCAGCTGGACCAGCGTTCGTGCTGGACGTGCAGACCGCGTGAGACGACGCTTCATCCAGTCCCAAACATGCTCAATGGGGGACAGATCCGGAGATCTGGCTGGCCAGGGTAGTTGACTTACACCTTCTAGAGCACGTTGCGTGGCACGGGATACATGCGGACGTGCATTGTCCTGTTGGAACAGCAAGTTCCCTTGCCGGTCTAGGAATGGTAGAACGATGGGTTCGATGACGGTTTGGATGTACCGTGCACTATTCAGTGTCCCCTCGACGATCACCAGTGGTGTACGGCCAGTGTAGGAGATCGCTCCCCACACCATGATGCCGGGTGTTGGCCCTGTGTGCCTCGGTCGTATGCAGTCCTGATTGTGGCGCTCACCTGCACGGCGCCAAACACGTATACGACCATCATTGGCACCAAGGCAGAAGCGACTCTCATCGTTGAAGACGACACGTCTCCATTCGTCCCTCCATTCACGCCTGCCGCGACACCACTGGAGGCGGGCTGCACGATGTTGGGGCGTGAGCGGAAGACGGCCTAACGGTGTGCGGGACCGTAGCCCAGCTTCATGGAGACGGTTGCGAATGGTCCTCGCCGATACCCCAGGAGCAACAGTGTCCCTAATTTGCTGGGAAGTGGCGGTGCGGTCCCCTACGGCACTGCGTAGGATCCTACGGTCTTGGCGTGCATCCGTGCGTCGCTGCGGTCCGGTCCCAGGTCGACGGGCACGTGCACCTTCCGCCGACCACTGGCGACAACATCGATGTACTGTGGAGACCTCACGCCCCACGTGTTGAGCAATTCGGCGGTACGTCCACCCGGCCTCCCGCATGCCCACTATACGCCCTCGCTCAAAGTCCGTCAACTGCACATACGGTTCACGTCCACGCTGTCGCGGCATGCTACCAGTGTTAAAGACTGCGATGGAGCTCCGTATGCCACGGCAAACTGGCTGACACTGACAGCGGCGGTGCACAAATGCTGCGCAGCTAGCGCCATTCGACGGCCAACACCGCGGTTCCTGGTGTGTCCGCTGTGCCGTGCGTGTGATCATTGCTTGTACAGCCCTCTCGCAGTGTCCGGAGCAAGTATGGTGGGTCTGACACACCGGTGTTAATGTGTTCTTTTTTCCATTTCCCGGAGTGTAAATAAAAGATTCGAACTACTGAAGGCACTAACTACTGATAGGCATAGTCAGCAAATGAAAGATTTTGGTAGAGAACAAACAATGTATTTACCTTAATAGTGTTCAAAAGTCATTATATATATATATATATATATATATATATATATATATATATATATATATATATATATATATCAGTTCATGACATCCAGTCTTACAAATTTACTCTCTCTGATGGACACACGTCCAGATCATCCGCTCTCAAAACTCTGCCATCTCTCTCCCCTCTCCCCACATCCACCACTGCTGGCGGCTCACCTCCAACTGCGCAACGCTACGCGCTGTTCACATCTAACTGCCCAAGACTACAATAGCAAATATTCCAACACTGAAACCAGCCACAGGCTCCACACAGCACAGTCCGTGATTTTCATACAGAGCGCTACGTGGCGTTACCAACATAAAAACCTAAACAGCCTACTTACACTGTGTCTAAAAAGTTACATATTTTTATCCAGCTCTTGTATAACTTAAACGAAAAAATAAATAAAGAAAATGCAAGGAACATGTAGATGGTATGGGCGGGGAAAGACTCCCTATAAAGGCGTTTAATTACAAACGCATTGGAAGAAGAAATGCTGGAAGGCCATACGAGAGAAAGAGAGAGAGAGAGAGAGAGAGAGAGAGAGCGAGTACCGCAACAGGCAATTTGCCTATCAAGAGGATGATGATGATAATAATAATAATAATAATAATAATAAAGATGATACCTCTTCCATGTGGAGGCCGGATCGCTGCAGGTTGCCCATGAAGCGCTGCCGCCAGAGCTCCCGGCGCGAGGAGCGTTTGGCGGCGGCGGCAGAGCCGTGGTGCGCCGCCATCACGGGGTCCCCCGAGCCAAGCGTGGAGCGGCTGCCGCCTCCACGCGACCCACCGCCGCCGCCGCCCCCGCTCTCCTCGTAGACCAGCACGAAGTCGATGCGCCGGCGGCCGTCGCGGAAGAAAGTGCCCGCCTGCGGGGGCGCCGCGCCGGGTCCCGCCGCCGAGGAGCCTCCAGGGGCGTCCAGCCCGCCCTCGCAGTCGCCCGAGCCGGAGTCCTCCACGCTGCCGCGCGCCGCCACGCCCGTGTCCGACGAGTCATCGTCCTATGGATGGGAAAAACGGACCGATTAGAACCGATTCTGGTACAGCGCGAAAAGCCGCGGCCGCTAGGTGCGCAGTCGGCGGGGAAGCTTGGGAGAGCGGCAGTGGTGGTGGGGGTCGCTCAGAGCGCTGCAGGGCAAACACCGAGCGCTGCAGGGGATGTTCTGTTTCAAACTAAACCCACTCTCACATTTTTCTTGTAAATATGAAGTCTGGCCCCTCCACGCACACTCTCTGGTGACCGCTCAAAAACGATCTACTGCCACCTCTGCTTTCGTTAGTATCTAAAAAGAATAACCCCGAAAACATAGAGATTTATTTTCGTCTGGCTTGTTAACCATTTGTAACTTTCAGAGAAGCCCCAGGAGTGGTGAATTTTGAGTGGAACCTACGCCCCTCTCTGGTTGCCATGTCAAAATTTGCTTCTTTTGCCAAAACACAGCGTAGCTTACAGTGTCTCACCTCACTAACATGTTGTGCAGACACAACTGCGAGAGAATTCTGAATCAATTGTTTACTAAGTTTGTTAAGCTAGGAACTTAGGAAAAGTGAAGTCAATAATTATGAAAAGCACATCCTCAGTACACAATGGTTCAAATGGCTCTGAGCACTATGGGACTTAACGTCTGAGGTCATCAGTCGCCAATAACTTAGAACTACTTAAACCTAACTAACATAAGGACATCACACACATCCATGTCAGAGGCAGGATTCGAACCTGCGACCGTAGCGGTCGTGCGGTTCCAGACTGAAGCGTCTAGAACCGCTCAGCCACCCGGCTGGCTCCTCAGTACAAAATAACGTATAATATCTTCACATATGTTGTTCCAAAACCCATAGCATTTCTCGTTTTATCAGCTATCGATGGCCCATAAAACTTACATTCTTTCACCGAAAAAGTCTGTAGTTATTGGAATAACATGTAGATAATGAAGTTCTACATAATAACTATATGGTGAAATACTTTATCATTTACCAAAATCTCACTTCGATATCTGAAACCGGTTATGATATATGATGAACACTGTGGATATTTCACTCTGGCTTTATCGCTGGCGCAACGCGATCGCAAATGAATATGCTACATTAGATCAGTTTTTTTCGAGACTGGTGACAGACAGGTACCTCTGTCCAAGTCTACAGAAAAATTTAGTATGTCAGCTAAATTTGATATGCAACAACATACAGAGTGTGATTGGAAAGTTTTAAGAATGGATCCGCTACTGCTTACTTGTTTGGTGGGCAGGTACATGGAGGGTGGGGAGTGAGTGTTTGCCTTGCCCTTGAACGCCCTCTGACAGGAAACTGCGTTTCCTTTATTTAGTCCATTGTGGCAGCTGGTTGAGTGCGGGTCTGTTAGGGCTTGTTGCCGGATTCTGTCTGCATGAAAATGGACGTAAAAACCGAGCAACGAGTTTGTGTGAAATTTTGTTTTAAAACCGGGAAATCAGATTTTGAGACTAAGGAACTATTAAAAACAGTTTCTGAAGATAACTGTATGAGTCAGTCAAATGTTTTTGTCTGGTTCAACAGATTTAAAAATGGTCACGAATCATTTGAAGACGAACCACGGTCTAGCCGTCCTTGCACTTCAAAAACGAATGAAAATGTTGTGAAAGTTCGCGACTTAGTGCGCTCTGATCGTAGACTTACAATTAGGGAGATGGCTGATCAACTTAATTTAAGTTTCTATGCAATTCACTCAACTTTAACGGAAGATCTGAACATGTGTCGATTGTCCGAAAAATTCATTCCGAAAGTGTTGGCAAGTGACCAGGAGAATACCAACTTGAAGTGTGCACGGTGTGATTAATCGGACTAAAAATGACCCAGATTTGTTAAACAGGGCAATTACAGGTAACGAATCGTGAATATATGGCTGTGATCCTGAATCAAAAGTGCAGTCTTCGCAGTGGAAAACTCCAGATTCACCACGACCGAAAAAGGCATGGCAAAGTCGATCTAAGGTGAAGACAATTTTGGTGATTTTTTTCGATTCTACCGGTATTGTGCATCATGAATTTACCCCTGGAGGACAGACAATTAACCTGGAATGCTAAAAATGTGTCCTTGAGCGTTTGCGTTTAAAGGTACGGTAGGAAAGGCCTGCCTTGTGGAATGACAGAAGTTGGGTCCTGCACCATGACAATGCTCCGGCTCATCGTGGCTTCCCCATCGTCGAATTTTTGACCAAATTCAAAATTTCTGCGCTTCCACAACCGCCATATTCCGCTACCTGTTTCCTAAACTAAAATTCTCACTGAAAGGGAAGCGATTTGACTGAATTGAAGACATTCAGGCAAATATGGAGAGCGCCCTTCACACACTCCAGGAAAAAAATTCCAGGAATGTTTCTAAAAGTGGAAACACCGTTGGAGTCGGTGTGTTCAATCAGATGCGGACTATTTTGAAAGAGATGCATCACAGTAGCTTGTAAGTACCACCATTGTACAATTGCAAGCCCATTCTTAAAACTTTCCAGTTACACCTCGTATCATGTACGAGGGCAGTTCAATAAGTAATGCAACACATTTTTTTTCTGAAACAGGGGTTGTTTTATTCAGCATTGAAATACACCAGGTTATTCCCCAATCTTTTAGCTACACAACACTATTTTTCAACGTAATCTCCATTCAATGCTACGGCCTTACGCCACCTTGAAATGAGGGCCTGTATGCCTGCACGGTACCATTCCACTGGTCGATGTCGGAGCCAACGTCGTACTGCATCAATAACTTCTTCATCATCCGCGTAGTGCCTCCCACGGATTGCGTCCTTCATTGGGTCAAACATATGGAAATCCGACGGTGTGAGATCGAGGCTGTAGGGTGCATGAGGAAGAACAGTCCACTGAAGTTTTGTGAGCTCCTCTCGGGTGCGAAGACTTGTGTGAGGTCTTGCGTTGTCATGAAGAAGGAGAAGTTCGTTCAGATTTTTGTGCCTACGAACACGCTGAAGACGTTTCTTCAATTTCTGAAGAGTAGCACAACACACTTCAGAGTTGATCGTTTGACCATGGGGAAGGACATCTAACAGAATAACCCCTTCAGCGTCCCAGAAGACTGTAACCATGACTTTACCGGCTGAGGGTATGGCTTTAAACTTTTTCTTGGTAGGGGAGTGGGTGTGGCGCCACTCCATTGATTGCCGTTTTGTTTCAGGTTCGAAGTGATGAACCCATGTTTCATCGCCTGTAACAATCTTTGACAAGAAATTGTCACCCTCAGCCACATGACGAGCAAGCAATTCCGAACAGATGGTTCTCCTTTGCTCTTTATGGTGTTCGGTTAGACAACGAGGGACCCAGCGGGAACAAACCTTTGAATATCCCAACTGGTGAACAATTGTGACAGCACTACCAACAGAGATGTCAAGTTGAGCACTGAGTTGTTTGATGGTGATCCGTCGATCATCTCGAACGAGTGTGTTCGCACGCTCCGCCATTGCAGGAGTCACAGCTGTGCACGGCCGGCCCGCAAGCGGGAGAACAGACAGTCTTGCTTGACCTTGCGGCGATGATGTGACACGCTTTGCCCAACGACTCACCGTGCTTTTGTCCACTGCCAGATCACCGTAGACATTCTGCAAGCGCCTATGAATATCTTGAGATGCCCTGGTTTTCCGCCAAAAGAAACTCGATCACTGCCCGTTGTTTGCAACGCACATCTGTTACAGACGCCATTTTAACAGCTCCGTACAGCGCTGCCACCTGTCGGAAGTGAATGAAACTATACGAGACGAAGCGGGAATGTTTTAAAATATTCCACAAGAAATTTCCGGTTTCAACCAAAATTGGCCGAGAAAAAAAATGTGTTGCATTACTTATTGAACTGCCCTCGTAAAATGCAGGAAACGCAATATCATAAGACCTTTGGACACTTTTCTGAATTTCGCACGGTGTATTAATTTTCAAAAATATCCCAATAATTATGACTATTAACGAAATGCTGGGCACATCATCATGAACCTGACGTATAAAGCTGTAAGTAAAGCAAAAATGAAATCTTTTTACCTAATAATTTCTATAAAATAGCTTGAGAAAGACTGCATGACGCGCGTCTCGATTCTGTCATCGCTGAGCGGCCGAAAGGTGGAAAACCTTACTGGTCTCCCCTTCCGAACAAACGAATGAACTCGCCCAGCGCTTTGGACGAAAGCTGTTCACTGCGCTTTGGCCACCTATCTGCGCGAGTTTTTCGGTATTCGTTTGGTCTCAGTTATAACAGATGTTTTTAATTTTTTTACTAATAACCGAGTAAAAAAGGGAAATATCAATTAACTATAGTAGCAGTGCTAATATATTTCTTTTTTAAATAGACGTCGTTTAGATAAGGAGTAATTTTTATTTGTAAAATTTGCATTGGTTTGAAATATTGCATTATTAAGAAAATGGGAAAAAAATACCGACAGAAACGAGCAACCAACACACGGCATAAGAATTGGTACAGCATTGCTAAGACAACAATATCCGTGTTGCCGGCTGTGCGTCATGGCGTACGTATGTGCAGTGTGGAAGCCTTGCCCCCCGCACCTGGTCTATAAGATAGTTTCTCGTTGTCGTTGCCGGATGTTGTATTGCAGAATAGCGTCAACCCTAGTCTGGAAATATTTTTACGAAGTGATGTAGCAATGAAGTACAATATTTCATTTACTTTTAAAGATTAAAGGTTTGTCTGCCATTTCTATGAAACAGTAATAGAGGAAGGATGTTATCGCTACAGCAATAGCCGGCCGGCATGGCCGAGCGGTTCTAGGCGCTTCAGTCCGGAACCGCGCTGCTGCTACGGTCGCAGGTTCGAATCCTGCCTTGGGCATGGGTGGATGTGATGTCCTTAGGTTAGTTAGGTTTCAGTAGTTCTGAGTCTAGGGGACTGATGACCTCAGGTGTTAAGCCCCATAGTGCTTGGAGCCTTTTCTTTTTGTAAAAGTAATAAATTAAAAACATCACGTCAAGTCATTCATAGTATACAATAAAAAACAGAAAATGGCTGCTCTGTTGCCCATGTCTGCATAGTGTAATATTTCTGTCTTAGTCAGCCATCATATTAGGCTCCAAGAAGCTGTTCCCAGAGCAGTGGAGATGCAAGAAGTGTATATAGATGACGAAATGTGGTGTAAGGTACCTGTGACAGATATTACATTCGGTACCATTCCCGTGAGAAAGACCGCCTGCATAATGCTACTGGTCTGTGATTGGCTGCTGTGTTCGGAGCAAGGGCGCCAAAACGTTAAATTATAGTTGTTATTATTGTTATTATTATTATTATTATTATTATTATTATTATTATTATTATTATTATTATTATTAAACTACTCACTGGAATGACTTCACTTTTTAATATAAATGTCTCTCAACAGCTGACTATCAATCAGTCATTTTAGAATTATTAAAAACAATTTAAATAAAAAACGTAAGACTAACGAAATCGCAGATTTCAAAAAAGTTATCACTGTGTAGAAAGCTTAGATATAAAAAAGTTTTGTCTAGAGCAACATATAGAAGCATGTGCCTGTCAACTTAAACTGAAGGAGGGCTCTTTTATAATTGTAACAGTATATAGGTCCCTTTCAGGAAGCTTTCATTTATTCCTGGAAAACTTGGATGCCTTGTTGTGCTATCTGTCAGATAGGGGAAAGCAAATTATTATTTGTGGGGACTTCAATGTTGATTAACTGAAAGAGTAACAGGAAGAATGACCTGGAAGTCTTGCTCAGTTCTTTCAATTTGACAACTGTCAATTTTCCTACTCGGGTAGTAAAGGACAGCAGCACATTGATAGATAACACTTTTATAGACCAAGATAGGTTTAAAAACATAAATTCTTGCCCTGTTGAGAATGGGATTTCTGATCATGATGCTCAGCTAGTTACAGTATATGACATAACTCCATTCAGTAATTCAAAACTACCCTCCAAAGTTGTGCATTCAATTAATGACTCAACAATTAGAAATTTCAGAGAAAATCTTCAGCATTTAGAGTGGGATGAGCTATACAAGGAACCCAATGCTAATTTAAAATATAACCTATTTAATGATACACTTTTAAGAGAATTTGAAAACTGTTTCCCCAAGAAAGTAGTTAAATCTAATTATAAGAAACTATGCAAAAAGCCTTGGCTTACTAAAGGAATAAAAATATCTTGTAGCCAAAAAAGGGAACTGTATCTAACAACAAGAAAGAGTAATGACCCAGAAACAGCCAAATATTATAAAAACTACTGTGCTACATTAAGAAAGGTTATTAAAAAGTCCAGAAGCATGTGCATCATGTCTGAGATTAATACCTCTGATAACAATCAAAACAATTTGGAATATTATTACAAGGGAGGCAGGGCAACCAAGAGTACAGGATGGCGGCATCATCAAAGCGAATGGAAACTTGTTATACAACAAGCCAGAAGTCGAAAACATTTTAAATAATCATTTTTCAAATGTTGTAGAGAAAAATAGGATCTAAATGTTCATTAGAAGAAGCAAGGCAGTTAATGGAAGAGGCCTTACCCACACCATTTGATACAATTGAAATTCCACCCACCTCTCCATCTGAAATTAGGGAGATGATAAACTCTCTCAAGAATAAAAGCTCACATGGGATTTATGGCATTTACAGCAGGATAATAACAGCTTGTTCCCAAGAAATAAATGGGATTCTTAGCCACATATGTAATAGTTCTCTGAAGCAGGGTATTTTCCCAGATAGACTGAAGTATGCCATTGTTATACCACTTCATAAAAAAGGGTATATGTCTGATGTTAACAACTACCGCCCAGTCTCTCTTCTGCCTGCCTTATCCAAAATTCTTGAAAAAGTAATGTATTGTAGAGTAGCTTCACACCTTTATAAAAATAAAGTTTTAACAAAATGTCAGTTTGGTTTCCAGAATGGTTTTTGAACGGAAAATGCTATATATACTTTCTCTAATGAAATATTAAATGCTCTGAGTAACCGGAAGTCAGTCGTTGGGATTTTTTGTGATCTATCGAAGGCTTTTGACCGTGTAAATCATGGAATACTTCTAGATAAGCTCAAGTACTGTGGTATGAATGGGGCAGTGCTCAAATGGTTTAAATCATACCTAACGGGAAGGGTGCAGAAAGTTGAAATGAACAGTTCACATAATATGTAAAAAACTGGTGATTTCTCAAACTGGGGAACAATCAAGAATGGGGTGCTGCAAGGTTCGGTCTTGGGTCCTCTGCTGTTCTTAATATATATTAATGACTTGCCATTCTATATTCACGAAGATGCAAAGCTGGTACTTTTTGCCGATGATACAAGTATAGCTATCACACCCGATGGACAAGAATTAACTGGTGAAATTGTAAACGATGTTTTTCAGAAAATCATTAAGTGGTTCTCTGCAAATGGACTCTCATTAAACTTTGAGAAAACACAGTATATACAGTTCCACACAGTAAATGGAATGACCCCATTAATAAATATAGGCTTCGATCAGAAATCGGTAGCTAAGGTAGAATATTCAAAATTTCTAGGTGTATGCATTGATGAGGGGTTGAACTGGAAAAAAACACACTGAGGATCTGCTGAAACGTTTGAGTTCAGCTACTTATGCTATTAGGGTCATTGCAAATTTTGGCGATATACATCTGAGTAAATTAGCTTACCATGCCTATTTTCATTCTCTGCTTTCGTATGGCATCATATTCTGGGGTAACTCATCATTGAGTAAATGAGTGTTCATTGCACAAAAGCGTGTAATCAGAGTAATTGCTGGAGCTCATCCAAGATCATCCTGCAGACACGTATTTAAAGAGGTAGAAATCTTCACTGTAGCCTCACAATATATATATTCACTTATGAAATTTGTTATTAACAATCCGAATGAATTAAGAAGTAATTGCAGTGTACATGGCTACAACACTAGGATAAAGGATGATCTTCACTACTCGAGGTTAAATCTAACTTTGGCTCAGAAGGGGGTAAATTATGCTGCCACAAAAGTCTTTGGTCACTTACCTAATAGCATCAAAATTCTGACAGATAGCCACATAGCATTTAAAAGGAAATTAAAAGAACTTCTTAATGGCAACTTCTCCTACTCATTAGATGAATTTTTGAATATAGTAAGTGGGTAATTTCCCAACCTCAAGAAAAAAATTATTGAGTGTCATGTAATATTTTGTCTAATGTAATATCTTGTATAGACACCTTTTATTAACCTGACACGTTCCACATCATTACAAAGTGTCGTATTCACGATCTATGGAACAAGTACTAATCTAATCAGACGAAGCACTTCGGAAGCGTTAGGGTCATGCCTTTTCTGGTATGGCGCGCGAAGTGTTTCGGGCTGTTCGTCACTCTGGATTAGGCAGTCGAGAGCAACAGACATGTTGTCTGTCGTAGGATGTGTTTCCAATTTTTACTGAATTTCCTGTTCGTCACTCTGGATTAGGCAGTCGAGATGTACACTCATGTCTGTGGCAGGATGTGTTTGCCAGTATTCAGTATTAAAAGATTCACTCCAGACGCGTGCCACAAATAGTGTAAAGATTCATTTTCGTAAAGACTGTGTTTGATCATGTACTTTGCTATATCAGAAGGTGGTGCATTAAGATCATGTAATCTTCTCGTGTGGCTATATTAAAATACGCGAGTGGCATCCCAAAGAAGTGATGCATTATTCAGAACAGAACATCGCTGAAAGTCAGTTTCAGCTTCAAGATACAGAATCTTCGACATGCGTGCTGTTTTCTGCGCTGGGGACATCAACTTGAAGACAGCAGGTTAGTGAACTATGAACCTTCGTATTCCACACAGTGCAGTGGAAACAACTAGGCGCCTCACGTGTACTGCATGCACAAAACATATGTGCTCAGTGACACGTCATCTGCAGTAATGCAGAGGAAGTACAGAAGGATGACCGTTATCAACACCAACAATCAACTCATTCTTCCTTTCTTGCCGTAATAGCTATTACGTCTATCTGTTTGTAGGCCTTGTAGACAGACACTTTTGAGCGGTATTTAAGCACGTACCATGTTACGAGAACAGCAGCTAAGGGTGAACGGACTAAGTTTTTTTATTTGCCTGTTTAATATTTTGACTCTACGATCTCGAAACAGTAAGTCAAAATGTTTTCAACCTTTGTTAGATTTCTAAGTCTCTATAAAAGGAAACAATAGGAACAGAAAACCGAAAATTGGTTATCAGAAACCGGTTATTTTTGAGCTGTTTTAACAGTCCGGTCAAACTGGGGTGGAAAAAAAGGATATAACAGTTCAAATCAAATGGCTCTAAGCGCTATGGGACTTGAAATTGGATGTCTGATGTCTTCACTCCCCTAGACTTAGAACTACTTAAACCTAACCAACCAGCCGGCCGCGGTGGTCTCGCGGTTCTAGGCGCGCAGTCCGGAACCGCGCAACTGCTACGGTCGCAGGTTCGAATCCTGCCTCGGGCATGGATGTGTGTGATGTCCTCAGGTTAGTTAGGTTTAAGTAGTTCTAAGTTCTAGGGGACTGATGACCACAGCTGTTAAGTCCCATAGTGCTCAGAGCCATTTGAACCTAACCAACCTAAGGACATCACACACATCCATGCCAGAGGCAAGATTCGAACCTGCGACCGTAGCAGCAGCGCAGTCCCAGACTGAAGCGCCTAGAACCGAAGGATATAACCGAAAACACGTTGTTTCAGCGATAACCGCCATTCCTACATCGTCATGCACCGCCAAACAAACCGCACAGCTGCTGTGTACCACACAAAAGACAGTCACGCTTCATCATGTCTCACAATATGCTATTTAATGTGAAATGGCAACTCACATGAACAGCTGCAGAGCGTCGCCATCGGTAGTACACTTAGTCCAGTGGTGGCCAACGTCTTCATGGAACATTTTAAAGTGTTGGCAACGGACGTGGCACTCTGTAAACCGACGGTGTGGTACAGATACGTCGACGATACCTTCGTTGTGTGGAGCCGTTACAAGGAGCAGCTCTGTGATGGGTGATTGAAAACGGTATGTTCCAATGTTTCAAATTTAAACCATGTCCTTAAAAGAATCAATTATCTAACTTTTGCCAATCTTGACCTGTATTCGTTGCTTACTATGACAATAATGGTTAATTTTGTGTAAAATTTTAACATTTTATTCCAAAGTGAAACTACCTCTTTAAAATAGCTGATTGCCTTTTGCCAATTCTTCTCATATTCGTTGCTCTCTTATAATAAAGGTCAATTTTGTGAAACATTTTGGAAAAAATTTTTTTTGTTGGGACTGAGCGTAGCCCTGTTCGAGAAAGTCAGAAATCGATTGTTTTTGGCTTATAGTGTTCTCTGATATGTCTGCTTTATTGTACCGTTCATCCCAAGTTTGCCAGGACCTCTTATGTTACTAGTTGATTTGTGAAAAAACGACTTCGAAAGCCATTCACAGCAGAAAAAAATTAGTCGACATCGCAACTAATGTGGCAGCATGTGATTTCAAGGACGGCCTAACAGGCATTATGAAAATTATGAAAGTGTTTAACTTCAGATCGGATCAGCCTGTTGCAAGCGGACGAAAAGCGTATCGATCGAACAGAGCAGAGGATGACAGGAAGGAGGTCCGCAGGACCACCATGGCCACGAAGAAGATCCAGGAGGACCTCCTTTGGATTTGGAAGGATTGCTGTATGGTCCACGTATCGCTGACTAGAGGTATATTTAATGTCACTGTAGAAAGTGTAACCAAAAACTTTAAACGAAGTTTTCTCGAAACCTTATTTTTCAAACTGACGGGAATCAGAAACGTACATGGGATTTGATATCGCCATTCTACATTATATTTTCTGTCAGTATACGTTTTGAGGCATCTGCAAACGTCTATTTTTGGTGCACGATTTTCTCTCGATTTCTTGGTCGAAGAGAATGACTTTCTGTCAGCACGTCAACATTACGTCTGAACTTAGCATTTTCCAGTTGTCCTATGCATGCTGATAGAAAATATATTGAAAATGACCGTCACAAAATTATTTTGTTACAGGTCCAAGAGTAGGGCTTCGGAATTTCTCATCGATGACTGAAAGGCGTCCTTCAACCTGGTGCGGCGGTTACGGGGAGCGTCCGATATGGACACAAAACTGATCTCAGAGACAAAAGTGTAAGGAACAAAAATGTATCATCAGATTTAGCGTTACTTTTTGTTTGAGTTGAAATAATCGCGAAAATCACCTACTTTCCATAGGCTTAAAGAGGACTACCACTTTAATGTTAATCCCGCGGATTACGATCAATAGTTCAAATTCCGCAACGGACACATTTCGAAAAGTAGATGTGGAACAAATCAAAAAACATAAGAAAACAAAAATATTAATAACACTTGAGTTAATACTCATTTCACTGATCTTTAATGACGAGAAGTTCAAGCTACATACGTAGGTTAAGATAAAACTTCTAATGTTTCCAGAACTAATACACTGTCAGAATAAAACAAATATGCACTTTTATCAAATTGGTCATAAACAAAATTGACTAATTACTTAATTATTGCAGCTAAGTATTGTAAAAAATGAAATCTCTTTGAAATTTTTACCTAAATTAGTCTAACAGTTTGTATTTAGTAATTCAGCTATGGATTAGAAGGAATTGGGCACCAAATGGTCTTTCAAACTCTGTTTAAACTGTGGTTTGAAACTACGCTCTTAATGACTGCTGACAGCTGACTGAAAATGTGTGTTCCTGAGTATTGGAGGCCTTTTTGGACCAAGTTAAAGAGATTTCAAGTTTTTACTGAGATTGTTTTTATTCCTAGTATTGATATTGTGTACTCAACTACTGCTTGAAAAGAAGAGACATTATTTACAACACATTTCTTTAAGGAATAAATATGCTGAGCATCTGCAGTTAATATACTCAATTATTTGAGTAGGTTTCCGTGTGCTGTTCTTTAATTTACACAAAAAGTCTTATTACACACTTTTTTACTCTACGAGTTTAAAGAAAGGTAATCAAAGTATGCCATTTTTTTGTATTTATGTCTCTATTGTCAGCTTTTCCAAGAAAATGTGATGTAGTTGGTCAGTTGAAATTTATTGTCACTAAATCTCCCTTAAGCGATCCTTAAAAGCATGGTCGTACCCCATGCCACTGATGAACTGCCATTTTCCTACTCAGCAAAATGTAATCGTATTGTTTTACTCCCATGTAACATTCGAACATAAATAAAAATTTGCGCTACTCCTCTCCATAGTGACAATTTTTTCACTCACATTCTGCACCCCCATTTGAAAACCAACCCTGTGAAAATGCTTGCGCTATACTTATTGCTTGTAAATCAACTAATTGCTGAGCTCCTTACTTCTGAACCGCAGAAATTGGATGGCTTCATGCTGTCGCCGCTTTGTGTCTGACTACTGGCACTAATTATTTATTATTATTATTATTATTATTATAATTATAATAATTATTATTATTATTATTATTATTATTATAATTATAATTATAATTATAATTATTATTATTATTATTATTATTATTATTATTATTATTATTATTATTATTATTATTATTATTATTATTATTATTTCCTTCACTTTCTCAGACGTTAAGTCTGGTTAAAAATGGAGTGACATGGACCTTGATCAAGCATCACTTCCTTTTAACTGTACGGTATGTGTTATATTGCATTTAGGAACTTTCGGGTAATTGAACATGTATCAATAATTACGGATTTCTGTAGCTGTATTGCATTGATGTACTGGTGGATATTGTGTGGTATGACTCCTGTAGTTGATAGTATAATTGGTATGATGTCAACTTTATCCTGATGCCACATGTCTTTGACTTCCTCAGCCAGTTGGATGTATTTTTCAATTTTTTCTCCTGTTTTCTTTTGTATATTTGTTGTATTGGGTATAGATATTTCGATTAGTTGTGTTAATTTCTTCTTTTTATTGGTGAGTATGATGTCAGGTTTGTTATGTGGTGGTGTTTTATCTGTTATAATGGTTCTGTTCCAGTATAATTTGTATTCATCATTCTCCAGTACATTTTGTGGTGCATACTGGTATGTGGGAACATGTTGTTTTATAAGTTTATGTTGTAAGGCAAGCTGTTGATGTATTATTTTTGCGACATTGTCATGTCTTCTGGGGTATTCTGTATTTGCTAGTATTGTACATCCGCTTGTGATGTGATCTACTGTTTCTATTTGTTGTTTACAAAGTCTGCATTTATCCGTTGTGGTATTGGGATCTTTAATAATATGCTTGCTGTAATACCTGGTGTTTATTGTTTGATCCTGTATTGCAATCATGAATCCTTCTGTCTCACTGTATATATTGCCTTTTCTTAGCCATGTGTTGGATGCGTCTTGATCGATGTGTGGCTGTGTTAGATGATACGGGTGCTTGCCATGTAGTGTTTTCTTTTTCCAATTTACTTTCTTCATGTCTGTTGATGTTATGTGATCTAAAGGGTTGTAGAAGTGGTTATGAAATTGCAGTGGTGTAGCCGATGTATTTATATGAGTGATTGCCTTGTGTATTTTGCTAGTTTCTGCTCGTTCTAGAAAGAATTTTCTTAAATTGTCTACCTGTCCATAATGTAGGTTTTTTATGTCGATAAATCCCCTTCCTCCTTCCTTTCTGCTTAATGTGAATCTTTCTGTTGCTGAATGTATGTGATGTATTCTATATTTGTGGCATTGTGATCGTGTAAGTGCATTGAGTGCTTCTAGGTCTGTGTTACTCCATTTCACTACTCCAAATGAGTAGGTCAATATTGGTATGGCATAGGTATTTATAGCTTTTGTCTTGTTTCTTGCTGTCAATTCTGTTTTCAGTATTTTTGTTAGTCTTTGTCTATATTTTTCTTTTAGTTCTTCTTTAATATTTGTATTATCTATTCCTATTTTTTGTCTGTATCCTAGATATTTATAGGCATCCGTTTTTTCCATTGCTTCTATGCAGTCGCTGTGGTTATCCAATATGTAATCTTCTTGTTTAGTATGTTTTCCCTTGACTATGCTATTTTTCTTACATTTGTCTGTTCCAAAAGCCATACTTATATCATTGCTGAATCCTTCTGTTATCTTTAGTAATTGGTTGAGTTGTTGATTTGTTGCTGCCAGTAGTTTTAGATCATCCATGTATAGCAAATGTGTGATTTTGTGTGGGTATGTTCCAGTAACATTGTATCCATAATTTGTATTATTTAGCATGTTGGATAGTGGGTTCAGAGCAAGACAGAACCAGAAAGGACTTAATGAGTCTCCTTGGTATATTCCACGCTTAATCTGTATTGGCTGTGATGTGATATTATTTGAATTTGTTTGGATAGTAAGTATGGTTTTCCAATTTTTCATTACTATGTTTAGGAACTGTATCAATTTAGGATCTACTTTGTATATTTCCAATATTTGTAGTAACCATGAGTGGGGTACACTATCAAAAGCTTTTTGGTAATCAATGTATGCGTAGTGTAGCGACCTTTGTTTAGTTTTAGCTTGATATGTCACCTCTGCATCTATTATCAGTTGCTCTTTACATCCTCGTGCTCCTCTGCAACAGCCTTTTTGTTCTTCATTTATAATTTTGTTCTGTGTTGTATGTGTCATTAATTTCTGTTTAATGACTGAAGTTAATATTTTGTATATTATTGGTAGGCATGTTATGGGGCGATATTTAGCTGGGTTCGCTGTGCCTGCTTGATCTTTAGGTTTCAGATATGTTATTCCGTGTGTAAGTGTATCAGGGAATGTGTATGGGTCTGCAATGTAACTGTTAAATAATTTAGATAGATGTGAATGTGTTGAGGTGAACTTCTTTAACCAGAAATTTGCTATTTTATCTTTTCCAGGGGCTTTCCAATTGTGAGTAGAATTAATTGCTTGGGTGACTTCATGTTGCAAAATTATCACTTCAGGCATTTGTGGTATCATCTTGTATGTGTCTGTTTCTGCTTGTATCCACCGTGCATGCCTGTTATGTTGTACCGGGTTTGACCATATGTTGCTTCAGAAGTGTTCCATATCTGTTATGTTTGGTGGATTGTTTATTTTAATGTGTGTGTTATCTATTGTCTGGTAAAATTTCTTTTGGTTTGTGTTGAATGTTTGGTTTTGTTTCCTTCTATTTTCACTTTTTTTGTATCTTCTGAGTCGTTTGGCTAATGCTTGTAATTTCTGCTTCTTTTCGTCTAATTGCTCTGTCGCTTCTTGTTGTGAGATTTTACCTAACTTTTTTCGTTTTTTTTCCGAGATTTCATTTCTTATAAATTGTGTTAGCTGTCCAATGTCTTTTCTCAGTTTTTCTATTTTGATCTGTAGCCTGTGTTGCCATGCTGGTTTTGTGGGTTTCTTCTGTGTGTTGGTTGGTTCTGATCTCTGCCTAGTGTGTATATTTAGTGTAGTGAGTGCTCCTATATAAACCAGTAGTTGTAACTCTTCCATAGTTGTGTTTTCATTTATTTTGTTGTGTATGATTGTGTTGATAGTTTTTATTGTTGTTTCGACTTGTGGGTTATTTGGTGGTCTACGCAAGAATGGTCTAATGTCTGTATTTGTGTCTTTGTATTCTATATATGTTAGCTGAAATTTTTCTTGTATATCTAACATCTGTGTCACTTCGTGTTCTATTTGTGCTTGTTCTGGTGGCTGTCTTAAGATTTCGTTTTCCTCTGATTGTTTAATTGGTGCATGTTGTTCTTTGTTTGTTTGCTCTGGGATGTTTGAGTCCATTACTGTATTTTCTTCTTCTTCTGATTGCACATTATTTTGTTCCAGTATTTGTTGTACTTGTTGTTTGATGTTTTCTAATTCTGACTGGGGTATCCTGTTATTTTTTATTATTACACGGATCTGATCAGCTAATCGTTGTTCTGTTAAAAATTTTAATTCTGGGTATCTGGTAATAAATGTTGTGTATACTTGTGATCTGTATCCAGTTGTGTTGGTTCCTAGGTTTGTTGCTTGGTAATAACAGAACATGAGGTGTCGATTAACTTCATCTGACCATCTCATCCTCTGTCTTTGTTTTCCTTCTAGGGTGGTTGCAGGAAGCATATCCTGCAAAACACCTCTATTTGGATTTAAATCATTTTCCAGTTGGCTAGCAGTGTCGTTACCATTGTGGGCGGGCATAGGGTTCAAGCGTCGTCCCCGACCATGACGGCGCTTGTCCGAGGCTTCTTTAGTTCTGTCCTGAACCAACTAATCACACTAAAAGGGGGGTTAGCCCTATTAGTGGTTTGTTCTTTTCGTCGCCTTTTACGACTGGCAGAACATACCGGAGGCCGATTCTTTTCCCGGGCCTCCATGGGGTTTATTATTATTATTATTATTATTATTATTATTATTATTATTATTATTACAAGTACTTCCAGAGAATGAAGTCACCACACGACCAACTACAAAGTGGACTAAAGGAAGAAAAAGAATCCATGGAGATAAAATGAGATGCTTGCGAACTCCAAACATAAGAGCTCTGTGTGACCCAAAATGACCAACTGCTCCTAAAAATAATAAACTATACGAATAATAAATCTGTAAAACTCTCGTGTATATGTTTCAACACGCTTATCCAAAACTACTAGAATAATTTTGTGTTTTCTCATGTAAATTTAGCCTATTTTGGGGCACCATATAGGCTTCATTTCAGCAAAATCTTATGATGGGAAAAAAGTTATCGCAATTGAAAGTTTCGTCCATATTAATATTATGAATGCAAAAATAACTTACATTTGCACGACTAATCTGATGAACTGATTTCAGTGAAATTTGGTATGGAGATCCTTTGAAAGAACGAAGGCTACTTTAGAAAATGTTTAGTACAGGGTATTTATTGATTTGAAGGATATAATGCTAATTAGGGAAAAAGATTTGTTCTTTGATTTTTGATCTTTATCATATTTGTGATAATGCTTTTATTGGTTGATATGACCTGTGATATGATCAAGGTTATGAATACAATGCTTATACAATATTCAATGTGTTTAATCCATACTTTCACACTATTTGTTGCATAATGTACAAGTTGTACAACGTATAGCTATTTTAATAGGACAATGCGAACATTCACGCTCCTGTACGCATTGCTCAGCAGTGGTGCAGCATATGCCGACACATCGTGCACTGAGACAGCTTGGGAAGTGGGAGAGAGGGTATCGCGCATTACGAGCTATGCTTACCTGAACGGGAGGACACAAGAGGGCAGCTGATGTTATTGCATCTACAGATCTACAGTAGGTTGCTTACTCACCGTCACTCATAATGAAACTGCTCATATGCGAGTGCAGCTGTAATAATAATTATCTTGAGTAGGTCCTTCAGCATTGTATTAGCCATTTAGATAGTTACTGTTGTATTGCGCTGTCGGGTAGTTCATTTATTGTTGCAAAGTAAATAATGAAGTAATTTCTGTTCTATTTCGAGAACTACTTGTAACTTCTAGAAGACTTTTCATGAGATATTTAAGCGTATGTGATGTATATGTCTGCATTTTGCTTCCACAGATGCACGATACAAACTGTTAGGAATATGTGAGGAAGATGGTGATCACATATTCGTTACACAAGCCGTAACCTCCGCAACATTGCGTCATGTGTTAATGCTACTATTTGAAAAAAATAATTGTTGGTTACTTAAGTAATCATCATTATGGTTCCACAGAGTACTGATAGTAGTACCGACTTTTTGAAAACTTTGTTTCGTGACTAATATGCACCTGAACGTTTCGTTTGATTTCAACTCTCAGGGGGTAACTGTCTCCAGGTTGGGAGCCACTATTTTATGGAGTTTTAGCACCTGCCAAATATGAGCCGAATGGGTTGCCATGTCCGAGTCGTCCTCCTTGTGACCTTAATTTCTATATTTTTGCTGTAGCCGTACGCCACCTCACATCCTACGTAACTGAAGCGGTTAACAACTTCTAAAGCATTTTCATCCATCATTGTTTTCTATTCAATGTACTGTTTTTTTAAGACCAGTGTCAGTTTTTTCGGTTGAGATCTCCATGTCAAGTTTCGCCCTTATCTGTTCCAGTAAGTAAATTATTTTCTGAAGGTCCTTTCCTTTATCTGCTAGAATCACTGCACAGTCAGCATGTAGTAAGTTATCTTAAAGAGTTATCCTGTCTTGGTATGTACAGGATATCCATAAGTAAAGTCCCAGTTTCAAAAAGAATGCTCAGAATGACGTCAAATTTGACCAGCTTGTTGTTGATGCAGGGAGAGACGTCATGGAACAAAACTATTAACGGAAATTTTTCCAATAGATGGTGCGTAAGTGTCTTGACGTAATTAGAATCGGCTACAAATGACAGATGAATCGCAATACCACGACTGTGGTTTGAGTTGCACATTACACTATCCATACTGTTCAATGCGCATGACTGCCCAAGTCGGCAGTCAACATTTGTGGCAAGGGAAACCCATACACTACGCAAGATCGTACCACAGAAGATGGGAAAAATCCGTTTTTGATTGCCCAGGGGCTTAGAACCACATAAAAATCAATTATTGTCCGGGGCCAAAAACCGCTTAAAAAGCAAACTGATATCCCTTTACAATTGTCGTGAGATTGGAGCATGACATGTTCAATATGTTGTGCACCGTTTTCTGCCACAAGCTGAAATCAAGAAACAACAGCTTTCACAACAGATCCGAGTGTGTCGGGGGTCACGTTCAGAACGAGTTGTGCAATGCGTGCCTTCAGTTCATCTACGTACGTAATTGGAGCACTGAACACATCATCTTTCAGATAACCCCAGAGCCAGAAGTCACACGGATTGAGATCAAGTGATCTGGACGGCCACGCTGCAGCATTTCTGAAATGCCTCTGCAACATCCGCGTCACTGGCTGTGCGAAGGAGCGCCATCTTGCATAAAAATTATCCTACTCACACATCCACGTTGTTGAAGGGTTTGAATGACATTGGTTCGAAAAAAAACTCTCGTGGCTTTTATCAGAGACGGTATAGGTAACAGGACCGGCAGAAACTCTCCCCTCGAATAAATACAGCCCTGCGATAAAGAATGCCATCAACCCGCATCACACAGTCACACATTAGCAGTACTAAGTGGTGCCGGTTGATGTGCGTGCTGATCTTCCGTTGGGCATCCTGCAGTTCCGTGTATTGACATGGCCTTGGGGATGATTTTTTTTTCCACATTATGTTCCATGGCTATTCATTGTCCATTTGCATGCGAGCAAGAAATCCCAGAGAGGATGTTTGTCTTGCTGGTAGGTCAGCAGGGGGCAACTCCTGAACATATGTGATTTTACACCGTGATCGCAGGCATGTCCAATGTTCGGTCAGTTCCTCGTTCACTGCATGCTTGCACGATGCCACTCGACCCCTCCTGCAGTGCTGTTTCCACATGTTCGACAGACGTCAGATCAAATACTTTCCTCCCCCTGCCACACTGCACTTCAAAACGAAGTCTCTTAGAATTTTGTAATCATTTTCTCCAGACCCATAGCAAACATTAGACCAGGTATTGATGCTGACGTCGCAAGCGGTATACGAAAACACTGAACGGGTAATTCGGAACGCAAAGCGAGATGAAAATCTAATAGTCATGGGGAACTGGAATGCGATTTTAGGGGAAGGAGCAGAAAAAAGGGTTATGGGAGAATATGGGCTTGGCAGTAGGAAAGAGAGGAGAAAGACTCATTTCTGAAATAAATTTCAGATGGTAATAGCGAATACTGTCTTTACGAATCACAAGAGGAGGAGATATCCTTGAAAAAGGCCGGGAGATACAGGAGGATTTCAGTTAGATTGCATCATGGTCTGGCAGAGATTCCTAAATCATATATTGGATTTTTTTTGTTTTTGTTTTAGGGCGCACAACTTCAACGGTCATTAGCGCCCAGACTACGTTAGGAATGCACCGCGAGGCACAAGTTTAAAACAGCAACTAAAAGGGAAAACACGATAAAAGATCGACAGGCATAGGATTAAAAAAAAACAGCATAATTAAATGTCCTTAGACAGGTTGGTCAATTTGATAAAACGAAGAACGCGAGCAGCTGCTCCTGGTCATCTGCTAAAATGGCATCGAGAGTACATGGCAGGCCAAGATCAAGACGCAGTGTAGTAGAATCCGGACAGGACGTTAAAATGTGGCGGACCGTCAGCAAGTGCCCACATGGGCAGAACGGCGCCGGCGCAGCCGTCAGCATATGGCGATGGCTGAACCGGCAGTGTCCAATTCGTAGCCGGGCCAAAACTACCTCCTCCCGCCGAGAGGGGCGTGAGGAGGACGTCCAAGCCGCGGGAAGAGGTTTCAAGGCCCGAAGCTTGTTGTCGGTAAGTGCAGCCCAATCGGCATGCCACAGCGATAAAATGCGCCGACAAATGACCCTGCTACAATCTGAGGAAGGGACACAACAAAAAACTGTCCGAGGCTGGAGGACCGCAGCCTTGGCCGCGGCATCTGCAGCTTCGTTCCCAGGGATACCGACATGGCCAGGAACCCACATAAAACTAACCGGAGAACCGTCGTCCACCAGCTGCTGAAGAGAGCGTTGGATCCAGTGCACGAAAGGGTGAACTGGATACGGATCACTGAGGCTCTGGATGGCGCTCAGGGAATCAGAGAAGATGACATAAGCAGAATGTCGGTGGCGGCAGATGTAAAGAACAGCCTGGTAGAGGGCAAAAAGCTCAGCTGTGAAGACCGAACAATGGCCATGGTGCCGGTATTTGAAACTTCGTGCCCCGACAATAAAAGAACAACCATCTGTATAAATGAAGGTCATATTAATTAACATCGAACGAAGTTCGACAAAACGGGAGCGGTATACCGAACCGGGGGTAACCTCCTTTGGGAGCGAGCTGAGGTCAAGGCGAACGCGAACCTGAGTCTGGAGCCAAGGTGGCATGTGGCTCTCGCCCACTCTAAGGGTTGCAGAGAGTGGAAAATCAAGGTGTTGAAGGAGGCGACGAAAGCGAACTCCAGGGGGTAGCATGCAGAGACATACAACCCGTATTGACGATCGAGGGAGTCGTCAAAAAAGGAACGATAAGACGGGTGGTCGGGCATTGACAGTAGCCGACAGGCATACCGACAAAGCAGTATATCGCGCCGGTAGGGGAGTGGCAATTCACCGGCTTCAGCATGAAGACTCTCGACGGGACTAGTATAAAATGCTCCGATCGCAAGACGTAAACCCAGATGATGCATGGAGTTGAGGCGGCGTAAGATGGACGGCCGTGCAGAAGAGTATACGAAGCTCCCATAATCCAGCTTTGAGCGGACGATCGACCGATATAGGCGAAGTAGGACGGTTCGATCCGCTCCCCACGACATACCACTGAGAACACGGAGGACATTTAGTGAACGGGTACAACGGGCAGCCAAATAAGACACATGTGGAGACCAGCTAAGTTTCCTGTCAAATGTAAGACCTAAAAATTTTGTTGTCTCCACGAATGGGAGAGCAACGGGACCGAGTCGTAAGGACGGTGGGAGAAACTCTTTGTAGCGCCAGAAGTTAATACAGACCGTCTTCTCGGCAGAAAAACGGAAGCCACTGGCGACACTCCAGGACTAAAGACGGTCAAGAGAACGCTGAAGACAGCGCTCCAGGAAACATGTACGCTGCGCGCTGCAATAGATGGTAAAATCGTCCACGAAAAGGGAGCCTGATACATCAGCTGGGAGGCAATCCATTATTGTATTGATCGCTATGGCGAAGAGAGCGACGCTCAAAACTGAGCCCTGTGGCACCCCATTCTCCTGGCGAAAGGTGTCCGACAGGACAGAACCCACACGTACCCTGAACTGTCGATCCATTAAAAAGGAACGAATAAAAAGAGGGAGGCGACCGCGAAGGCCCCATGTATGCATGGTGCGGAGAATGCCTGCCCCCCAACAGGTGTCGTAAGTCTTCTCCAAATCAAAGAACACAGCCGCGGTCGGGCGCTTCCGCAAGAAGTTATTCATAATGAAGGTTGACAAGGTAACCAGATGGTCAACAGCAGAGCAGTGCCTACGAAATCCACATTGTACAATGGTAAGTAGGCGCCGAGATTCGAGCAGCCAAACCAAACGAGAGTTAACCATTTGCTCCATCACCTTACAGACACAGCTGGTAAGCGAGATGGGTCGATAACTGGAAGGCAAGTGCTTGTCCTTCCCCGGCTTAGGAATCGGTACAACAAAAGACTCGCGCCAGCATGCGGGAACATGTCCCTCAATCCAGATGCGATTATAAGTACGAAGAAGGAAACCTTTACCCGCAGGAGAAAGGTTCTTCAGCATCTGAATATGAATAGAATCAGGCCCTGGAGCGGCTGACCGTGACCGGACAAGTGCATTTTCGAGTTGCCGCATGGTGAAAGGGGCATTATAACTTTCACGATTCGAGGAGCGGAAGTTAGGTGGCCTAGCCTCCTCTGCCTGTTTTCGGGGGAGGAAGGCAGGGTGGTAATGAGCGGAGCTCGAAACCTCTGCGAAAAAGCGGCCGAAGGCATTGGAGATATCCTCAGGGGCCACAAGGACGTCATTCGCGACCGTCAAGCCAGAAACTGGTGAGTGGATCTTAGTGCTAGATAGACGGCGCAGGCTACCCCAGATAACAGAAGAAGGAGTAAAACTGTTGAAGGCGCTTGTGAAAGCAGCCCAGCTGGCTTTCTTGCTTTCTTTAATAATACGACGGCACTGCGCACGTAATCGTTTATAAGTGATACAATGCGCCACTGTAGGGTGGCGTTTAAAGGTGCGTAAAGGACGTCGACGAGCACGTAAAGCGTCTCTACATGCTGCGGTCCACCAGGGGACCGGTACGCGACGTTGAGAAGAATTGGTGTGAGGGATGGAATATTCAGCAGCAGTGAGAATGACTTCCGTGAGGTGTGCGACCTGACTATCGCAGCTTGTGACGGTGTGATCCTGAAAGGTCACCCTGGAAGAGAAGAGCCCCCAGTCTGCTTTGGAGATGGTCCAACTAGATGAGCACGGAGAGGGGGTATGCTGCAGGAGATGGATAACACACGGGAAGTGGTTGCTCGAATATGTATCAGAAAGTGCATACCACTCAAACTGGCGTGCAAGTTGGGGAGTACATATAGACAGGTCTAAATGGGAATAGGTGTGAGATGTGTCCGAAAGAAAAGTAGGGGCGCCAGTATTGAGGCAGACAACATTGAGCTGGTTGAAAAGGTTTGCTAACAGTGAGCCCCTCGGGCAGGATGCTGGAGAGCCCCAAAGGGGATGGTGGGCATTGAAGTCTCCAGTTAACAAAAATGGTGCAGGTAGCTGAGCAGTAAGTTGAATCATGTCTGCCCTGGTAACGGCAGACGGCGATGGAGTGTAAACGGTACAAATAGAAAATGTAGAAGTGGGGAGAGTAATTCTGACGGCAACTGCCTGCAGGGCGGTGTGCAATGTGATGGGATCGTAGTAAATATCATCCCGGACCAGCAACATAACCCCTCCATGAGCCGGAATACCTACCACAGGGGGTAGGTCAAAACGCACAGAGGTGTAGTGTGCCAAGGCAATGTGATCGCATGGGCAGAGCTTCGTTTCCTGGAGGGCTACGACGAGCGGACGGTGCAAGCGGAGCAGCAACTTCAAGTTCTCTCGGTTGGAGCGAATGCTGCGAATATTCCAGTGAATAAGTGCCATCGTGAGAAGAAAAGGAAGATGAAAAAAGGCGTCACCTCGAAGGCCACAGAGTGCCTGGCTTCGACCGAGTACTGCCGCCGCTATCAGTAGGCGGACAGCCATCGTCCATTGGTTCTATAGGTTCATCAGCCATCTCGTTAAAATGGCCGGGAGGAGGAGCTTCCTCCGCCGGTGGACGGCCAGATGCTCGGCTACCAGCGGTGCGGCCAGGCGAAACGGATGACGGCCTGGGGCGGCAACCGCTGGGTGGCGCAGGAGAAGAAATGCGCCGTGGAGGAGAAGGAGAACTGTGCTTCCTATGAGCCTTCTTGGAAGGTCTTTTAGTGGAAGTACTGGTCGACGGCTGAGAGTGCGAGGTACGTAGGAAGTCTGCACGGGACGGTTCATTCTTGAAGGCCCGTGCATCTGATTTCTGGGTCTTCGTCTTGGCAGAAGCTGATGAAGGGGCTGGTGTCTGTGGGGTGATGGGAGGAAGAGGAGACGTCAACCGCGCGATCTTAGCACTGGCCGAACGGACGACCGTGGTGCCGAAGGTCAGGTCGCATGTCTGCATCGCCACCTCCCTGGTAGTCCGAGGAGAGGCGAGGACAGTACTGTACTGTACTTTCCCGCTGGGAGCAGCGCGGGCTTCCTACTAGCAAATAGCTTGCCAGCAGCCGAGGTGGACACTTTCTCTTTGACCCGAATTTCTTGGATACAGCGTTCTTCCTTGTAGATGGGACAGTCGCGGGAGGACGCTGCATGGTCACCCTGACAGTTCACACAACGAGGAGACGGAGGTGGACAGTCACCCTCATGGCCATCCCTGCCACAAGTGACACATTTAGCCGCATTGGAACAAGACTGGCGAGTGTTATTAAAACGCTGACACTGGCAGCAGCGCGTAGGTGTCAGGACATAGGGGCGAACAGAAATAACCTCGTAGCCCTCTTTGATACGCGACGGCAGCTGAACACTGTCAAATGTCAAGAAAAGTGTCCGGGTCAGTACAAGGTCATTGTTGACCTTTTTCATGACCCTATGGACAGCCGTCACGCCCTGCTCAGCGAGGAAAGACTGAATCTCCTCGTCAGTCAATCCGTCAAGTGATCGAGTATAGACCACACCACGAGACGAATTCAAAGTGCGGTGAGCCTCCACCCGGACAGGGAACGTGTACAGGAGTGTGGCCTGAAGCAGTTTTTGTGCCTGAAAGGCGCTCTCAGTTTCTAGTAACAAGGTACCATTACGCAACCTGGTACACGACTTGACAGATCCGGCTATGGCATCTACGCCCTTCTGGATAACGAAAGGGTTGACAGAGGAAAAATCCTTTCCGTCCTCAGGTCGAGAAACGACGAGGAACTGTGCGGCAGGCGGCAGTACTTTTGTCACTGGTGGCTGGTCAAGTTTCCGTTTTTGGGCAGAAGTCGAGAGAGATGGAGAGAAATCCATTGTGGAGGAATCCCCCATGATTGCCAGCGTCTCCGATGGCGCGCTCCTTCCTTGTGGGGACCCTCTCAGAGGGCACTCCCGCCTTAGGTGAATGTTTACACTTCAGGTCACACCTCCCGAGAAACAGACGGAGGGACCAATCGGCATGTTCAGGAGGTATCAGCTCAGGCAATCACCCCTCCCTGGGCCTGGCCTTTACCAGGGGGTATGTGCGTGCCTTACTTGTCTACCCAGGGCGGGGAATTACGCGTTACCCCGTCACCGGCTACGCGTGCGAACGCGTGGGTCGGCCTTCAGGCGCGCACAGGGAGGAAGGAAGAAGAGGAAAAAGAAGAGAGAGAGGGAGAGAGAGGACAGACTGTCTCAAAGGCCGAGGCGGAGACCAGAGAAGGCAAGGAGAAGAAGGCAATGAGAAGGCAAGGAGAAGGAGGTAATGAGAAGGCAAGGACAACAAGGCAATGAGAAGGCAAGGAGAAGAAGACAAGGGAAAGAGTAAGGAAGACAGTGAGATGGAGAAGAGCAAAGAAAGGAACCAACCAAAGTAAGGAAGAAACGAGAAGTGAAAAAGCAAAATGACCGCAAATAGAGGTCGTGGAACCGTCCGTCTCCGGACGCAGGCGCTAACTACCCCCTTGAGGGGGATGGACTCCTTTTAGTCGCCTCTTACGACAGGCAGGAATACCTCGGGCCTATTCTAATCCCCAGACCCGCAGGGGGGAGATATTGGATTGTAAGGTGTACCTTGGCGTATATATCAAATCACAGTATAGTAATGATGAAGAGTAGGCAGAAGTTTAAGAAATTGATCAGAAAGAATCAATGCACGTAGAAGCTGGATATGAAAGTAAAAAGTAATGGAAAGATACTATTAAAATACCTCTGTTACATCAGGCCTGAAGACGACAGCTGAGACTGTTCAAACTGGTTGTCTCGAATAAAGGATATTTTGTGCGTTCTTGGCTTTTGAATGGTTTTAACAATTAAAGCTGATCGCCCTTCAGTACTCTCATGAAGAGAAACTATCTCAACAGAGCACAGAAAAAAAAACATTACTGGCAGCACTTGTATTACTGGCCATTAAAATTGCTACACCAAGAAGAAATGCAGATCACAAACGGGTATTCATTGGACAAATATATTATACTAGAACTGACATGTGATTACATTTTCACGCAATTTGGGTTCACAGATCCTGAGAAATCAGTACCCAGAACAACCACTTCCGGCCGTAATAACGGCCTTGATATGCCTGGGCATTGAGTCAGACAGAGCTTGGATGTCGTGTACAGGTACAGCTGCCCATGCAGCTTCAACACGATACAATAGTTCATCAAGAGTAGTGACTGGCATATTGAGACGAGCCAGTTACTCGGGCACCATTGACCAGACGTTTTCAATTCGTGAGAGACCTGGAGAATGTGCTGGCCAGGGCAGCAGCCGAACACTTTTTGTATCCAGAAAGGCCCGTACAGGACCTGCAACATGCGGTCGTGCATTATCCTGCTAAAATATAGGGTTTTGCAGGGATATAATCAAGGGTAGAGCCACGGGTCGTAACACATCTGAAATGTAACGTCCACTGTTCAAAGTGTCATCAATGCGAACAAAAGGTGACCGAGACGTGTAACCAATGGCACCGCATACCATCACACCAGGTGATAAGCCAGTATGGCGATGACGGATACACACTTCCAATGTGAGTTAACCCCGATGTCGCCAAACACGGATGCGACCATCATGATGCTGTAAACAGAACCTGGATTCATCCGAAAAAAATGACGTTTTGCCATTCGTGCACCCAGGTTCGTCGTTGAGTACACCATCGCAGGCGCTCCTGTCTGTGATGCAGCGTCAACGGTAACCGTAGCCATGGTCTCCGAGCTGATAGTCCATTCTGCTGCAAACGTCGTCGAACTGTTGGTGCAGATGGTTGTTGTCTTGCAAACGTCCCCATCTGTTGACTCAGGGATCGAGACGTGGCTGCACGATCCGTTACAGCCATGTGGCTAAGTTGCCGGTCATCTCGACTGCTAGTGATACGAGGCCGTTGGGATCCAGCACGGCGTTCTGTATTACCCTCCTGAACCCACCGATTCCATATTCTGCTAACAGTCATTGGATCTCGACCAAAGCGAGCAGCAATGTCACGATACGATAAACCGCATCGCGATAGGCTACAATCCGACCTTTATCAAAGTCGGAAACGTGATGGTACGCATTTCTCCTCCTTGCACGAGGCATCACAACAACGTTTCACCAGGCAACGCCGGTCAACTGCTGTTTGTGTATGAGAAATCGGTTGGAAACTTTCCTCGTGTCAGCACGTTGTAGGTATCGCCAGTGGCGCCAACCTTGTGTGAAAGCTCTGAAAAGCTAATCATTTGCGTATCACAGCATCTTCTTCCTGTCGGTTAAATTTCGCGTCTGTAGCACGTCATCTTCGTGGTGTAGCAAATTTTAATGGCCAGTAGTGTACTTTAAATTCAACTGCTAGTAACAAATGAATAGATTAACGAAATAACTATGCTCAAGTATGTATTGCGAATACATAGAAAGAAGGATCCTTTATTGTATGATTATATGATAGCGGAACAAACACTGGTAGCAGTTACTTCTGTAAAATATCTGGGAGTATGCGTACGGAACGATTTGAAGTGGAATGATCATATAAAACTAATTGTTGGTAAGGCGGGTACCAGGTTGAGATTCATTGGGAGAGTGCTTAGAAAATGTAGTCCATCAACAAAGGAGGTGGCTTACAAAACACTCGTTCGACCTATACTTGAGTATTGCTCATCAGTGTGGGATCCGTACCAGGTCGGGTTGACGGAGGAGATAGAGAAGATCCAAAGAAGAGCGGCGCGTTTCGTCACTGGGTTATTTGGTAACCGTGATAGCGTTACGGAGATGTTTAATAAACTCAAGTGGCAGACTCTGCAAGAGAGGCGCTCTGCATCGCGGTGTAGCTTGCTCGCCAGGTTTCGAGAGGGTGCGTTTCTGGATGAGGTATCGAATATATTGCTTCCCCCTACTTATACTTCCCGAGGAGATCACGAATGTAAAATTAGAGAGATTAGAGCGCGCACGGAGGCTTTCAGACAGTCGTTCTTCCCGCGAACCATACGCGACTGGAACAGGAAAGGGAGGTAATGACAGTGGCACGTAAAGTGCCCTCCGCCACACACCGTTGGGTGGCTTGCGGAGTATCAATGTAGATGTAGATGTAGATGTAGAAGTAAAGCCACCAACGTACGGTAGTTGGTCTTGGTTGAAGCAGGTAAGGGCGATAGCCGATAGTGCTATCAATAAATCGATAGCTTAAATCTATTGTTGGCCTTCTTGTGCAAGTCGCACGATTGAAAATCAAAATATATAATTTCACTACTCGGCAACTAGGTGGAAGAGAGGGAGGGGGTAGTAACTCCCTGGACCCCACCTTCGGATTGTCCTTGCTTCCTCCGACCTTTGAACTCTTAACTGGCCGGACTAGCGGAACCTACAGTTTTCGTGGTCTCTGAAGTACAGAGTTATAGAGGTGGAACACAATTTAATGAATAGGAATGAAGGTCCATTCTGTTGTACTTACCATGTAACTACATTTGTTCTAAATGGTAAGGGATTAGTTAGAACTAATCGCATACAACCGATCTGTAAAGCTGTAATGGAAACGCCTACAGTGCCCTTAAAATAAGTTACGGCTTTTGACAGTTCAGCACGGAAAGAGTGGAGGGAAGCGTAGTTGTCAGCATTTACTGGGCGCGTCAGCAGGTTACTACAGTGTAATGATGTCAGGCCTAATCGGCGGTGAACCTAGCAGTCTCGTTTGATTGCGTGAACAGCAAGCCGCATAAGCCGGCGGATCTGCCGTGTTTCTGAAACAATTTTAAAGAAACTATTTGGTAATAAACTCTGATTATCGCACGTCTTATAGTAATGTGCCAGCTTCATGATAAACCGCCTATAATCACGTTAATGGTCTTAGTAATTGCGATATTTCAATAGTAGTAACCCACTGCAAGAAATTCTTAGTTCGCACTGAGAAATAGGTGTCACCATTAATTTGTGTTTGGTGGGTCTTAGGTTGCATATTGCTACGTATTAAATGTAGGTAATATATTGAATCATTCTTTGAACTTTGAAGGATATCGCTGTGTTTCCAATCTCGAGAAAAATGAATGCAAGTAAACCACTCCGTCACGAAATCGTGCACCAGTAAAAAAAAAAAAAAAAACTAGATTAAAATAAGTCATAAATTACTCGTATCTCATAAATGGTCTGAGTTATCGAAGAAAGATTTTTGGCAAATGATAGCGCGCAAAGATGAGTGTGTTTTGTCATGAGATTAATATGCGAAATATTCTTATCTACCACGATATTCAAGCGACTACAGGTTTTTTCAGTGAAATCATGTCATCATTGAGGGCCGTCGATAGCAGGTGAAACGAAAATTATTGTGGGTTTTGCAACAATACAAGTAAAGAAGTTACGTTTATTTTTGTACTGAAAATGGGCTGTTTTATAAACTGTTGACCTGACTTGCAACCCCTCTACTGTATTAACACTATTTCAGGATTCTGTAGCAATTTCAACGGCATTAGAATGTTAGTGAGATGAATATTTCTAAACTCTGCTGTATTTTGACGAAAGAAGCAGATTTTAACATGGCAGCAAGAGAAGTTACGTATTCCTCAAAACTCCTCACAGTCCTTCATGGATGTGTCTCTTCAGTAACCTTCTTGGTGTAGCTGAGAACTACAGTGCTGTTGTGTAACGTTTGCAGTGGCTCCTTTCGTCAGCATTTCAACCTCTATGAACGTAAACTACTAAGGCCTACTTGTTTTTTGCCACGTTACTTTTCACCTTGTCCCATATACTCTTTCGGATTTAAATAAGTGTGATGCGGATGAAGCCTGATCAACTTATGCCCTTTACCGTTCGCCAGTTCGTCGACCTGGTAGCGTGCAGTTTTTGTTTGTACTGCACTACAAGTTCCATTAACTTCGCCTTATATATGCTGGTTCAACTTTATCTCACGGAACATTTCTTTGTAACCAGAGCAAATATCTTCTTTCCTTCACTACATTGTTGGGGACTTATGCACCACAACAGAGTGGTAAGGCTTTTGTCCACTACTTTTTCCGTATTCCGAAGATTGTTTTGCAGCAGAACGTTATCTTCCCAGGCGGTGAATGTCTTCCTGGACGACGTTTGTGTTGCAAATCTCGTGTTCAGATGTGCTGCACTGTTGTTATTAATCCAACGCAAACATAAAACATTTGTTCACAATACCTGACGGCTACAGAGCACTTCAGTGCCACAGAATACGAATTAACAACGAGAACTGACGAACGTTGACCCCTGTGTGACAAAACGTGCTACTGTTTATTCATGGTGTGGCAGTAAGGGCGCTTTAACAGCCGAACCGCAGGCGGTGTGGTAGGGAAAGCCGGCCCGCCATTGGTGTTACCTGGATAACTGCATCACAACCCCAGCCCCGGTCAGCTGATCATCAAAAGTCGCATCTAATTTTAAACGGCCGGCCCCGGTGGCCGAGCGGTTCTGGGCGCTACAGTCTGGAACCGCGCGACCGCTACGGTCGCAGGTTCGAATTCTGCCTCGGGCATGGGTGTGTGTGATGTTCTTAGGTTAGTTAGGTTTAAGTAGTTCTAAGTTCTAGGGGACTGATGACCTCAGAAATTAAGTCCCATAGTGCTCAGAGCCATTTGAACCATTTTAAACGGACTATAACTCCTCAAATAGGGCTTTAGAAAGAAGTCTAGGAATTTTGATGTGGTGTGCAATCCTGTTAGGAAGCACGGAAGCGCAGAAAGGTGTACACACTTGTTATTCGAGTAACACTGCGAATGATTTGCAGCTACGCTGTTAAACTTTTGTGGGTGTATCTCGCAGACAAACAGTGCGTTGCTGCAACGCGGTTGTTCTGTTGGCTGCAGTGGCGAAACTGCCGGTGGCCGGACGGTGCTGCCCCTTTCGGCAGTAGCAGCAGCTGCTGCGCTTGACGGATATACAAGCCAGTTCTAACCTAAAATGTTCGTGCTATAGCACGTGTGTGCGTCCTGATATTTCGCACATGTTAAGAAGTAAAGATGCATCAGATTTTATGTGATCAATAATGACAGGTATTCTGCACTAATTTTCTGGTGAAGGTCTGGAAGTGTCAAGAAGTGCGCACAAAACGAAATTAATAAAAAACAGCACTGTTACGAAATGAAAAACACTGCGCGATTTTGCAATACTGTTCTGTAAGTCGCTATAACATACCATGACAAAAATTTAATTTCCTATTTTACGATGATAACAGCAATTTTTTTTTAAGAGAGACTGCGCGTGCGAAAAGCCCCCCCTCCCCGCTAAGTATAAGATCTATACACGATAGCGGTTCGTGCAGATCGAGACACGGACGGCGATTGCATTGCTGCCCATTCCAAACGACGGCTGCGGTGAGCGCATACACTTGCCGTACGCTTGAAGAAAACGCATGTAATGCAAAGTATGTCTCCCGCTTGCTTGTGCAGAATTTGTCGCCTACCATCACGATCAGCCGTGACAACTCGCAACAAATGGAACAAAAAGTTTCTAAAGACCTGGCTACGATCACGTTAATGCTCGCGTTGGCTAAGAAATTCATACCACAGTGCTGAGAACAATACTAAAAGCTCATTCGCTGTCGAATGCGTGACAGATACTCAGAACAAGTCTAAACTCGACCGCCATCGTTCTTGAATCCAACTATACGCGTATCATGACTGGTAGCGAAAACTGACACGGGTGAAAGTGTAGCATAATGCTATAGAAGCAAAAGCTGTTCAAGGGACATGGGTTCGTTTCCGAGATAACTGCGAGTTGAGATAACTGCGAGTTGATTGACTTCAGTATGAAATATTGACCTAATTAGCATAAACGCATTTGAAATGCGAGCTTTCCGACAAGTCCCCGTCTAATTCGGCTCAAATTTCACCCAAGGTTACTTCAACACATCACAGGTTACAATTTACTGTAGATTCGTATCTGTTTAAAGAGTTCCACGTGCAGGTGCTACAAGACTTCATTAACAGAATAGTTCGCTTTTGTACCACACAAAAAATTATATTGTCCTTTTCAGTTGTACACACAAAAACTTTGATTATATTTATCCATTTTCAACTACTTTTAAGGCAAATTTTCCGAAATTTAACTACTTATTGGTTAATTTTCTTCACGTGTATACAAAACTTAGCATCTGAACAAGTCTTATGTTTAACAGGTTAGTATGAAATTAGATGATATTTTGTGTATTTCTATTCCACTTTTTCTGATACGCACTGAATTAATTTGGAAATTAATAACGGAACTTTTTAATTTTGCTAGTTAAAAAGCAGGAATTCTATATTCTAATTTTATCCACTCTGATTGCATTATGTTAATTTAAGAGAGAGCACATTTTTAATCAGGCAACAGGTCTCGTTTCTTTTGCTATTACTAAAAGCCTTTAAAGATTTTAAGAATTAACTTCCATCGAAATTGTTTCTTCTTTTAATGTTTGGTTATGGAATAAGATTAAGAAATTATTTCTGTTACGAAGGACGGTTTACGTAGTAATTGTTTTAAAAGAAGAAAAACCAACCGATTTCTACGATCATTAGATTCAGATTTATTTTTAAAGCTCTTACCAACAGTGCAGGTAAAAGGCAACTAACTTATGAGGGAAGATGGGAAGTGCAACTGATGTTGCCGAACCGGCATTGAATACGTGTCGAAAACGGTTTTGTGAGCTGATACCATATCATCGTTCAGCATGAAATGGCTCATTGTCGTAGAAATTCCGTATTATGTACTTGTATTACGCTGAGTGTGGATTTCAAAGTTTACTTTCTTCGAGGAGCTAATCAGAGATTGTTGCTACTGACATATGCTATTATGTGTAAGGCGTACACCGAACGGTCGTTAGAAGATTGCTATTGGTACCTACTAAATTTCGACAGTAAGGCTCAATTGACAAAAGAGCGATTAGACTTGCTTTACCAGAACGGCTTTTTGGTACTGAATATTTTGAAGCAAGAGCAACCTATCCTCAATTAATTATAATTATAGATAAGTGGCGTCTGTTCTGTCGGACATGTCTGACAGAACAGACACAGCAAATATCTAAAATTTTGTGGGCTGTTTGATGAAAAAGGTTCAGTGCAGATGCACAGCCAATGACCAAACTCTTACGGGAATCAGAAATCTACGAGTACGGGGTTAATGAGGGTGCGGGGGGGGGGGGGGGCGGGGGGGTGGTGGCGGCGGGGGGGGGGAGGGGGGTGGCCCGGGGGATGGCCCGGGGAGGAGGCGGCGGGGGTCGGGGGAGGGGGGGGTCGTTGCAGTGCGGAGAGCGTGAAGTTACGGATTATTTGGATCTGCCGCAAAGAATGTACAGATTGCCGCAATTCAAGAGAAGTGGAGCACTAGGTTTCGAGTACCGATCCGGTACAAATTTTCAGCTCTCGTCGTTGCATTGCCACAATGCCCTGTGCGGCTGGAAGTTATTGATACGTTTCCTTCCTATCTCTTTCCTATCCCGTTTCCTTTTAATTTCCTTTCACCCCAGTTAATCATGTAATTAATTATAATTCTACCTTTAGAGCCACAGATTCATCTCGATTTGATACCCTACTGACATTCTGTTTACAGATGCGAAGGGTGCTATCTCTCGACCTAACGCAATGTAACAAGACAACAGTTTGTATTGGCAGGAATACAGAGTATGTCCCGCAGGTTACTCAGTTTTGGATCGTTCACAACAGTTATGGATAGCTCTGTTTCCATTTTCTGCGTAGTATGCATGCTTTATGTTGGGCAGTTTTAGAGGGAGCTGCAGGCGCCAGAAGAAAGGAGATATCACCCTGCATAGAATGCCCCGGAGAGTCACCAAGTGATGGATGACATGCTGAGATAAACGCTAGATATCCCAGATTCACGGTCGTTACTGTGTACTTGGCCATAGAGATGCTGAATGTTGTGCCAATACTCATGAATGCCCGCTCTCCAGGCCACCTGTTCCAAGAGTGCAATGAAAGTAGTAAAAGTGCACTACACAATGGAAATTAACGAGTGTCAACCATTTGGCTCTGAGGGAACGTCGTATCTCTTGTCACATATGACCTTTCGCACTGACGCACGCCTATCGAAGGAAGACAACATCGTTGCCGAAGCCTCTCTGCAGTATTTCATGTACGGGGAGCAATCTTAAAACCAACCAACTGTTACTTTGCAGCTACCGTTTTTATTCAGTAGAGAAATTGGTATCTAAAAATGTTTAGCATGCACCCTGTAAAAAGCAATCCAAGTAATACACTTATCACTATTAACAAATTAATGGAAATTTCTTTATTCGGTAAACTATACTGTGAAGGGGGCCATGTATACACGTCTAAAAATAAATTACGCAGAATTTCAAATGTAAACTGAATAATTCCAAGTCATCTGGATATGTCTTGTACGTTAACTGGGGACCTAGAAACGACGGAGAGGCTCCGTCCCCGCCGCAGCCGCAGTGGTCCACAACCCCACGACGACTACCGCAGTCCACTTCACCCCTCCACCGCCCCACACCGAACCCAGGGTTATTATGTGGTTCGGCCCTCGGTGGACCCCCCCCCCCCCCCCCCCCCCCCCCCCCCCCCCCCCAGGGAACGTCTCACACCAGGCGAGTGTAACCCCTGTGTTTGCGTGGTAGAGTAATGGTGGTGTACGCGTACTTTGAGAACTTGTGTGCGCAGCAATCGCCGATATAATCTAACTGAGGCGGAATAAGGGGAACCAGCCCGCATTCGCCGAGGCAGATGGAAAACCGCCTAAAAACCATCCACAGACTGGCCAGTTCACCGGACCTCGACACAAATCCTCCGGGCGGATTCGTGTCGGGGACCAGGAGCTCTTTCCTGCCCGGAAAGCCGTGCGTTAGACCGCACGGCCAACCGGGCGGGCCTGGATATGTCTTACAAGCAACTGTTAGAACAGAACAACAACGCACCTACCTATGCAATCAACAATTTGCTGACCATGACAACGAGTACACCATTTATGCAAAGGTAAGAAATGATAGTTGCAATTGTTGTTCTTTTTAAAGTGACGTTTTATCAAACTGACGCACGCAGATTTACACATATCCATATTATAATTTATTACGCCAAGATAGACTAATTACTACAATATTCACATTGCCGGTTTTGGCAGTTTACTACCGTTTCCAAGTAAGATAATTAATCTATTAACAGCTTCGTCATGACATGTGACTGACTTCTCTGATTTGGGAAGATTGAAATAATGAATTAGTGTAGATGGTATGTGTGCCCAGACGATATAGGATATCTAAAACCCTTAGGTTCACAATTATACGGACGTCAGAGTTTGAGTAGTAGTAGTAGTAGTTTTCAGTTCGAAGACTGGTTTGATGCAGCTCTCCATACTACTCTGCCTCGTACGAGCCTCTTCATCCCCGAATAACTAATGCAACCTACATACTTCTGAATCTGCTTGCTGTATTCCTCTCTTGCTCTCCCTGTACAACTTTTACGCCCCACACTTCACTCCAACACTAAACTGGTGACCCCTTGATGTCTCAGAATGAGTTCTATCAACAGATCCCTTCTTTTGATCGAGTTGGCCACAAATTTCTTGTCTCCCCAATTCTATTCAGTACCTTCTCATCAGCTACATAATCTACCCATCTAATCTTGTGCCGCACCACATTTCAAAAGCTTTTCTCTTCTTGTCTAAACTATTTATTGTCTGTGTTTCACTTCCATCATGCCTACACTTCACATAAATAATTTCGGAAGAGACTCCCTAACAATTAAATCTATATTCAATTTTAATTGTATTGCCATTGCCAGCCTACATTTTATATCCTATCGACTTTGTCCATCAGTTACTTTACTGACCAAACAGAAAAATCATCTACTACCTTAAGTGTCTTGTTTCCTTAATCTAATTCCCTGAGCATCACCTGATTTAATTCGACTATGTTGTATAATCCTCGTTTTGCTTTTGTTGATGTTCGTTTTATATCCTCCTTTCAAGACACAGTCCACTCCTTTCAATTGATCTTCCAAGTACTTTGCTGTCTCTGACAATTATGTCATCGGCAAACCTCAAGACTAATTTCTTTCCCCTAGACTTTAATTCCTACACTACATTTTTCTTTCGTTTCTTTTACTGGGAACAGACTACAACCCTGTCCTAAATTACTGCTTTCCTTTCAGGCCCCTCGATTCATAACTGCCATCTGGTTTTTGTACGAGTTGTAAAGAGCCTTTCGCTCGCTGTACTTTACCCCTGTTGCCTCCAGAATTTCAAAGAGAGTATTCCAATCAACACTGTCAAAAGCCTTCTGTAAGTCTATACATGTGATAAACGTGGGTTTGCCTTTCCTTAACCTATCTTCCGTGAGACTTCCTGGGGTCAATATTGTGTCGCGAGTTCCTACATTTCTCCGGAATGCAAACTGATCTTCGCCGAGATCGACTTCTACTAGCTTTTATATTCTTCGGCCAAGAATTTGTGTTAATAGTTGGCAATCGTAGTTCATTAAACCGATAGTTCTGTAATTTTCACACTTGTCAGCATCAGCTTTCTTTGGAATTAGAATTATTTCACTCTTCTTGAAGTCTGAGGGTATTTCGCCTGTCTCATACATCTTGCATATCAGATGGAAGGGCTTTGTCATGGCTGGCTCTCCCAAGGGTATGAATAGTTTCAGTAGTTCTGACGGAATATAGTCTACTCCCAGGGCCTTGGTTCGACTTAGATCTTTCAGAGCTCTGTCATATTCTTCTCCTAGTATCGTATCTCCCATCATCATCTACCTCCACTTCCATTTCTGTAATATTGCATCCAAGAATATATCCCTTGTATAGGCCCTTTATATACTCCTTCCACCTTCCCGATCTTTGCCTAGGAGTCGTTTTCCATCTGAGTTCTTAATATTCATACAGGTAGTTCTCGTTTCTCCAAAGGCCTCTTTAATATTTATGTAGGCAGTATATGTCTTTCCATAGTGAAATTTGCTTCTAAATCCTTACATTTGACCTCTGGCCATATCTGCTTAGCCGTTTTGCACTTCCTGTCAATTTGATTTTTTAAACGTTCGTATTCCTTCCGCCGGCTTCATTTGATGCATTTTTATATTTTCTCCTGTCATCAAGTAAATTCAATATCTCTTACGTTATCCAAGGTTTGCTAATAGGCCTTGTCGTTTTACATGTTTGAAGTTCTGCTACCTTCGCTATTTCAACTCTTAAACCTACCTATTCGTCCTCTACTGTCACTCTTTTCCCTCTTCTTGCCATCCGTTGCCTACTGCTCTCTGACACTCTCAGCAACCTCTGGTTCTTTTAACTTGTCCAGGTCCCATCTCCTTAATTTCCTACCTTTTTCCAATTTCGTCAGTTATCTGCAGTTCATAACCAATTGTCTTGTAATTTGTAATCTGGTTCCTAAATCTCGGTCTTACCATTATATCATCAAACAAACCACCTGATGTGTCCAGGTCTCTTCCACGTATACAACCTTTTATAATTCTTAAACCAAGTATCATGCTTTGTGCTGAACTCTACCAGGCGACTTCCTCTTTCACTCCTTTTCCGCAGACCATATTTACCTACTATTTTTCCTTCTCTTCGTTTTCCTGCTACCGAATTTCATTCCCCCATCTCTATTAAACTTTCTTCTCCCTTAGCTACCGTAATAATTTCTTTTATCTCGTCATACATTTCTTCAATCTCTTCATCATCTGCTGAGCTAGCTGGCATATAAAGTTTTACTACTGTGGTGGGTATGGGCTTCGTGTATATCTTGACTACAACAATGTGTTCACTATGCTGTTCTTAGTAGTTTACCTGCATTCCTATTTTCTTATTCATTATTAATCCTACTCCTGCATTACCCCTATCTGATTTTGTGTTTATAACACTATTCATCAGGCCAGAAGTCCTGCTTCTCCTGCCACCAAATTTCATAATCCACACGTATATAACTTCAACCGATCCATTTCCCTTTTTAAATTCTCTAACCTAAATACTCGATTAAGTGATCTAACATTCTACGTTCCGATTCGTAGACCACCAGTTTTGTTTCTCCTGAGTAGTCCCCGCCCGGAAATCCGAATGGCAGGACTGCTTTACCTCCGGAATATTTTACCCAAGAGGACACCACTGTCATTTAACTGTACAGTAGAGCTGCATGTCCTCGGGAAAATTTATGGCTGTAGTTTCCGCTTGCTTTCAGCTGTTCGCAGTACAAGCACAGCAAGGCAGTTTTGGTTGATGTTACAAGGCCAGATCATTCATCCAGACTGTTGCCCCTTTAACTACTGAAACGGTGGCTGCTCCTCTTCAGGAACCACGCGTTAGTCTGGCCTCTCAGCAGATACCCCTCCGTTGTGATTGCACTTGCGGTATGGCTGTCTGTACTGCTGAGGCACGCAAGCCACCCCACCGACGGCAAAATCCATGATTCATGGGGGCGGGGGGGGGGGGGGGTTGTTGAATATTTAGAGATGAGGTACCATTGCCCGGAAAGGACTGTTTAAGGTGTATTCACTGATAACGGTGAGAGAGACCCGTCTTTTTAACTTGCTTGCGCTTCATAACAAACAACTACCAGCACGTAGAGGGTGTCCCAGGGGTGGCTAGTATTCAATAATTCGAAGCAAACAAATCTAGTAAGCATAGGCTCTAAAAAGAATACGTTAAGAGCATTTCATTTTCGATACTGTGAAAGAAATCTCCTCTACTATAAAGTCTTTGGTTTCCATATTTTGAAAGGTGGTAATATGGGCCAAAAAAAGAAAAAATGTCCAGTAAATATGCATAACCTGTTCATTTCGCTGCTGTTAAACATTTCTTCCACTGAAGAAAGTTCCCATGTATTTCATAGTCCATATGTAATGGATTTTTTCCTTGTTTTGATCCATACTACCTTCTCCAAAAATGTGGAAACCAAAGATCTTGCAGTAGAAGACACGTTTCACAGTATCGAAAATGAGTAAGTGCTCAAAGCTCTTAAGGTATGCATTTGGAGCCCATGTTGGTCAGATTTTGTTTTCTTATTTTAGTCCATACTACCACCTCTGATAGATGCCTACCCTACAATTTTTGCATCTACTACACTTAGAGATGTATCAGAACTATTTTCGTTTATAACTTTCGATACGGTCGTTTCCTTGTCCAGCGTCCCTAACCTCAAATTGAAACACCTTTCTTCGTATTGCCTAAAAGTTTTATCATCATCAGTGAACCACCTTGTATAATACAAAATTATTCATCTTACACTCTGCAGCAGAGTGTGCGCTGACATGAAACTTCCTGGCAGATTAAAACTGTGTGCAGGGCCGAGAGTCGAACTCGGGATCTCTGACATTCGCAGGCAGGTGCTCTATCGACTATGCTATCCAACCAAGACCTATCCTCACAGCTTTACTTCCACCAGTACGTGCAAGTTTCTCAGAACTCTTTTGAAGTTTGAAAGGTAGGAGACGACGTAGGGAGAGGTCCCATAGTGGAATCTCGGTCCGCCACACAGTTTTCTTCTGTCAGGTACTTTCATAAGATGATGGTTGACAGTCAAGGAGAGATTCATCAGCAAGTACGTGCCACCTACACCATACAATGCATTGGATCTAAGGATATAATCTGTACAGCACTCAACCAATGTTGTGTGCAAACAATGTTGACAAATGATTCTGAACTCAGTTTTCTGTCGATGGATTACGCTGTTATTGGATGCTTTGAGAGTAGGTTTGAACAGTCGCTATGAGCTTAAGTTGTTGCTAGAAGATAGTAAAACGTTCTTATTAATATAAAACTACTGATCTTCAACTACTACTTCCTTATTTCAAACTAAGGATCCTTTGAAATTCTGATCCTGAAATGTTTATACCACAATGCGCACAGATAATGTGAAAGTCATGAGTTTTACAGTGCAACTACAAGTGGCTCTGTTCGAGAATATCAGTGACGGCTGCCTGTATAAAATCTACTGACGATCTAATGATAATGACCACTTGTTTAAAAGCAGGTTGGTCCATCTCCGGAACGCAATACATCAGCGATTTTGAGTGGAGCGGATTCAACAAGTCGTTGGTAGATCCGGATATGTGGCACCAGACGTAAATGCTTGCTTGTCAGTTCAGTGCTGGCGCCCATTAAGTCCCATACGTGTTTCACAGTGTACAAGCCAGGTGACTGTGGAGGCAGAGACATCGACGTGAGTCCAGCTGAATGTCCTCCCACATTAAGATGATGTACCAATTGACCTGTGTCCTTGACGCGGTAGTGTTTAGAGCACCTATCCGCTTGGAACACGGCCATGACCATTGACCTTGTATAACAACCAGTTAAAATGTTTCCATTGATCTACCATATCTCAATTGTTCGTTTTTTTGTTTTTATTTTAGGGCGCCCTTGTCAGAATTGTAAAACACGAGGACAAGTGAAAAACTACTACACTTCAATCCCAAGAGAAGACAGCGGGAAACAGGGACATGGAGAAAGGTCTCTAAAATACGTCATAGAGAAACGGAGGCCCAGAACTAAAAATTAAATGGACTTCGCCCTATTGCTACGACGGATGAAAAGTAAAACGCGGTCGACAGCCCGCTCATCGTTCGCTAAAACGGCCGATAACTTACTCGACAAACACAGAGAGGAAAGTAAGCGGTTAAAAATAGGACACTCCGTCAGTAAATGACGGACAGTTGAAGGTTGGGCACAATGTGCACAAAGGGGTGGGGGAGTACCATTTAACAAATGTCGATGGCTAAAAAGACAGTGCCCAATCCGCAACATAGTTAAAATGATCTCCTCGCGGCGACAGGGCCGGGAGGGGGCCGTCCAACCCGCTAGGAGAGACTGAATAACCCGGAGCTTGTTCCCATGAAGGGAGGATCAGTAGTGATTCCAAAGTGTCACCGCCTGCTGACAGACGGCAACACGGAGATCATCGGAGGAAATGTAAGAACTAGCGGGCTGAGGTACGAGGACTGCAGCCTTGGCAGCAGCGTCGGCAGCCTCATTTCCTGTCAGATCGACGTGTCGAGGAGCCCACTTAAACATCACAGCGGCTCCATCAAGGGTGAGCAAGTAACAGCTTTCCTGGATCCGTTGCACTAAGAGATGGATGGTGTGCAGGGCACAGAGGCTTTTAAGGGCGCTAAGAGTGTCTGAGCAGATGACGCAACTGAAAAACCTGTGTCGCCGGATGTAATGCGCGGTCTGATAAAGGGCGAAGGGCTCTGCTGTAAATACTGAGCAGTGTTCCGGATGCCGATACCGAAATACGACGAAGGCTCACCCGACACCATGGTCAGTTCGAGAAGCCATCATTGTCCACGAAGATACTGTCGCGAAGTTCCAAGTGAAGGTCGTGAAACTAAAGGCCATAGAGCGAAGCTGGTTTCATTAGGAAGCAAGAGCAAATAAGCAGTTGTTAGGATCCCACTTAGTAAATGAATCTACCTTTTTTACTTCCGGTACGATGGACGTGGAAGCATTATGGCCAAATTTTAAACACATTGTAAATCACGCATTGTAAATCACGCATTGTAAATCACGCATTGGACAAGTATGTGCCGAAAAAGTTGGTTACGGACGGAAAAGACCCACCGTGGTTTAACAGCGCAATTCGGAGAATGCTCAGGAAGCAAAGGCAGTTGCACTCGCGGTAGAAGAAAGATCGGGAGAATGAGGACAGGCAAAAGTTAGTAGGAATTCGTGCTGCTGTAAAAAGAGCGATGCGCGAAGCATTCTACCTTAGCAAAGAATCTTGCTGAAAACCCAAGGAAATTCTGGTCTTACGTAAAATCGGTAAGCGGGTCGAAGGCTTCCATCCAGTCACTCACTGATCAGTCTAGCCTGGCAACGGAAGACAGCAAAACGATAGCTGAAATTTTAAATTTAGCAGTTGAGAAATCATTCACGCAGGAGGATCGTACAAACATACCGCCGTTTGAGTCTCGTACAGATTCCCGTATGGAGGACATAGTGATAGACATCCCTGGGGTTGTGAAGCAGCTGAATGGGTTGAAAATAAATAAATCGCCAGGTCCTGATGGGATTCCAATTCGGTTTTACAGAGCGTACTCTACCGCATTGGCTCCTTACTTAGCTTGCATTTATCACGAATCTCTTGCCCAACGTGAAGTCCCGAGCGACTGGAAAAAAGCGCAGGTGACGCCTGTATATAAAAAAGGTAGAAGGACGGATCCTCCAAATTACAGACCAATATCCTTAACATCGATTTGTTGCAGGATTCTCGAACATATTCTCAGTTCGAATATAATGAATTTCCTTGAGACACAGAAGTTGCTGTCCATGCATCTCATGGCTTTAGAAAGCATCGCTCCTGCGAAACGCAACTCGCCCTTTTTTCACATTATATCTTGTGAACCATGGATGGAGGGTATCGGACGGATGCCATATTCCTTGACTTCCGGAAAGCGTTTGACTCGGTGCCACACTGCAGACTACTAACTAAGGTACGAACATATGGGATTGGTTCCCAAGTATGTGAGTGGCTCGAAGACTTCTTAAGTAATAGAACCCAGTACGTTGTCCTCGATGGTGAGTTCATCGGGGTGAGGGTATCATCTGGAGTGCCCCAGGGAAGTGTAGTAGGTCCGCTGTTTTCTATCTACATAAATGATCTTTCGGATAGGGTGGATAGCAATGTGCGGCTGTTTGCTGATGATGCTGTGGTGTACGGGAAGGTGTCGTCGTTGAGTGACTGTAGGGGGATACAAGATGACTTGGACAGGATTTGTGATTGGTGTAAACAATGGCAGCTAACTCTAAATATAGATAAATGTAAAATACTGCAGATGAATAGGAACAAGAATCCTGTAATGTTTGAATACTCCATTAGTAGTGCAGCGCTTGACACAGTCACGTCGATTAAATATTTGGGCGTAACATTGCAGAGCGATTTGAAGTGGACAAGCATGTGATGGCAGTTGTGGGGAAGGCGGATAGTCATCTTCGGTTCATTGGTAGAATTTTGGGAAGATGTGGTTCATCTGTAAAGGAGACCGCTTGCAAAACACTAATACGACCTATTCTGGGGCACTGCTCGAGCGTTTGGGATCCCTATGAGGTCGGATTGAGGGAGGACATAGAAGCAATTCAGAGGCGGGCTGCTAGATTTGTTACTGGTAGGTATGTTCATCACGCGAGTGTACGGAAATGCTTCAGGAACTCGTGTGGGAGTCTAGAGGAAAGGTGATGTTGTTTTCGTGAATCGCTACTGAGGAAATTTAGAGAACCAGCATTTGAGGCTGACTGCAGTACAATCTTTCGCGGAAAGACCACAAAGATAAGAGAGATTAGGGCTCGTACAGAGGCATGTAGGCAGTCATTTTTCCCTCGTTCTGTTTGGGAGTGGAACAGGGAAAGAAGATGCTAGTTGTGGTACGAGGTACCCTCCGTCACGCATGGTGGATTGCGGAGTATGTATGTATATGTAGAAGGCAAGGGTGAATACGAGCCGCCGCACGAAGCCAAGGTGGTGAAGGGTTTACACCCACCGGGAAAGTAGCAGGGAGCGTGAAGTTAAGCTGTCAGAACAAGAGCAGACAAGAGATAACAGAAGAGGGACGCGCCCCATATTGTCGATCAAAGGGAATCATCGAACAAGGAGGCAAAGGACGGGTGGCCACGCATGCCACTCAAACGCCATGCATATCTGATGAGAATGTAAAGGTGATAGAACAGCGGTAGTTCGGCAACTTCTGGATACAGACTCTCAACTGGGATAGTGTAAAAGGCGTCAGTGGCCAAACGGATCCCACGATGGTGGATAGTATTGAGACGGCGTAAGAGGGACGGATGTGCAGATACATAAAAGAAACAACCATAGTCTAGTTTCGAACGGACAAGGGTGCGGTAAGAATAGAGATGGTGGTTCGATCTGCACCCCAGGAAGTACCATTGAGGACACGTCGGACATTGAGGGACCGCATACAGCGGGCTGCCAGGTAAGACACATAGGAGGACCAAGAAAGTTTCCTATCGATTATGAGCCCCAGAAATTTCGTAGTTTCAGCGAACGGAATTCATGACATGGGTGGACAATGTAACTAGATGGTCAACTGCAGAACGGCGCGCACAAAATCCACACTGTGCAGTGGTTAGCAAACTGCGTGACTCGAGCCAAGTACCAGCCAGGCACGAATTGTACGTTCCATCACCTTTCTGGTGAGAGAAATTGGGCGGTAGATAGAAGGAAGGTGTTTTTTCTCACCGGAGTTAGGTATGGATATGACCGGCTTCACGCCAGCGTATCCAATCTCAATGACCCATGTCTATGCCAATTGTAACTGACAATTTCGCTGGGTCAACGTGGAAACAGAGATCGCCTGCTGCGGAGTCCCATGTTCAACACTGTTCGCTGAACGTTGTTCCCCGAGACCCTTTTCCCTGCACCAGGGTTTATTGTGTCGTCAAATCTGTTACAGATCGCCACCTACCCTGCGTTACAGAGCAGGCAAGCCTCCGATCACACTTTCCGTGATGAGGGGTGCACGTCCAACAACTCGTCGTCTACTTGTGGTTTCGCTGTTCTTTAAACACTCTCCTAGATGTTCATGACAGCAGCACGCGAATAGCCGACCAGCATCACCTTTTCCGAGAAGCTCTTTGTCAAAGTCGCTTATATCAACTGATTTACCAATCTGCAGCCCGTGTCGTCACTAGAACGATTCCCCATTTGCCTGTTTTCCGTTTTTATAGTTTCCTTACATACGGAGGCATTCAGTCTAGCGATTGGCAGTGGTAATACAGTTATGAATCATCAGCCTGCACACGTCTGCAGACATGTCACCTCCATTTCACTGTTTGCTTGGTTTGTTAACGTCACACGTCTATAGCCACAAGTCACGAACATGAAATGAGTTGCATGCTCCATTTTGAAATCCTTGCGCACACGTTAGAGAAGTGTGTTGATACTAATTCTTATTAAAAAATAAGCGATTATGTGTTAATTTCCTATTCTACCAGTAGTTTACTTGCTGAACAGTTGGAAACAGCTACAAATCAAAAAAGTTAGAGGAAAGAATGAAATATTTCGTACTATCTGCACGATCTATCGAATCTCTGAAAGTAGGGAGTTCATCATACCTGAGGTGAGCGTTATGTTTCAGTAAGTATGTGAGTAACATAGCTGTTATTCACGTGCGCTAGAGATTGTCTGCTGTATTTCTTCGTAAAATAAGTACAATGGAGATGTGATACGTTCCCAGAGGAGAAATATCGTTAATGATGACGTAAGTTCTGTAAAGAATAGGAGCAGAGACCTTACTACTCCTTTACAAAAACATGTGGAATGAACAGCTCAGATTACGTTAAGACATCCCAAGAGCGATGTATTCCAATTTTCCCAGATATACACATTGCGGCACCTTCGGCAGTCCACATCACACACTTGGAAAAATAAGATTCGCACCCTTGCTGCCGACGAAGTAAATATATCGTCATCGAGGTAACCGTATCTCGATAGAAGAAGTGATTTCTTGAAATTAGTAAGGCATGGAGCTTAATCCACTTTTTCCTCTTCTAACACTGCGATTAAAATTCAATCGATTGGATATGGAACATAATGTATGAGCGGAAATATCGACATACATTCATTTGTAACTATGGACCGTAAAAAGATGAAAGAACGAAAGGAGAAAATTAGCCTCCTCTTAATTGGAACCAGCTTTGCACTTGTCGTAACTGATTTGGGGTTCTATGCACAGACTAAATCTGCATGGATGGACAGGGCTTGGAACGCCGACTTCCCGAATGCGAATTCAGCGTCTTACACGTATCACTTTGCCACCATCCTCTATGAGTAACTTGAAACGTACTGCCCCGCTCCCCCAAAAAAAGAAAAAAAAAGGAAGTAGACTAGTAACTGGGAGGCAAAGCGAAAGCGTGTGGAGAAACTAAACATACTGGAAAGAAGCATTGACATCATGATGCTTTAGAGGAACAGGAACATGGTAAGGCTGTGGATGCTTCTTAAGGCCGTTTTCCATCTACATCGGTGAATGCGGTCTGGTTCCCCTTATTCCGCCTCAATTACACTGTGTCGGCGAGTGCTGCACAAACACCGTTTCCACGTAAGCGTATACCATAATTATTGTGACATGCAAAACATTTGGGATTACGCTCGTCAGGTATGAGACGTTCCCGGGGGGGGGGGGGGGGGGGGGGGTTCACTGGGGGCCGAACCGCACAATAACCCTGGGTTCAGTGTGGGGCGGCAGTGGGGTGGGTGGACTGCTGTGGCCTGTTGTGTGGTGTGTGGTTGTGAACCACTGAGGGCTATGGCGGGACAAAGCCTCTCCGTCGTTTCTAGGTCCTTGATTTAATACATACATACGTGCGAATGCAAGAGATGCAAAATTGCATTACTTCTGGCTGTATGCTTAGAACAATATCACTCCATTGAACGTTACTGATTTGTGATGCCGCTTTTTGTAATTATAGGAGTACTAATTATGTGAATTATGAATGTATTCAGGAATTGGAGATAAACTGTACTGATTTATATTGTACTGACTGCTGATAAACATTTTGTGGTATTTCTAACAATTACTTATCAGCTATTTCACAAAATTAAACGCGTTGGATCTCACATGCACATACATTCCGGAAATTCTCCACGATTGGTACATCGTTGGCTCGATTTGGCGAACCGTGGAATGGCTCGAAGACTATGTGATCGTGTTTACATTTTGGGCACAGTCCGTTTGAACTTAAATCATAGGTTGAGGGGTTAAAATGCAGCCAATATGCATCCGTACATTTACTCATTGTCACTAACGTTCTGGGACGGTGTCACACGTTCATTAGTAGTGGCTCCATTTCTATCTCAACGGATCTCCAGCACCCCCTCTGCCCAGTGGTAAATTTACGACAGTCAAGTAAGCGATATTTTCTCACTGAAGGCTGCAGCTCTATATGTGCCGTTTCTTCCCTCCATACGTCTAATGATTCACATTTTATGCCTTTTCTTGAATTTCTTCACTTTTCTATCTTATGAAGAATGCAATTTTGAAATCATCCAACAAGGTTGCAAATTATTTACTAATGGCGAACTAGGGTCGCGCAGATACCGATATAAAGGCGCACATTATTTGAAAGACTTTAGTGAATGATTCATGTTATCCATCGTAGAATTCTTAAATTATCATCAGGTATAAAGTACAAAATAAAAATCATCCAGTAGTTGAACCTAATTATGATTAAATAAAGTGAATGATATGTACTAACCACTGTGTGACTACACGAATGTTCGTAACATATCAAATACAACCTAAAATCGTAATAATTTTAGTTAATGGATGTATTGGAACTATGAATTAGTATTTACGGAAGAATTACTTATCGCACATTCTAAGGTATCGCAAAAGACGAGCTCCTGTAGTTGTTCCTCTTTAATAGATGACATAATATGCAATCTCCGTTAATTAAATGAAAAATATTTTCGTGCAACAGCTCGAATGTGCTTACTAACTGACCGTTGTATCTATGGGTAGTCTGAGTTACCGAGTTTAAGCGCCACATTTTAGGAGTCCCAATCTTTCTTTTAAAGACTACGGAACGCACCTAAATTACAAGCGCAAGAAAATTTGAATTTACAAGACATGGAAGTCGTCGAAACAGTAGCTTCGAATGTAGAAGGTCGTCAGCCTAATTAGTCAACGAAAGGAAAGTAGTAAAGAACACAGAGCTATTTAACATACGTACTGTAATTGGGAGGCACTATAAATCCAAACTGTAAACAAATTTAGTATTATACTAGGTGGTAACTGAAACGTGGACAAATGACTGAAATACACAACCAAGCCTTTAGGTAGGCAACCTGCAGCGGGGATTTTGCAGCATAAACCTTGAACTGTGTTCGCCGTTTGGTAACATAGATGATTATCCGAACCTAAACCTTAAGCACTTTCGTGTAGCAAAATTCAGGTGCTATTTTTAAACATTTTTTTTTTGTAAAACCGAAACTGAACGTGTGCAAGAATTAATCTCTAACGTTTTAATTAGTAGTTTTCAATGTATAACAATAATTGCCAACAATGGAAATTAATTTGAGTCTATAAATGAAGCGGATAGTCGCCGGTATGATTTTGGTAAGTGATAAGTAAATAATTTTTGTTAAACCCCATTGTGTTATACAGCACGGCGAAGTCAAAAGAAAATAAAGTAACATCGATTGTGCCCAACGGAGCGTAAAAACACCTCAAGTCCTTTCAAAATGCATGTAAGGTGTATCAGGCTGGAATTTCTACGCCAGTAGCAACTGGCTACAGGCGACCTTTTAAGATGAAACACGTTTTATGCTCCATCGGGCAGATGGCCATTTGCGTGTACGGCACTGCAATAATCGTCGAAAGCGTCCAGGCCGGAGTAGGGAGCGTTATGGTCTGAGAAATGGTTTCCTGGGGTTCCCTGGGTGATCTCGTCATTCTGGAAACCCATTAAGCAACTACACTTGGGGACCACGTCAACAGCTACAATACAATTAGTTGTTCCTCGGCACCAGCAGGACAATGCAGCATGTCACACAGCTCGCGGAGTACGTGCGTGGTTCAAAGAGCACTCGGATGTGTTTACCGTACTTCCCTGGCAACCAAACTTCCAAGATTTAAACCCAATCTAGAATCTGTGGGACCACGTCAATCGAGGTATTCGTGCCGTGCATCCTCAACCGGGAAACCTGCTGCAGCTGGCCACATCCCTGTCATTACCTTCCAGCACCTCTCTGATACTCTTCCAGCACGTCTCGCAGCGGTCCGAGATGCAAAAGGTTCTTATTCAAGGCTTTTGAGTGTTGGTCCTAATGTGAATGACACAGTAAATTCGAGACTGTGACAGTTTCTCTCTTTCTTGTGTATTCTTTCTTCTTTCTCAGTTAATCATAAAATTTACATGCGGCAGTATGTTATAAAATGTATCGCATGAAAGACAATATTTGTTTGTAGACAATTATTAGGGGAGGGAGATGTGAGGTCTATTAGCTAGAGCAAAGATTTATTTCATGAATGAGGAAAACCAGTCAGCCGCGTGAGGGCATTGCATAATTCATTGGCGACAAGTTAAACTTTATGCCGCTCGGGACTCAAATCCGGATTTCCTCCTCCTCCTCCTCCTCCTCCTCCTCCTCCTCCTCCTCCTCCTCCTCCTCCTCCCCCCCCCCATTTTTAGGCGAGCGGTCGCTTTAATAACTTTGGCTCCTCTGCTGTCCGAGCACACTTCCTCCCTCCCCCCCTTCCCCCTCCCCGGCCATTTTCCTGATTGCTCACAAGAGGTTCAAATGGCTCTGAGCACTATGGGACTCAACTGCTGAGGTCATTAGTCCCCTAGAACTTAGAACTAGTTAAACCTAACTAACCTAAGGACATCACAAATATCCATGCCCGAGGCAGGATTCGAACCTGCGTCCGTAGCGGTCTTGCGGTTCCAGACTGCAGCGCCTTTAACCACACGGCCACTTCGTGCTCATAAGAGGTCGGACCTAATGTGCATCCACACTGGAGATACTATGAACTGCCGTCAACGCTTATATGTTACTGTTACATGTGTAGTGTCTGTACTTTCGGACAGTGTTAATGTGTGACAAGTTGTCACACGTCAAGTGTGCTCATATAGCCAAAGTGGTTCGCGCGACCGCTCACAGAAAAGCGGGAAATCCGGATTGGAGTCCCGACCGAAACAAAATTTCGCTTGTCGCCTTTGAATTATTTCAATGCCCTCTTATGGTTGACGTCGGTATTTCTCTTTCATCATCTGTATATACGGTGGCAGAATCATGACACATCACACATGTAACGGTGTTAAAAGATGATGATGTGCAAAGAGGCAGTGTCCGGCAGTCAGTGCGAATGTCAGTGGTGTGTAATGATGGTGCCCAGAGGAGGAATGTGGCTCCATGTTACTGAAAGTGGAAAATTCTGACAGGGTGGAGGGGGAGCTGTTAAACGCTACGGATTGTCAGCCACTAAATTACACTGGAGACCCATCATGATATAATTACGTTTGTGGTGAAACACTGAAACTGTGACAAAGAATTAACTGTTGCACTGATGCGAAACCAATAAGCATCATCATAAACGCAGAATGTAACACTGTTAAAGACATTAGAAACGAGGAAAAAGAAATATTGTAGAATGGGATTAACTACGTGGAACGACTATACTAGCAGATTAACAAAAGCAAAAAAGGAGGCTTATCTGAAAACCTTGTCATTACCTTTTAACATGTGGGGGAGCTTGTGATCTTATGGTTAGCATTGCTGACTCTCGATCTTGGGGCTCTGAGTTCGATTTCCGGCCGCGTCGGCGATTTCCTTCGCTCAGGTGTGTGTGTGTGTGTGTGTGTGTGTGTGTGTGTGTGTGTGTGTGTGTGTGTGTGTGAGTGAGTGAGTGAGTGAGAGAGAGAGAGAGAGAGAGAGAGAGAGAGAGAGAGGGAGAATCATCATCATCATCATCAGCATCAGCATCATCATCGAAAATTAATTCTGGGAAGAACGAATAATCTCACAAATATAATATCCGAAAAAATCCTTAAGGCACAGACCAATTTTGGGGACTCGAGAACACAAGGGGGCAAAATACCAGGCCGGAATACAGTCATACTATTGGGTGATTTTAACGCCCAGTTAGGGAAAGAGCAGAAGTATAAATATATTGTAGGGGAATACCCAGCTCACATGCGCACAAGCAGAAATGGGGAACGACTTGTGGGACTCTGTAAATTATTTAGCGTAGTAATGAAATCAACGGCATTTGAGCACCGCACATGAAAACAGAAGACATTTACTTCACCCAATGAACTCCTAGGAGTGTTTCAAATAGATCACGTGGCCATTTCAAGAAAGTCCTGTAGAGAAGTCCAGAATGTGTGTGTGTTAAGAGGGGCGAACCTGGACTCTGACCACTACCTCTCAAAAATAAGGATCCGATTTCTACCTAAGAATACAAGAAAGTCTCAAACTCCCAAACTTACCAAGTTTGACTTGGAAAAATTGAAAACCTGCAATATGCTTACAGAGAAATGCAAACACTAGATCATGAATGCAACAACTGGCACCAACTAAGGGACAAATTAGTAAAAACGGCAACAGAAGTCTCCCCACTAAAGAAACAGAAGAAACATGAGTGGTGGACCAGTACTTGCGACCAAGCGATCGCAAATAGACAAGCAGCTTGGCTAAGATGGAGCTCACAGAAGTCCGAAACAAATAAGGAGAAGTTCATAGAATAGCGCCGGATAACTGCCAAAACCATCAGGCAGGTTAAACGTCAGTACAATCAGGTCCAGTTGACTCAATTATATGAATATTTCAAGAAGAATAACACTTTTACGAAACTTTCAAGCGAAAACTTAGGAGCTATGCCCCACCCAGCTTACACTTCAGAGGACCAGATGGAAACATAGCCTATAATGACAAAGACAACTGCCGCATATTGGCCAAGTATTATGAGATTCTCCTCAACTGTGAGTCTCCTAAAACCTCCTTTATCTATCAAGACAGTCCCGGACAACCAAACTCTCACCTTCTAACAGAAAAAGTGAAAAACACCATTCAGTCCCTGAAGAATAACAAAGCACCAGGAGAAGACGCTATAGTTTCAGAACTGTGCAAGCAGGCTGGAGACAAAGCAATCAGGAAGTTGACCGAGATCCTACGGAATATTTGGGATATTGAGAAGTTACCAGATGAATGGACAGCTGCTCTGATCCACCCCGTCCGCAGCTCGTGGTCGTGCGGTAGCGTTCTCGCATCCCACGCCCGGGTTCCCGGGTTCGATTCCCGGCGGGGTCAGCGATTTTCTCTGCCTCGTGATGACTGGGTGTTGTGTGCTGTCCTTAGGTTAGTTAGGTTTAAGTAGTTCTAAGTTCTAGGGGACTGATGACCATAGATGTTAAGTCCCATAGTGCTCAGAGCCATTTGAACCATTTTGATCCACCCCTTACACAAGAAGGGTGATTTGACTGTCATCAAAAATTATAGAGGGATCTCGTCGATAAGTCACCTATAAGATACTATCTAAGTCATTATTGAACAGACCCGACACTCAATTGGAGATTATCAGGGTGGTTTTAGAAAAGGACGTTCTTGTGCTGAACGGATCCTTAACTTGAAGTCAGTATTAAGTCAAATTAAGCTAGCGAATAAACAGTACTTAGTTTCTTTCGTTGACTTCAAGAAAGCATTCTTTTGAATCGACATACTCTTATGGGAATTTTGCAGGAAATAGGCCTGGGCCAGAAAGCCCACAGCCTTATCCGAAAGACCCTGAGTAACACTAGATGACGAGTAAAGTTCAGGGGAACACTCTCAGGAAGCTTTGAGATAAATACAGGAATTAGACATGGAGGTAGACTTTCACCTCTTCTCTTCAACTGTGCACTGGACAGAGTGGCAAAAAGGAATGGAAATACAAGATAACCGAGTGGTATTTACCTGGAACACAAACAGAAGGGACTAGTAGTAGACTGTTTAGCTTTCGCAGATGATCTCGCACTGATAGCAAGCTTAGTCGAAGTAGCAGTAATGCAGCTCAGTATGCTCGAACTCCAGGCTGTCAAGGTAGGACTTCAACTGTCACTAGAAAAGACAGAATACCTCACTAACATCAGTGATACTCCCAGTGAACTACAGCTGGAATAAGGTCAAATTGAGAAAGCTGAGCCGGCCGGTGTGGCCGTGCGGTTAAAGGCGCTTCAGTCTGGAACCGCGTGACCGCTACGGTCGCAGGTTCGAATCCTGCCTCGGGCATGGATGTGTGTGATGTCCTTAGGTTAGTTAGGTTTAATTAGTTCTAAGTTCTAGGCGACTGATGACCTCAGAAGTTACGTCGCATAGTGCTCAGAGCCATTTGAACCATTTTTGAGAAAGCTGACAGATTCAACACTGCCAAACAGTTATCCGCCCTGAAGCCCCATATGCCTCAGAATGTTCCAATCTTAACAGGAAAGGCTTGACAAACTAGAGATTCAGGAGAGGAAGATCCTGAGAAAAATTCTAGGACCTATCAAGACAGATGAGTGCAGAAGACAATCAAACCAGGAGCTATACAATCATACTGAGAAAACCACAGATGTAGCTAGGAAGAGACGTCTCGCTTTCTACGGACATATCACAAGGATGGACCAAACAAGACTGACCAACCGACTCCTCAACAACTGGAAGAGCAGGAAAACCATGACACCATGGCTGACAGAAGTCAAGAAAGACATCCAAGAACTGAACACAACTGAAAGTGACATTAGAAACCGAGCACTTCTCAGAAGGATACTAAAAGAACAGAAATTTCAGGACAGATCACGCCGTAGAAAGACCGCTCCCTTTGGACAAAGGATGATGATTTGGGTTGAGGGGGCGCTCGACATCATGGTCATCAGCGCCCTGACGAAAAGTCAACATGAAATCTCATCGGTGGGGACGACGGCTGTACTTACATGCTGAGCAGTTTATAACGTACTGAAGTATGCCGCCCTTCCCCACCAGTTTATGGATGAGGCCGGGCAGTTCACAAAATTTCACCACTCTGTTAACACTGGTATTGGTATCTGCGAGGATGGTGGGCAGATCTCCAGCGAGACCGAGGGCTACCTTAATATCAGTATACAGGATACACGTAACCACAGTATAGGACAAAGGAGAGAAAGGAGAAACATAGCCAGAGAATGCGGGATTACTGGGCAAACATCAAGTCCCTCTCCAGGCTGAAAAGTTGAATATCGGGGTCCTTAGCTGGCCCATTCGAAAGACGAAGATCCGAAAAGGAACGATGAAACTAATTTAAAGGTTTATGAATGTTTGCCGGCTGCGGATGACATGAAGTTTAATATGCCCGATTTGCTAAAAAGGAGGTAAATCACAAAGTGCAAATCACCAAGGAATAATTCAGGAAAATTACTCTTACAATCTGTGCACTAAAATTATAAGTGTAAGCTGTTCGCCTCGGTGATTGTGCGGTCAGCGAGGTGGATTGCTAACGAAAGGGGTCTTGGCTGTATCGCCGACCGGGTTGTGCTCTCCTTACGTTGCTATCTCCGGGAATGACACTGCGCTATTGAAATGACTGTACGGGCACATCTCGAAAACCAATAATAATAATAATAATAATAATAATAATAATAATAATAATAGATGGTGAAAGCATGTGTGCTAGAGGTACAACATAACTTTAGGAAATGTAGATCATATTCCGACTGACTTTTGGCACAAGTAACAGAGAAAACAAGAGAATTTAGATTACCGACTTCTTATGTATTTATGTATTATGATAAGACGTATGACAAGGCAAAACGGGAACTGCTATGAGAATCCCTGAAGGAACGGACCTGTACTGCACTGAATGCAACACAATTTGCCGACATTAATCAAGGAGCTAGACGAGGCTATCCACTATCCCCCACCGTTTATAATGTCTATACTGACGATATCATATGTGAATGGTTGATTATATTGAACGACACATAAAGAAGTGATAGTTTTAATTGCATCACGATGCTATTTACTGGTAATCACCTTATAATGGGACAATCTGAATAAAAGGTTCAAATTTTAGTACGTAAGTTGGGTAAAACGTCTGAATACTGAATTACAATGTAGACAGATAAAACAAAAATGATGGAATTTCAAGCACTGGAACCCATAAGCACCAAAATTGTTTTAGATGGACGAATAGCTGAACGAACAAGAGAGTTTAAATATCTAGGGTACCATTTTAAATCTTCCAAGTCAAATGATGTTAAGGTAAATATGATCAGAAGCAGACATTTCTGAGGAACCATGCAACGCACATTAAGACACAACGTACGGAAATAAACAATAATAATAAACTTCAGAAAGTAATAGCCTTGCCTTTGCCGCTATATGTTGAATCCTAACACCTGATCAATTGTGACCAGTCGAATCATCAGAGATTAAGTTCCTCCGCTTCGTAACCGGATACTCATTACTCAGCAACAGATGAAACACCGATACTAGAAAATAATTAAGTGTTGAACCCCACGCAACTGTAACTGAATAAACTGACTGAACTGGAAAGACCGTGTCCAGCAAATGTCTAATAGTAGGCTAACTAAAGCAGCAATACTGCATTACACAGTATGAAAGAGAAACGTTGAACTTCGCTTAAAGAGATGGCCTAAGCAATTCTAGGGCGGAACGTATCAAAAGGACTAATTCTTCAAGACGGTGGTGGTGGTGGTTATTTTTGATATGAAACAATAGCGTCATTTAAATTCATTAAAGCTATTTGGCTTTAAAATTCGTTTTAAAAGACTATAGTTTATGAAACTTCCTGGCAGATTAAAACTGTGTGCCCGACCGAGACTCGAACTCGGGACCTTTGCCTTGCCTTTCGCGGCTGTGAGTACAGGGCGTGAGTCGTGATTCGGTAGCTCAGTTGGTAGAGTACTTGCCCGCGAAAGGCAAGGCAAAGGTCCCGAGTTCGAGTCTCGGTCGGGCACACAGTTTTAATCTGCCAGGAAGTTTCATATCAGCGCACACTCCGCTGCAGAGTGAAAATCTCATTCTGGAAACTATAGTTTATCTTAATGAAATAGTCTACTACCATTACGTACGTAAGTCATCACCGTCACTTCGTCGCATTGTACTATTAGCATACGATGAAGATTCCTTGATGCAGAAGATGTTTAAAATGTAAAGCCAGACGGTCATGTTACTCTCTAATAGCGCTTGCCAGGCACTATTACAAAATTACGGCTACTTCCCATGCATGACTACTGCGAGAGTAGCGCTAACTGTGCTATGTTTCCGAATGTTGGTACTCAGTATGACAATAACACTCGTCTTATCTGGCGATAATTGGCATGGGTAATCTTTTTAACTATTGCATGTTTAAATATAAATAAACAATGTTTCAAGTTGACATGTGCGGCGGTTTCATTGAAAAATAAATATAGTCTGAGCAGCGACTCAAATCCAAGCTTTCCAGATAAGATCACAAAACTTGCACTTATATTTTTAATTAATCGCGTTTGGATTTCTAGCAGTATTTCTGAAGTACTTGAGTGATAAATATCCGTAAATAATTCACTGGTACATGTAAGTTCACACTCTCGATCCTGTTTTTCCATTTCACAGTTACGTTACCTTAGAATGCGTTCCGCACAACTACGCTCACAACGATAAGTTGAATCCTTACCACAAAATAATTCTCAACGTTTCTATTAATCAATCTACTCAGTAAGCACTTATGCTGAAGTGAAGTCTAAGTAAGATCTTCACAAGCTGCGACACCGTCGCGAAAAAACACAGCGACCCGTATATGTAATAATTTCCTTTAATTTACATCTATGGTCACAATTTTTTTGTTTAACAGATTACCGGTTTCGGTCTTTAATGACCATCATCAGATCTGTTTCATATAAACAAAGTCCCAATGTACGATGCTACTATGGCTGCAGTGCATTAGGACTTTTTATGAAACAGATCTGATAATGCTCATGAAAGACCGAAACCGGTAATCTGTTAAAAAGATTGTGACCATAGATGTAAATTAAAGGAACTTATTAAGTAAGATCTGTCGCAGAAGTGGTCTTCATAACATGGCCCGTTATATCTTCCATAATTTCTAATAGCGACGTTTCAACTAAACGGGCAAGCGTTGCTGGGCTCTAACTAGATATACAGTCATAGATATGAATACCGCAGAAAAAATGTCTAAGCAAAATTATTTGTTATAACACCCTGTACGGGCGCTTACTGAATGCCGCCAATCGTGACGCACTGTGGAATGTTTCGACTTTTCGTTCGTGACGTGCAGATGTGAATCGACTTCAAGTCGTTTCCGCTGCCACTCTGGTATCACTGGCTCACCTCAACCGCTGCAGGAGACGCATCTGCGGCGACGACTGCTTGCGCTGCCTCCGCGGACTTTGTGTGCTGCTGGTCCTGAGCCATTCTGCCGCTGGTAGCGAGCGCTTGGCGCCACGCGTTCCGGCGGTAACTGGTTGCCTGGGAGCTGGGAGCCGGCTGGTGGGTGCCGGCGACACTACGTAACTCGGTCTTCCTGCGCCGTCCGCGCCGCGTCACACAACTGCTGGGCCGTGGCGCTAGCCTGCCTGCTGACTCGCCTACCCCACACTCCAACCCGAACGCCGCGCCTTACGCCTCTATATCGACCGACTGCTTTGCATGGAACAGGCTATTTCGTACCACCATTCACTTACCTCACTCCGTTCCCTTTTTGTGGAGACGCTGACAATACACTGCCCGACAAAAGAAAGTGAGGCACTCAGAACACGTAGACGGATGTCAATGTAACTTCATACACGTACACACCGTCGTCGGGTATGTACATTATTAGAGTTGCAATTCTCTGTCAAGCGCAGAATGGCCACCAGAGTGCGTAAATGCTATTCGTATTGTAAGTAGGCTGCTTAGGTTTTTATATTGGTAATGCCACGTAGCGCTCTATATGAAAATCACTGACTGTGCTGAGTGCAGTCCGTCGCTGGTTTGCATTGTTGGAATTTGCTATTGTAGTGTTGGGCAGTTGGCTGTTAACAGCGCGTAGCATTGCGCAGTTGGAGGTGAGCCGCCAGCAGTGGTGGATGTGGGGAGAGAGATGGCGTAGTTTTGAGAGCGGATGATCTGTTCGCGTGTCTGTCAGAGAGTAAATTTGTAAGACTGGATGTCATGAACTGATTATATATATAATGACTTTTGAACACTATTAAGGTAAATACATTGTTTGTTCTTTATCAAAATCTTTCATTTGCTGACTTTCCCTATCAGTAGTTAGTGCCTTCAGTAGTTTGAATCTTTTATTTAGCTGGCAGTAGTGGCGCTCGCTGTATTGCAGTAGTTCGAGTAACGAAGATTTTTGTGAGGTAAGTGATTTGTGAAAGGTATAGCTTAATGTTAGTCAGGGCCATTCTTTTGCAGGGATTATTGAGTCAGATTGCGTTGCGCTAAAAATATTGTGTGTCAGTTTAGTGTTGATCAGAATAGGTAAAGAGCGAAATGTCTGAGTACGTTCAGTTCCGCTCAGCTGTTTGAAAATCAAATAGTGTAAGAGGTTTACCAGCACAATCATTCATAAATTTTCTAAGGGGATTTTTCAGTATTTAGTGTTATTACCAGCTCTCGAAGGGTATGCAGGGTAAGTTTTTTTTTTGTCTTGAGAGAACGAACTATCTCAAAGACTACGCACAGGACTAAAATACCGATAAATATATGTGTTCCATGTTTTTAAAAATGTTATCCCTCGAAAGCAATGTTGATTCCTTGCTCCACCCCCAGGAAATGGGCGGGGAGCCATTTTCAAATCTTTAATAGTAAAAACGAGACAGCAGTTATCCGTGGACGAACAAAACAAGAAGAGGTGCAGATACGGAAAGGTGTCCGACAAGGTTGCGCACTATCCCCTGTTATCTTTAACCTATACATTGAAGAAGCGCTGAAAAAAGTAAGGGAAAATGCAGACAGGTGTAGTAATTCATGGCCAACGAAGAAATATGATATGCCGATGATTAGCTGTTCTAGCTGAAAGTGAAGAAGATCTTGTAGTCCTACTGAATAGAATGGATAAAGTTATGGGGGAAGGATATAATATGAGAATTAATAAAGCAAAAACAAAAGTAATGGCATGCGACAAAAAGATCAAATGAAAGTCCAAGTTCATGTAGGCTATGAACTGCTTGAACAAGTTCTGGGCAGTAATATTACCAGGGATGGAAGGAGCAAGGCAAAAGTGAGAAGTAGAATTGCTCAAGCAAAGGCTGCTTTTAACAAGAAGAAAAACATCTTAACATCTAAGAGCATCAGCCTTGAAATTAGGAAAAGATTTTATGAAATCATGTGTGTGGAGTGTGGCATGCTATGGGTGTGGAACATGGGCTCTCGGGACAGAGGAAGAACGGAAGCTAAATTCTTTTGAAATGTGGTGCTCTAGACGCATGCTCACAATAAAATGTATCGACAAGGTCACAAACGAAGTGGTTCTGGAAACAGCAGGTGAGAAGAGAAGCTTCTGGAGTTTCATTGTTAAAAGAAGAGTGCAATTTACAGGCCATCTATTAAGACATAAAGGACTCCTGAACACAATCATAGAGGGATATGTCGAAGGAAGAAGACCATAGGAAGACCACGGCTGAGGTACATGGATCAAATCGTGAAAGATGTGGGATGTTAACACCTATAAAGAAATGAAGAGAAAAGCTGAAAGACGCACAGAATGGAGACAATCTGCCATTGTAGCTGTTGCAAACCAATCCTTGGATTGACCACTAAAAAAATAAAAAAATAGTAAGGTCCCCCTTGTATTGTAGATTCGGATTTTACGGGGAAAAAATACATGACTTTTGCATGTAACGCTTCCATCGTTGCACGACAGATAGCGCTGTAATCGACAGTTAACACAACTGAGTTCCAAAACGGTATTATCTCGATAAAAGTGCGTTAGAACAAGAAAAGGAAACCAGATAAGCTCAGTAACTGTGAAAACAGCTTCTTTCAAGTGTGTCCTCTTGCCTCTCATCAACAGGGTGCTTGTTTGTAAGAACTGTTTCCCAGTAAGTGCTCAAAAATGTCGCCGCCCACTTCGATGCACCAATTTATCCTCACGTGGAATGATTCGACACAGTTGAGCAGTTTTTTTTCCTATGTAATCGGTTGACATGCGTTGATGAAACGCTGAATTATATAATCGTCCGTTGTTGGCACTTTGTTGTAACTCGCACTCCTCGAGCAAGTCAGGCGAAATAAGATCTGGCGATCTTGCATGCCAAGACACTGGAGTGTGTCTTCCGTACCACCGAAGATTGCAAACGCGATCTAATACTTTACGTGCTGCTACAGAATAATGTGGACAACAGCCATGTTGAAATCACAGTTTGTCGCAAGTCTAAGTTAAGGTCTGCAAGTAATACTGGAATATCACCCTTCAAGAATGTTCAATGTTTATCGACATATAAGGTGCCATCGATAAAGAATGGACCGATGCGTTTGTCGCGAATTATTCCACACGTGACATCCACATTTCACATATCCTGTTCTTCAGCTTGGGGTAACAGATTTCGGTGTGGCACGTTCCAATAACGCATATTGTGTCAATCGTACAGTGGCTCGTAAAGATCGACTCGTCAGAAAGCAGTACTTGAGCAAATAAACTGGTGTGTGTGTGTGTGTGTGTGTGTGTGTGTGTGTGTGTGTGTGTGTGTGTGTAAATGTCACTCGGTTCTGCAAATCATTGCTGTGGAGTAACTGCTGACAGGAAATATGAAATGGATGATATTTTCTACATTTCAAAATTCGGCGAACAGTACTCGACTAGTTCCCGACTCAAGACTTAATTCCCAAGTGATTATGTGGGGGCTCTGTTTCTTTGTAGCTAAAATCCCAATTTCATAATTCTCTCCAGCTACTATTCTTTGGAGATTCATTTTTAGTGGTTGTACAGTTTCCTTGATAAAGAACTGTTGACTAAGCTGACAAAAAGTAGCGCGTTGTCGTTTCCTGTTTGCAAAATGCTGAGCATAAAGAGTTACAGCATTATCGACATGCCTCCTATTTTCTCCATAAATGCAACCCATTTAATTTTCTCTTCTATTTCAATGGCATGCATTCTGACTAACAACGTAGTACCTTATGAAGGAACGTATTTAAGAAATGCGGGACCACGTGCACACAATTATATAAAATCAAATAACGACTGAACGAATGTTTCGAAACAATTACACGGAGGAAATTGCAAAACAATGAGTCGTTTGCCACACCTGTCTGTTTTTATGTTTTTGGTCCAATGCTTCTTTCTTGAGATAGTAACGTTTTGGAAACCAACTGGGTTTTTTGTCGACCTCAATGCCATCTGTTGCCCAACGATGACTGTTACATGCAGAAGTTACGTATTTTCCCGGTAAAATCCGACCTTACAATAATTGAATGCTCCTTTATGATTTCGCAGCTGACTCCCCGCCACACACCCATTGGCGGGAGGGGGAGGGGAGGGGTCAACAGCCGGTCGGTGTGGCCGTGCGGTTAAAGGCGCTTTAATCTGGAACCGCGTGACCGCTACGGTCGCAGGTTCGAATCCTGCTTCGGGCATGGATGTGTGTGATGTCCTTAGGTTAGTTAGGTTTAAGTAGTTCTAAGTTCTAGGGGACTGATGACCACAGAAGTTAAGTCCCATAGTGCTCAGAGCCATTTGAACCATTTTGGAGGGGTCAACATAGGTATCGCCTGACAGAATTGAACATATTTATCCCTTTTTTTTAATCCTATGAACAGTTTTTGTGATATTTCATTATCTCAGGATTAAAAAAGAACCCTCTGTAAGAGGGCATGATAGCGCCAGATGTAGAGTGATCACTGAAGGACAGGGTGATTTCGCGTACTCGTGTGGGAGCGTTACCAGCGCCTGACCAAGTCTGAAAAAGGGCCTCATTGTGGGTCTCCATGAAGCCGACTGGTCGAATCGTGCCGTATCCAGATTTCTGGGGCAGTCGGATGTGACAGTGGCGCGATGTGGGACTACATGGGACCATGAGGGAAGGGATGTTTATCTTCAAGGTTCTGGTCGACCACATCTGAGCACCACAGGATCAAGTGTTACGCACAAAGTACACCGTAAGCCATTCACATCCGCGCCCGCCATCCGAGAAGTCCCTGCAACATTCTGTCGCATTCTGCGCCATTGGTCGGAGGACTAGCAGCGGCCAGACTAGGTAATTACCATCTTATGCTTAGGCTGCCGTTCTTCCATTAGAAACACAAAGGCAGTGTTTGGAATGATGCAGTGGCTGGGAAGCATGCATAGCTGATGAATGATGTATTATACTCGGCACTGCGGCTATCGCGGTGAACTGTGGAGACGTTCTATTCCAAAATTTGAGAGGCCCGATGGCGATACTGCCGGCGTCATAGTGTGGGAGACCATCAGGTATGACTTCAGGTCACGGCTCGTAGGAACTGAATGACCTCTGTTAGCTCAACAGTTTGCTCTGGAAATCCCGCATCTCCATTTGTTACATCTCATTTGCGGTATTGTGCTACCGCTTTTCAACAGGACCATGCTCGTCCACACACCAGTACGTGTGTCTATGAAGTGAGTCCGTGAAGCTGAAGTACTGCAGTCGCTAGCAAGATTCCCAGGACTGTCCACGATAGAATATGTGCGGCACCAAGTCTGACAACGCTGTCCTTTCCCAACCGAACCAGTGCTTGCAAGCAGGCCAGAAGGGATGCAATTTCATAATCCTAAGTGGGCTTATGCTGCCAAGTTCTTTCTAAGTATGAATAGATTTTGTAATCAGAGCAATAACGGCACATACCCGCTCTTCCTCTCCTACGTGCTTCACTTTTGGCAAGCAATGTATACACCGCCAACACCGTCGAAGCTAAACGGGTTCCACAACAGACTGGTCATACACAGCACAATGAAGCAAAGTTCAGCGATGACCATTAAAATTTCTACACCTTGGACGAAAGCAAATAATGTAGTTTAAGTCGTCGTGCGCATACGGTATAGGAGGAAGAATGTGTGATTTCATTTGCAGCCGGTTTGGAGGTATACAGAGTGTGAAATGTATTACACAGATTTGTCACTTCAGGCCGCAAAAATGGTTGGTTGGTTGTTTGAGGTTAAAGGGACCAAACAGCAAGGTCATCAGTCCCTTGTTTCAAATAGACTCCATTCTGCTAACGGGACATCTTAGTATAGTCAGAAAAATAAAACGGATAAAGGGGAAACGTAAAAGGGCAGTCACGTTGTCATTAGTAAAAACAAATGAGGGAAGTTGGCAAGAGAACGAACCCAACACTATGCTGAAACAGCATAGGCAAGACCACCTGTGACTTAAAAGGTGCAACTGCTATAATGCAGAAAGTACGTATGGGAATAGAAAAACTAACCAAGCCTTAAAAAGAAGGGGTAAAAACAGAGTAAAAGGGAAAGAAAAGAGGATTCCGGTCAGGGAGGTGAATCGGGAATCTCTGAACACTGCCTACAGTGGGAGACACCCAAACACTCACCGCCCTGCCCCAACACCAGAGGGAGATTAAAAACTTTAAAACTGAGAATAAAAACCACTCTCCCGGAGGAAACCTAGAACCAGAGAGACCATCCGGGAATCGTCAGCCAACATCAAAGGTAAAGTGTGGGGGAGTCTGTACTTAGCACGCAGAGCCAAAAGAAGGGGGCATTCAACCAAAATGTGGGCCACTGACTGGAAGGCTCCACAACCACATAGCGGGGGTGGCTCATCACGCAAAAGGAAACCATGGGTCAGCCTGGTATGGCCAATGCGGAGACGACACAGTGTGGTCGAGTCCTTGCGGGAGAGACTAAAGGAAGAACGCCATGGGCCTGTATTCACCTTAATGGCACGAAGTTTATTAGACAGTGGAGTAGCCTCCCAAGAATTGGCCCATGACTGTGCAAAGTGGGATTTGATGTGAAGCCGTAAATCCGCTGCAGGAGGGGTTACAGAAAATGGGGGGTAAGTAACTGCTCCCCCAGCCAAACGATCAGCGAGCTCATTACCCGGGATACCCACATGGCCCGGGACCCATAAGAAGTCAATGGAACAAGCAGCACGGTGAAGATCAGCGAGATGGTCATGGATGGCAGAGACCAAGGGATGGCGCGAAAAACACCGGTCAATAGCAAGAAGGCCACTCATCGAGTCCGTACATAACAAAACGCGGTTGTGTTGGGTTTGTTTAATAAAGGTAAGGGCCCGGGAAATTGCCATCAATTCCGCAGTAAACACCCCACATGAGGGTGGCAGTAGATGATTTTCCGTTCCAACGAAGGACGTGAAGGCATACCCAACATGATCAGCAGATTTAGAGCCATCAGTGTAAAAAACAACAGCATCCCGAAACTCCCATAAAATTTGGCGGAAAAAGGAACGGAACACCACCGGGGGGATGGAATCTTTCGGACCGCGGCGGAGATCCATCCGAATTCGAGGCCGAGGAACTAACCAAGGAGGGGTGGAGGGGAGGGAGCGAGGAAGACAGGACAAAGAAGGAAGCCGAAAATCACGGGTAAGAGACGCAAGGCGCAGCCCAACCGGTAAACCCGCCCGAGGGCGGGAGTCAGGCGGGCGACGTCCATGGTCTGGGAATAGGATAGAATAGGAAGGATGAGCGGGAGAAGAACGGATAGTAAGGGCATAAGACACCAGAAGCTGGGACCGCCGAACAGAAAGGGGGGGGATCCCAGCTTCAACCAGGAGACTATCAACAGGGCTAGTAGGGAAGGCACCGGTGGCCAAACGGATACCACGATGGTGGACTGGATCCAGCACGTGCAGCGTGGAAGGAGCAGCTGAACCATAAACTTGACAACCATAGTCCAAACGTGACAGAACTAGAGCACGATAAAGACGGAGGAGGAGGGAACGGTCCGCACCCCAGGAGGAGTGGGCAAGGAAGCGAAGGACATTGAGTTTACGGAAACATCCTACCTTCAGGAGTCTGATATGGGGCAGCCAAGTGAGCTTGTTGTCGAAAAGAAGACCTAGGAAACGAAACTGTGGAACCACAGGCAATCTTTGTGCAGCGAGATAGAGCTCTGGATCAGGGTGGACCGTAGTACGGCGACAGAAGTGGACCACCCGCGATTTTAAAGGAGAGAATTGAAACCCGTGGGAGAGGGTCCATGCAGAGGCACGCCGTATAGCCACCTGGAGCTGCCGTTCTGCAGATGGCATCGAGGAGGAACTAACCCAAATGCAGAAATCATCCACATACAGGGCAGGGGCGACCAAGGGACCGACAGAGGCCACAAGTCCATCGATAGCAATGAGGAAAAGAAGGACACTCAAGACAGAACCCTGTGGGATGCCCGTCTCCTGGGTCCGTGGAGAACTAAAAGCAGTACCAACTCGAACTCTGAATGACCGATGGATCAGGAACTGGCGGATAAAAATCGGGAGTGGGCCCCGAAGACCCCACTGATGAAGGGTTAGTAAGATGTGATGGCGCCAGGCCGTGTCATAGGCCTTGCGAAGGTCAAAAAACACTGCAACCAAATGGCGGCGCTGGGAAAAAGCCTGCCGAACTGCGGATTCCAAGCGAAGCAAATGATCGATTGGAGATCGTCCCTCTGGTAAGGGGACAATAGATCCCGAGATTCGAGGACCCACGTGAGCCGACGGGCTACCAGCCGTTCAAGTAACTTACAACCAACATTGGTCAAACTAATTGGCCGATAGCTGTCAACAGATAGGGGGTTCTGACCAGGCTTAAGGACAGGAACCACTCCACTGAGAAGGGAAGTCACCCTGGAGCCAGATACGGTTAAACACCCGAAGAAGATGGTGCCGTTGTGGAGCACTGAGATGTTGAAGCAGCTGGTTATGAATGGAATCTGGGCCAGGAGCCGTATCATGAGAAGCAGATAGAGCAGAAAGAAATTCCCATTCAGTGAAAGGTTCGTTGTAAGATTCTGACTCACAAGTGGTGAAACATAAGGTGACAGCTTCAGCCTGCTGTTTTTGATGAAGGAAAGCAGCTGGATAGGAGGCCGACGCTGATGCCACTGCAAAATGGGTCGCAAGATGTTCTGCAAGAACTAATGGGTCCGTACAAATGCCATCTGGGAGGTGAAGGCCTGGGAGGGTGGACTGCCGATGGCAACCTTGGAGAGAGCGAAGTGTAGCCCATACCCGTGACAGAGGGACAGTGGAACCAAGGGAAGAAACGAATCGTTCCCAACATATCCGCTTGCTCTGTTTGATTAAATAACGGGCTTTAGCGCGAAGGCGCTTAAAGGTAGAAAGGCTGGCTACAGATGGGTGCCTCTTAAAGTGTTGCAAAGCTCGACGGCGATCATGGATGGCAATGGCAATGGCCGTACTCCACCACGGGACTTGCCGACGACGAAACTGTCCAGATGAGCGCGGGACAGCAAGGTTAGCAGCGCGAACAATCGCGTCAGACACGTCACGTAGGACGTCATCAATACAACCCGACAAAGAGGGAGAAAACTCGACCTGTGCAGTATATAGAGGCCAATCGGCGCGGTGGAAAGACCAACGAGGTAACCTCTCCATCGGGGAGCGGGAAGGGAGCGTGATAATCAACGGGAAATGGTCACTATCACAAAGGTCGTCGTGTGGCGACCAGTGTAATGAAGGGAGGAGAGAGGGAGAAGAAAGAGAAAGATCAATGGCAGAAAAGGTACCATGACCAGCACTGAAATGAGAAGGGGAGCCATCATTAAGAAGGCACAGGTCGTGGTCTGCAATAAATTGGTCGATAAGAAGACCTCGTCTAGATGGAAAGGCACTGCCCCACAAAGGATGATGAGCATTAAAATCCCCAAGGAGGAGGAAGGGAGGAGGAAGTTGCTGAAGAAGGGTGGTTAAGGCAGCAGGTGTAAGAGTCCTGTCAGGAGGGAGATAAAGATTGCATACTGTGACTGCAGAGTCTAAGTGGACCCTAACAGCAACTGCTTCCAATGTAGTTTGGAGAGGAATCCACGTGCTAGCAATGTCTGTACGGACCAACGTACAAACGCCACCAGAAGCCCGCAAGGGTCCGACCCGATTTCGACAGAAAACACGGAACCCACGGAGGGTCGGTGAGTGAGCATCAGTAAAATGAGATTCCTGGAGAACCACACAAGCTGCTGAGTAGGACGAAAGAAGGGATTTCAATTCCGGAAGGTGACGATAGTAGCCATTACAATTCCATTGGAGAACCACAGAACGATGGTTTAAATGAGGGCTGAACACGCTAAATCCAGTCATACCGCCGGGTCCCCACCCGTCACCGACAAGGAGGGGGCGACATCCATAAACGACAGGTCAGAATCCGGTTGTGAAGCCGGGGAAGGGACCTCCGGTGACACCAGAGGCTCTTTGTCCCGGGACTTATGTTTCTTCTTCTTTTCAGGCTGAGATCGAGGAGGGCTGTGTGGCATAATGGAGCCAGCTGCAGCAAGATCAGGAACAGAAAGAGACCGGGCGACCTGGGGGCCGATAGACCGCGGCTCTCGCGGTCGCCGCGCTGCAGCAGACCTTTGACCTGGAAGGTGCCGGGAAGGGGCATCCCGGGAGAGGCGCCCTTGACCGGCAGACGCCGAAGGAGTGGGACACTTCTCCGGCTGGGGAGGGGGAGCGGCGCCCAGAGGAGAAGGTGTGGGAGCCGCAGGGGAGGGGGGAAGGAGAGGGGTCCGGGACGGGGGTAAGGAAGGGGGAGGAAGGGATGAAGATGTAACCAAGGCGTAACTAGATGTCATGGACACAGGGTGCAATCGTGCATATTTCTTACGGGCCTCTGTGTAGCTTAAACGATCAAGAGACTTATACTCCTGTATCTTTTTTTCTTTCTTATAGACTGGGCAATCTGCTGAACGTGGAGAATGACTACCATGACAATTTACACATACAGGAGGGGGAACACAGGGACTCCCCTCATGGAGTGGACGTCCACAGTCACCACAGAGAGGGTCCTGGGTACAGCGAGAAGACATGTGGCCAAAACGCAAGCACTTAAAACACCGCATAGGAGGTGGGATGTACGGCTTCACATCACAGCGATAGACCATAATCTTAACTTTCTCAGGAAGGGTATCCCCTTCAAAGGCCAGGATAAAGGCACCAGTATCAATACGATTATCTTTAGGACCCTTCTGAACACGCCGAACAAAGTGAACACCCCGCCGTCCGAGATTGTCCCGAAGTTCCTCATCAGTTTGAAGGATGAGGTCTCTGTGAAAAATCACACCTTGTACCATATTGAGAGACTGGTGAGGGGTAATGGACACGGGAATTGTGCCAAGATGGGTACAGGCACGAAGGGCCGCAGATTGGGCAGCCGAAGCAGTTTTTACCAGTAACGAACCCGACCGCATCTTGCTCAGGGAGTCCACTTCGCCGAACTTGTCTTCAATGTGTTCCACAAAGAATAAAGGCTTGACACTGGTGAAAGTATCCCCATCAGTCCTGGTGCAAACTAGATAACGGGAGAAAGGTTTTGCCCCTAGACGACGGGCCTGACCCTCCTCCCAGGGGGTAGCCACGGAAGGGAAGGCCGAAGGGGCAAGAGAAGCAGCACTTGAGGAATCAGTACCACGCAGAGAGACGGCCGCAGAAGAGCGGCCAGAGGTTTGGACCCTTATGCGTTTCATCTGCATAGCGTCCGCCCTGATATCACCCACTCCGATCAGGGGCTCTCCTCACGGGCGCCACCCAGCCACAGCAAGGGCCGTCTGGCACGGCGGCCATTGCCGGGAGTTCCGATGCTCCAGGATGACGAGCAACCACTCCAAGGCATGCATGAGGAGGTCACAGCTCAGGTATCAGAAGTGTGATCCCTGTGTGTTCAGGGGGCTCAACCAAAAGGGTACATAGCGACCCCACCACACGGGCTGGCTACCGTGCTGGCTATGCACCCTAGCATCAGACAACAACGTAGAAGAAAAGGTGGAATATACTAGGAGGGCACACGTCGGAGACACTAGGTAAGGTGCTCTTCCCCAAATGGCTCACACTACGGAAGAGAAATTTTGGAATGGAGGTCAAACCCCAGAGGGGGACCAAGGAATGCCAAAAGGAGGAGATGATTACGCAACAAAGCCAGAGTGTAAAACCAACAGAACCAGGAGGATAGTGGGGGCCAACATAAGCAAGGACACCAATAGAGGGAGAGGAGAGGGCGAGGGGAAAGGGGTATGGAGGGGAAAGGAGGGGAAGGGAAAGGAAATGCAGCCCGGGAGAGAGAGAAGGCTGCAATGGCTCGGGGCCCCGTGCTCGCCACGCACGTATCCACGAAAGAGTTGTGGACCCCCTGGGGGGGCCGCAAAAATGGCTCTAGCTCGTATGGACATCGGTTCGAAATGAGCTTGGTTGACTGATATGGATACGTCATTCCATGCTGCTTCTGCTGAATGTCAAACAACCGAAGAGGATGGGGATTGGTGGCAACGCCAGTCACTTCGCAACTCTTGACCAGGTATTTTCAACGGGTGAGAACGGGCTGGCTAAGGCAACAATCGAACTCCCTACGTGTCGAGGTGAGAACAGAACATGCAACATGGAAGTCTTGATTTATCTTGTTGAAAGATAACGTCACTTCGAAGATTGGGCCCAGTCACCACCCTTTCGACAGCTGCTGTCCAAATCACCGTCCATGCAAACCACAGCTGATCGTGTTGTGTACCCATCCGGCACTACATATCATGCGAAGTGCTGGTCCCCTATGACGATGATGAGTGAATACCTTGTGGCAACTTTCGGAGCCTCCACACATGGATATGTCCTTCATGATACTACACTCAAAACTGGGAATCTGTCTGAAAAGACGACGTGGTGCCATATGTGTGTAGTGTTGTCGTTGGGATTACCAAACTCATTTCCCCTGTCTATGATAACAGTGCGGGTATCAAAAGGAGACCATATCACACATTATCCCGCCACTCACTGTATATTTCAAAAGGTATGATGTCACCAAAATAATCACCAGAAATTTATACAGCAGCTGATGTTAGGCTCCCCTTCATACTACAGATCCGATCTTCCCATTGTTGTAGGAAAAAAATCAAAGATTGCTGAAACTGCAAAATGATAACCGATAAAACAATCCGTTGTAATAGATCTCACGTAACACTGATCAATAAATCTGAACTCGTTTTTCTCATAGACGTCGCTGTATTGGCAATACCTGTAATTTGGAAACCACCTGCAATGAAAAGATGCCCAAATGCCAGATGATTATAGTTAAAGAGCAGCTACTCACATAGACCCAGTGTGGGCTGTAATTATCGCATCGCGGCAAAACTTGGTAGATATTCCAATGCGCTAATGCGGAACCGATTTACCCTGGGAAAAAATTCCAGCTTTCCCCACCAGGTGTATAGAAAAATGTGTCCATATGTCATGGATTAGGAACGGAAGGTGGGCAGAAAAGATCGAACAATTGAGAAAAGTCATAATGTTGATTTTTTTTATTAATCGCTTGTTACACAGTTTTTTCAATATGAACGCCGGAGACATTTACGAGATGCTGTTCAGCGCCATATTTGCAACTGGTGGCTAAAATTGGAACTAATTTTTTCTAGCGTAAATCGGTTCCTCAATAACACATTAGCACATTATCAGGTTTCGCTGCCAAACGATCATTTCAGCCCAGTGATAATTTCCGTCCACACTGGACTAAAACGAACTGTGAAGTCTACAGCACCTAAAATTGCGTCGTTCGCTCTGTTGACAGCTGTGGTAAGCAGCTGACTGAACATCTGCAGAACAGGTTGTCAGGTTCCCGAAGAACCTAGCTATACATCAGTAACATGTGACAATAAGTCCGAGCGGTCGAAGCCACGAGCTGCGCAAAGAGGGCCTGCGCAGAGTGAAGATACCGGAGTACTTCACCGGGGTCAGCGTCGACTGCAAGCAGCAGGCCGACATCCAGTCGGTTGGTTTTATGTCTGACGACCGCTCGTGGCCTGGCTGCCCTCTTCTACCAGACTTCACCGGTACCACGCAGTAGCCGCTGCGACGCACCGTGGGTCCATAGAACTGCTTGCTAATAAAGGGGAGTAACATATTGTAACCCTCATGGTGATGTGTGTCATTGCCTACCTGCCCTCATTTTTTTCTGGTTTGTACCCGAGTTTTACTCGGTCGCCTCTTTGGTCGTAAATTTTTTTTTTTTTTGGTCATCAGTCTACTGACTGGTTTGATGCGGCTCGCCACGAACTCCTTTCCTGTGCTAACCTCTTCATCTCAGAGTAGCACTTGCAACCTACGTCCTCAATTATTTGCTTGACGTATTCCAATCTCTGTCTTCCTCTACAGTTTTTGCCCTCTACAGCTCCCTCTAGTACCATGGAAGTCATTCCCTCATGTCTTAGCAGATGTCCTATCATCCTGTCCCTTCTCCTTATCAGTGTTTTCCACATATTCCTTTCCTCTCCGATTCTGCGTAGAACCTCCTCATTCCTTACCTTATCAGTCCACCTAATTTTCAACATTCGTCTATAGCACCACATCTCAAATGCTTCAATTCTCTTCTGTTCCGGTTTTCCCACAGTCCATGTTTCACTACCATACAATGCTGTACTCCAGACGTACATCCTCAGAAATTTCTTCCTCAAATTAAGGCCGGTATTTGATATTAGTAGACTTCTCTTGGCCAGAAATGCCTTTTTTGCCATAGCGAGTCTGCTTTTGATGTCCTCCTTGCTACGTCCGTCAATGGTTATTTTATTGCCTAGGTAGCAGAATTCCTTAACTTCATTGACTTCGTGACCATCAATCCTGATGTTAAGTTTCTCGCTGTTCTCATTTCTACTACTTCTCGTTACCTTCGTCTTTCTCCGATTTACCCTCAAACCATACTGTGTACTCATTAGACTGTTCATTCCGTTCAGCAGATCATTTAATTCTTCTTCACTTCCACTCAGGATAGCAATGTCATCAGCGAATCGTATCATTGATATCCTTTCACCTTGTATTATAATTCCACTCCTGAACCTTTCTTTTATTTCCATCATTGCTTCCTCGATGTACAGATTGAAGAGTAGGGGCGAAAGGCTACAGCCTTGTCTTACACCCTTCTTAATCCGAGCACTTCGTTCTTGATCGTCCACTCTTATTATTCCCTCTTGGTTGTTGTACATATTGTACATGATCCGTCTCTCCCTATAGCTTACCCCTACTTTTTTCAGAATCTCGAACAGCTTGCACCATTTTATATTGTCGAACGCTTTTTCCAGGTCGACAAATCCTATGAAAGTGTCCTGATTTTTCTTTAGCCTTGCTTCCATTATTAGCAGTAACGTCAGAATTGCCTCTCTCGTCCCTTTACTTTTCCTAAAGCCAAACTGATCGTCACCTAGCGCATTCTCAATTTTCTTTTCCATTCTTCTGTATATTATTCTTGTAAGCAGCTTCGATGCATGAGCTGTTAAGCTGATTGTGCGATAATTCTCGCACTTGTCAGCTCTTCCCGTCTTCGGAATTGTGTGGATAATGCTTTTCCAAAAGTCAGATGGTATATCGCCAGACTCATATATTCTACACACCAACGTGAATAGTCGTTTTGTTGCCACTTCCCCCAATTATTTTAGAAATTCTGATGGAATGTTATCTATCCCTTCTGCCTTATTTGACCGTAAGTCCTCCAAAGCTCTTTTAAATTCCGATTCTAATACTGGATCCCCTATCTATTCTAAATCGACTCCTGTTCCTTCTTCTATCACATCAGACAAATCTTCTCCCTCATTGAGGCTTTCAATGCATTCTTTCCACCTATCTGCTCTCTCCTCTGCATTTAACAGTGGAATTCCCGTTGCACTCTTAATGTTACCACCGTTGCTTTTAATGTCACCAAAGGTTGTTTTGACTTTCCTGTATGCTGAGTCTGTCCTTCCGACAATCATATCTTTTTCGATGTCTTCACATTTTTCCTGCAGCCATTTCGTCTTAGCTTCCCTGCACTTCCTATTTATTTCATTCCGCAGCGACTTGTATTTCTGTATTCCTGATTTTCTCGGAACATTTTTGTACTTTCTCCCTTCATCAATCACCTGAAGTATTTCTTCTGTTACCCATGGTTTCTTCACAGCTACCTTCTTTGTACCTAGGTTTTCCTTCCCAACTTCTGTGATGGCCCTTTTTAGAGATGTCCATTCCTCTTCAACTGTACTGCCTACTGCGCTATTCCTTATTGCTGTATCTATAGCGTTAGAGAACTTCAAACGTATCTCGTCATTCCTTAGTACTTCCGTATTCCACTTCTTTGCGTATTGATTCTTCCTGACTAATGTCTTGAAATTCAGCCTACTCTTCATCACTACTATATTGTGATCTGGGTCTATATCTGCTCCTGGGAACGCCTTACAATCCAGTATCTGATTTCGGAATCTGTCTGACCATGATGTAATCTAATTGAAATCTTCCCGTATCTCCCAGCCTTTTCAAAGTATACCTCCTCCTCTTGTGATTCTTGAACAGGGTATTCGCTATTACTAGCTGAAACGTGTTACAGAACTCAATTAGTCTTTCTCCTCTTTCATTCCTTGTCCCAAGCTCATTCTCCTGTAACCTTCCCCTACAACTGCATTCCAGTCGCCCATGACTATTAGATTTTCGTCCCCCTTTACATACTGCATTACCCTTTCAATATCCTCATACACTTTCTCTATCTGTTCATCTTCACCTTGCGACGTCGGCATGTATACCTGAACTATCGTTGTCGGTGGTGGTCTGATGTTGATTCTGATTAGAACAACCCAGTCACTGAACTGTTCACAGTAACACACCCTCTGCCCTACCTTCCTATTATAACGAATTCTACACCTGTTATACCATTTTCTGCTGCTGTTGATATTACCCGATACTCATCTGACCAGAAATCCTTGTCTTCCTTCCACTTCACTTCACTGACCCCTACTATATCTAGCCTTTGCATTTCCCTTTTCAGATTTTCTAGTTTCCCTACCACGTTCAAGCTTCTGACATTCCACGCCCCGACTCTTACAACGTTATCCTTTCGTTGATTATTCAATCTTTTTCTCATAGTAACCTCCCCCTTTGCAGTCCCCTCCCGGAGATCCGAATGGGGGACTATTCCGGAATCTTTTGCCAATGGAGAGATCATCATGACACTTCTTCAATTACAGGCCACATGTCCTGTGGATACACGTTACGTGTCTTTAATGCAGTGGTTTCCATTGCCTTCTGCATCCTCATGTCGTTGATCATTGCTGATTCTTCCGCCTTTAGGGGCAATTTCCCACCCATAGGACAAGAGAGTGTCCTGAACCTCTATCCGCTCCTCCGCCCTCTTTGACAAGGCCGTTGGCAGAATGAGGCTGACTTCTTATGCCGGAAGTCTTCAGCCGCCAATGCTGATTATGTTTCAAAATTTAGGCAGTGGCGGGGATCGAACCCGCTACCCCTAGACCACGGGTAAATATAGGCAGTAGTATAGTACTAAGACACTAGTTGTCGTTTGAAAATTTGTCCTGCTATTATATTGCCTTTCCTTTCTGGTTTGTTCTAATTAATCAGCTCTTGGTCGTAAATACAGCCGGTACAATTTTACTAAGGCACAGGTTGCCATTGAACAAAAGAGGGACCTTATGGTTAGATTTAGCTCTTAACTGATTGAATTCTTTGACTGTAATTGCATTTCTCAGTCATTAGTTATAATCGGAAGAACTTGTACTAAGCTGTTCGTTTTCGTGTTTGAAAGATCGGGTCATTATTGGTGTATTTTAGCTGGATCTTGTAGTTCCGTCGAGTGAGTTCTCTTGTAATACAGGGTAAGTGTTCACAAGTGATGTTTTAAGACGTTCCTTCAGAGCGGTCTTAATGGCTGATAATTTAACCTTGAAAATATTAACTCCCAACTGTCACCAGGACTTAAGTCAAAATAAAATTGTCAGAACGGACTGGTTGGGATCGAGTCACACCTTGGTTGCCGATTGAAATTTGAAGTAAGCCTTATCATTGCCAAATTGTTTGCTAGTCCGTTTAATCTTCAAGCACAGGAGCGCATCTTAACCCCGAACCTTCAGACATACAGCTTTCAAATTAAAAGTCATCTGTTTTGAGTAATTGAATCACTTTTGTCATCAATGGTGCTTATATAGTTTTCATGTGTTGAGGAAGGGCATTTAATAAGACAGACTGTGTCCAGCGTGGTAGTAAACACCGCTGCTTCACCCAATAACGGGCGGGCTGCAGGTCCGGCCGTCTTGTAATCATTGTCATATTTTTTGCTGTTTTGCAATATAGCACTTCCGATTTCGTTCGCAAAGAATAAAAGCTTATTCAGCTTAAGGTTTAAGGTCAAAAGAATTTACCAAATTTGTTCACTTTGTTAAAATAATTTATGGTTAAATGCTTCGATTATGTGTAAAACACAGTTTACATATTGTTAAATAAACAGGTTTTGTGAAAAGAAAGTAATATTGGTGTGTCCTCTCTCACGTTTTCGTTAATTCCAGTAAGCACCACGTATCAATGATGATGTGCCAGGTGAACTAGCACTGTGAGACATTTGACATGAGCGCGAGGATAGAGAACTAAAGCAGCCCGGTGCCAGGTGACAGCCATCAGTATGCAGTAGAGCCACGAGAAAGCGCCCCGACGGCTGCCAACGCTGCTATTGCGTCCTACCTCTGTCCTTCACTACCCGGAAGACTCGCTGGTCTGCCGTCAGTCTCGCTGTCTGCTACCTCTGAGGCGGTTGTCGTGATCAAGGTACCGGGGATGTGATGCTGCGCACAGCAGGTGTGTCTGCTGCTCGGTTAGTGCTGAGTGGGGAGTTGACGGAGGGTGGGGGCGGGGGGGGGGGGGCAGAGGCAATTTGGTCACCGATCTGGTAGCTCTCTGCATGCAATCTGCATTCCACACACACACACACACACACACACACACACACACACACACACACACACGGCCAAAGAGAGAGCAGGGTGCTAGTCTGGCGTTGATTCAGCGCTTTGGAAATCACGAAATTATCCAATATGGAACTAAATACATAGAATAATCTAAGCGCATTACTATTTGCAGATGATAAAGTAATAATATAAGAAAATGAGTATGCCCTTGAGTTACCAGTTCATCGTCTAAACCAGTTACGCGCAGAATACAGTTTTAAAATTTCACTAAATCATACGAAATTTACTTCCAGCAAGAGATCCAGTACGGTCGAAAACAGAAATTTACAACGAAATGACTGAACAAGTGTCACGTTTTAAATTTCTGGGCTGTCACACGAGTCACGATTACTGTGATGTAGATGAAAATCTTCACAAATTGCGACCAATACATGAGACAATAAACCGAACAGTTAACAAAAACGCGAAACAATCTCTTACATATCCGTGGCGGTATCATTGCTGTTGTAAAGAAGCGAGAGTTCAGTTAAGAAAGATGATAGAAAATACAAGAAACAGAGACAAGATTCTTGAGCAGAGTGAAGAGAATTTAATAAAATGTGAAGGTGTTTCAAATGCGATGAATATACTTGGTATTATTGAGGAAATAACTGAATACAGAGATGGATGGAAGTAACATGCGAATATACACAGACAAGCCAAGAAAATCCTCAACTATAAGCCGAAAGGAAAGAGGGGGGACAAGTCGCCAAAGCAAACGCTGAACATAAACCCTGTGAAGACTGAAGAGGCAGACGCCTTACCCCTGCATGTAGGACGACAACAGAAAAGAAAACGAATCCACATAATTAGTGAAATATTAAACTTTGGCTCAATCATATGCAATTAGTGATCAATTACATGTGAAACGATGCATTTCAATTAGTAAGTTCTCACCCTCATGTTAAACATACAACAGTCTTCATATGCTAAAAGTCAACAACCGTTACATGTTAAAACTTCCAACTTATCTCTCTCCGTCTAACATTAAGATCAGTCCTATTCGTATACCGCCGGCTTCAACGAATTCCTCCACCTATCGTGTCCTACACAACTTCTCGGCCATCATTCAGCACAACACTATGTTGTCATGATTCCCGTGATGTCCCTACTAGGCTTTGCCCCTTATTGAGAAACAAGTTTTATGGTACTAGAGAGGTGGATGGATTCTGCAGAGCAGGTGGGGCACGAAAATAACTGATTTTAATGTTAGACAGGGAAATTAGAGAGAGTATGTTACTGTTGGACGCTGGCGCCTGGAGCGAAGTCTACGCTCTAATTCGTCTCAGAGGTGTTGCGCTGGGTTCATATCGAGTCATCAGGTTTCAGTTTCTTTTCAGACACTCCATGACAGGGTGGATTGCTACGTTGATACAACTAGTCGTCTCCGAAATATTCCTCTGCTATACGCAGTAAACGATTCTGTAAAATTTCATATCCTTCCGCATTTATCGTTTCCTTTAGTGCAACACTTCCTCCGTACGTTACTGTTGGCAATACACATAATGGCAGCTAACGTTTTCAGGCATTCGCTAAACCCGCAGCCTTCCCAATGGATTGACACAGTGTATAGCGTGATTCATGAGTCCAAATTACTCGTTTGTGGTCATCCACTGTCCAGGGGCGTCACTGTTTATACCACCTCAAGCGGTGCGTACCACTGACTACAGACACATGCGGCTTACGAGGAACTACTCGACCATTGCACCTCAGTTTTTTTCAACCCCTGGTCTTGTTTAGCTGTGGGTGTTATTTCGCGATTCCACTTCATAATCACTTCACCGACAGTCGACTTGGACAGCTTTAGAAGGGTCGAAATATTGGTGACGGATCTGTTATTCAGGTGTAAGCACACATTCGAAGTCACTACGCTCTACTGGCAGAACGACTCAGCTGTTACTCTTCTCTACAGATAAAATAATATCATCCACCTCCTTTTACACTGACCGGTCCCCTTCTAGGGACTTCCAGCGGTCAACTCTGCATTACATAGGAGTGCCTAATATTTTTTCATCAGACGCCGGCCTGAGTGGCCGAGCGGTTCTAGGCGCTACAGTCTGGAACCGCGCGACCGCTACGGTCGCAGGTTCGAATCCTGCCTCGGGCATGGATGTGTGTGATGTCCTTAGGTTAGTTAGGTTTAAGTAGTTCTACGTTCTAGGGGACTGATGACCTCAGATGTTAAGTCCCATAGTGCTCAGAGCCATTTCATCAGACGTGGATGTGAGAGATATTTAAATACAAGGGGTATTCGAAAAGTAAGTTCCGATCGGCCGCGAAATGGAAACTATTGAGAATCAAAAATGTTTTATTTAGTTACAATTTCCAGCTGCTTATCTACATAGTAGTTGTTGCGATGTACACACATGTAGCGTTGTACCATCTTTCCAACACCGTCACAGAAGGCAGTCACCAGTGCATTCAGCCAGTGCCCTGTTTTGGTCTACAGCTCGTTGTCTGTGCCAGAATGTTGTCTTCATAGTCAGCGTTTCGTGTGAGCAGACGGAGCCAACTAGGGGCTGTACTGCGGATGATCAAACACTTCCCATGGAAAACGTTGCAGGAGCATCTTCATTGCCCCTGCAGAGTGCGGGCGAGAATTTTCACAAAGAACGGAACGTACAACAGTTACGTTCCGTGGGCTGCATAGTTTCAGGAGAAATTTCTCACCAGGTCTTCGTACTTGGCGGGAGACACTATTTTCTAGCATTTTTTGGTGATCAATGTACGTTCCGAACTGGAAAGAGCAACGTGACGCCCTCGTATTTCACCAATTATATAACTAGCGTGACCTCACTTCTCGTTAGAATGGAAAAAAATACAGAATCCGCATGAGCATTTGACAATGCGATAGCAAAGGTTCACGGTGCGAAATTTTTTGTATAAAACATCATAAGCGGACAACTTTTTTATGAAGCATTTTGAGGAACGCGTATTAAATGGTTCTATTTCGCCCATGTCCGTTGCATAGGTATGTTGGCGACACTTAATCGCCTGGCCACATGCTGTCGACTCAAACATCTGGTTCACTATCAAGACTAGAGTCAAAGAAAACTGCCAATTTGGATCTTCTAGTAGGACGAAAAGTCGATGGGCTGCACGGCCACTCTGTATTCCACAAGCTGACGCACGCTGATTTACATCGCACCGCGCAAATTTTTCACCATCCAGTCTAGAACAGAGCAGAAACATTGATATACAGAGCTGTATTTGTTTCTGACAAGGTCCGCGTGGATTCCGGGATCAAACATCTGCACTACGTGTACCGAAAGAACTTTTTTGTGGTTCGAGGTACCAAGCTGGCACTCTCCAAGAAACGATAACGTGAAAATATTTAACAACTACGCGGTGATCCTCAAATTATGTCCCTTCATATCTGAGCTGCTACTTCTAACAAAATAGGGTGGTCTCTGGGAAGACTATGTGTGAGACCTATTTTACGATACCTAAGAAGATAAAGGAGACACTGCGCTCGGTTAAGGGCAGTTCCCGTCTCAGGCTCTCTCGGATTCGTAAGATTCCTTGTGAATGCGGAAGCAACTACATCCGTTAGTCCATCTGCACGATTTACGACCGCTGTGCACGACGGCTCATTAAAAAATCAAACTTGAGAAAAAAGCAGTTGCAAAGCCTCACAAAGAACGACAGAAAAGTTTTTGATGAAACAATCTTGATGCGTGCTTCCACGCACTGGGATCCTGTTATAAAAGAGGAAGTAGATATTACAGTGCGCCAGAAAAACTTCTAATGAGACAGCGGATATTATTTTAGTGGCGTGAAAGTGAGCTCTATGCATATAGGAGAAACAGAATAATTCGCGGAATTGTTTACGCTCCTATCGATAGCGCCACCAACGCAGACGTTAACTCATTCTACGGCAGCATGCTATAATGAAGAACTACGTCGACCAATCACAAGCCGTCTATGGGCTATAAAAGCGCACCACAGCTGCAGACACAACAATGAAGTTCTTCCGTTGAAGACAATGTTGGTGTGACCGTTGAAAGCTTGAGGCTCTATTGATGAGGAGAACACGCCATAATCCGATTTCCCAGGAACTTCGCTCAGAGAAAGAGGGATCAAAATGAACGAAAACACCACGTATCCCGGCTTATCCGTAGGTAATAGTTTCGGAAAAATAGACGTTGGTCTAAGTTTTAAAGATCTTTTCAGTTGTTTTATGTACCTTTCACTGCACTACATATTCAGACGAAATGGTGTCACAAGGATTAGCGTTGTTGCTTCTTATTTTTGCCTCCCGTGTTCGAAACCAAATCATTACTTTTATTTTTGTTTTTCCGTTTCTGTAGAAGATTACTATACCGATGTTTCCCATGTATAAAGATATGTTATCCTTATTAGTCTAGTGACTGAATATTTGATAAACGAATTAAAAGCATAAATGAACGAGAAAATGATTTGTAACTGTATTCGGTGTAGTGTATATTGATTCGTAATCAATTGCAAGCGCCAGATTTCGGAAATGTGATCCGTTATGCATGATTTACCGTGAGATTATTGCGAACGCGCGTAATCTATGTTTCTTTCGAGAATGAGATTCATAAGAAGAAATGTCACTCTGACAAACCTGTCCTCGGGCGATGCTCATGGTGTTCGGTTTCGAATGTTTCTGCGGTCGGTAGCATTAGAGAGAACACAGCAAGTTTTCCTGAAAAGTAAATGTATTGAGGAGGAGGAGGAGGAGGAGGAGGAGGAGGAGATTAATGTTTTGATCCTGTCGACAACGAGCTCCTTTTCCTTTCGAAGGAATCATCGCAGCATTTGCCTTAAGCGATTTAGGGAAATCACGGAAAACCTAAATCATTATGGTCGGACGAGGCTTTGAATCAACGTCCTCGCAGATGCAATTCCTAAGTTGTAATAATTGATATGAGAATGAAATATCAGAATATGAGAATTTTAAAAAAATTGTCACACCTCACCATGCCATGTACACGTATATTAGATGATAAAAGTGTGACACTTATTATGGAATCAAGTTATACTTTTGCAATTAATATAACGCCCTTGTATTCCCTTATTTGATAAGAAACACCCGTATAGTATTTTGCTATGGACATGTGTAGATAAATGAAAACAATAAAATAAATTAAAACAATAATCGGACGTCGAATATGGGGCACAAAATTAATAAGCTGGGACGCTAACTGTCTCGAAAATTCGAAAATAACTCGAAAACGTTGACCGTCAATTTTTTCAGGAACGGTCGAGTATCTACGGATAACCGGAGACGTGTTTTTTTTTTTTTACTCTTCTGCCACTGAGCGAAGTTCGTGGGAAATCGGGTGATGACACTTGCTGTGTTCTGCTCTGGAGTTTTGACTCAGCAAGGAAACAGATAATGATTCATCCATTGGGCATTGGATGTTTTTTTAATTTAATTTTCAACGTCAGTATTGCTACAGCCTACGCAAGAATTTGTACGAGGCTTTACATGTGTAATGTGGATAATGCCCCAGCACGGTGCAATGTTTAGAATAACGAATTCTTCCTCAGATAAGGTGACTCATTGCGGTGAGGGGGAGGGGGGGGGGGGGGCTAATAAACGAGAAGCCGCTGCAACACGGAGTTTCCCGCGTCAATGGCCAGCGGAGTGCAGAAGTAAATTGGTTTTTCCTGTCGGTAGCGCGCAGACCCCGGAGTGCCTGTGCTGTTGAGAATGGCGTGTGCGCGTGCGCTGTGCCAAAACAACGGAGGTGGAGCACAGCGCTTTTACATTTGCGTGCTGCACGCACTGCTGAGACACACACACACACACACACACACACACACACACACACACACGTGACGCTTCGGCCACTTTTGCGGATAGACATAATTTATGATTGCGGAGAGTAGTAACAACATGATTCGTGGACTGCATACAACCAGTGGACGCTGTTGGTGACCCAGCGTGGTTTACTATTTAGCCAGACTGCCGTGAACAGACTTGTTACGAAGTAGTTTTTGTGAAACAAAACTTAAGAAAATTAACTGAGAAATCAGTGACCAATTAGAAAATTTTCTGTAATTTTTAAGGCGCATTATGGCCGAGTCTGTACTCGGCCGATGCACTGCACATGGGTTTTACGTGCTAGTGTGTAGACGCCACGTTTTGGGGGTCTCAGTAGTATGGTAATGTGGAACATACTATTGAACGAGGCCTGGTATTTTCAACCTCCGACGCAAAAAGTGGGTTATTGTAATTTTAACGTGTGTATCTGTCCGGGGCATCGAAGCTTCCAAATGAAAGATACGATTTTAATGCTGTTTTTCTAGGTGAAAGCTGCGTTAATCGAGATGGTTCTTAGCTATGTTCCACGGAAGTCTGTTCAGCAGTTTAAATTTCATCAGCTAAATTAATAAAAAATGTTTTCTGCCAGCGCACGCTCTTGATAAACGTTTTGTAATGTACACTGAAGAGCTAATACAACTGGTTCACCTGCCTAATAGGGCCCCCGCGAGCACTCAATAGAGCCGCAACACTGCGTGGCATGGACTCGACCAATGCCTGAAGTAGCGCTGGAGGGAACGGATACAATGAATCCCGCAGGGATGTCCACAAATCCGTAAGAATACGAGGGGATGGAGATCTCTTCTGAACAGCACCAAGCAACGCATCCCAGGCATAAACGTTGGTGGCCAGCGAAAGTGTTTAAACTCAGAAGAGTGTTCGTGGAGCCACTCTGTACCAATTCTGGACGTGTGGGGTGTCGCATTGTCCTGCTAGAATTGCCCAAGTCCGTCGGAAAGCACAATGGACATGAATGGATGCAGGTGATCAGACAGGATGCTTACATGTGTGTCAACTGTCTGTCGTATCAGGACGTATCAGACGTTATCACTCTAACTGCACACGCCCCACACCATTACAGAGGCTCCACCAGCTTGAACAGTCCCCTGCTAACATACACAACGACCATCGATTCATGAGGTTGTCTCCATACTCTTACACTTCCATCAGCTCGATACAATCTGAAGAGAGACTCTTCCTAGCAGGCAACACGTTTCCAGTCATTAACGGCCCAATGTCGGTGCTGAAGGCCCCTGTCGAGGCGTAAAGCTGTGTGTCGTGCAGTCATCAAGGGTACGCGAGTGGGCCTTCTGCTCCGAAAGCCCATATCAATAATGTTTCGTTGAATGGTTTGCACGCTGACACTTGTTGACGGCCCAGCATTGAAATGCAGGAATTTGTGGAAGGGTTGCACTTCTGTCACGTTGAACGATTCTCTTCTACATCTACATCTACATTTATACTCCGCAAGCCACCCAACGGTGTGTGGCGGAGGGCACTTTACGTGCCACTGTCATTACCTTCCTTTCCTGTTCCAGTCGCGTATGGTTCGCGGGAAGAACGACTGTCTGAAAGCCTCCGTGCGCGCTCGAATCTCTCTAATTTTACATTCGTGATCTCCTCGGGAGGTATAAGTAGGGGGAAGCAATATATTCGATACCTCATCCAGAAACGCACCCTCTCGAAACCTGGCGAGCAAGCTACACCGCGATGCAGAGCGCCTCTCTTGCAGAGTCTGCCACTTGAGTTTATTAAACATCTCCGTAACGCTATCACGGTTACCAAATAACCCTGTGACGAAACGCGCCGCTCTTCTTTGGATCTTCTCTATCTCCTCCGTCAGACCGATCTGGTACGGATCCCACACTGATGAGCAATACTCAAGTATAGGTCGAACGAGTGTTTTGTAAGCCACCTCTTTTGTTGATGGACTACATTTTCTAAGCACTCTCCCAATGAATCTCAACCTGGTACCCGCCTTACCAACAATTAATTTTATATGATCATTCCACTTCAAATCGTTCCGCACGCATACTCCCAGATATTTTACAGAAGTAACTGCTACCAGTGTTTGTTCCGCTATCATATAATCATACAATAAAGGATCCTTCTTTCTATGTATTCGCAATACATTTGTCTATGTTAAGGGTCAGTTGCCACTCCCTGCACCAAGTGCCTATCCGCTGCAGATCTTCCTGCATTTCGCTACAATTTTCTAATGCTGCAACTTCTCTGTATACTACAGCATCATCCGCGAAAAGCCGCATGGAACTTCCGACACTATCTACTATGTCATTTATATATATTGTGAAAAGCGATGGTCCCATAACACTCCCCTGTGGCACGCCAGAGGTTACTTTAACGTCTGTAGACGTCTCTCCATTGATAACAACATGCTGTGTTCTGTTTGCTAAAAACTCTTCAATCCAGCCACACAGCTGGTCTGATATTCCGTAGGCTCTTACTTTGTTTATCAGGCGACAGTGCGGAACTGTATCGAACGCCTTCCGGAAGTCAAGAAAAATAGCATCTACCTGGCAGCCTGTATCTAATATTTTCTGGGTCTCATGAACAAATAAAGCGAGTTGGGTCTCACACGATCGCTGTTTCCGGAATCCATGTTGATTCCTACATAGTAGATTCTGGGTTTCCAAAAACGACATGATACTCGAGCAAAAAACATGTTCTAAAATTCTACAACAGATCGACGTCAGAGATATAGGTCTATAGTTTTGCGCATCTGCTCGACGACCCTTCTTGAAGACTGGGACTATCTGTGCTCTTTTCCAAGTATTTGGAACTCTCCGTTCCTCTAGAGACTTGCGGTACACGGCTGTTAGAAGGGGGGCAAGTTCTTTCGCGTACTCTGTGTAGAATCGAATTGGTATCCCGTCAGGTCCAGTGGACTTTCCTCTATTGAGTGATTCCAGTTGCTTTTCTATTCCTTGGACACTTATTTCGATGTCAGCCATTTTTTCGTTTGTGCGAGGATTTAGAGAAGGAACTGCAGTGCGGTCTTCCTCTGTGAAACAGCTTTGGAAAAAGGTGTTTAGTATTTCAGCTTTACGCGTGTCATCCTCTGTTTCAATGCCATCATCATCCCGTAGTGTCTGGATATGCTGTTTCGAGCCACTTACTGATTTAACGTAAGACCAGAACTTCCTAGGATTTTCTGTCAAGTCGGTACATAGAATTTTACTTTCGAATTCACTGAACGCTTCACGCATAGCCCTCCTTACGCTAACTTTGACATCGTTTAGCTTCTGTTTGTCTGAGAGGTTTTGGCTGCGTTTAAACTTGGAGTGGAGCTCTCTTTGCTTTCGCAGTAGTTTCCTAACTTTGTTGTTGTACCACGGTGGGTTTTTCCCGTCCCTCACAGTTTTACTCGGCACGTACCTGTCTAAAACGCATTTTACGATTGCCTTGAACTTTTTCCATAAACACTCAACATTGTCAGTGTCGGAACAGAAATTTTCGTTTTGATCTGTTAGGTAGTCTGAAATCTGCCTTCTATTACTCTTGCTAAACAGATAAACCTTCCTCCCTTTTTTTATATTCCTATTTACTTCCATATTCAGGGATGCTGCAACGGCCTTATGATCACTGATTCCCTGTTCTGTGCATACAGAGTCGAAAAGTTCGGGTCTGTTTGTTATCAGTAGGTCCAAGATGTTATCTCCACGAGTCGGTTCTCTGTTTAATTGCTCGAGGTAATTTTCGGATAGTGCACTCAGTATAATGTCACTCGCTGCTCTGTCCCTACCACCCGTCCTAAACATTTGAGTGTCCCAGTCTATATCTGGTAAATTGAAATCTCCACCTAAGACTATAACATGCTGAGAAAATTTATGTGAAATGTATTCCAAATTTTCTCTCAGTTGTTCTGCCACTAATGCTGCTGAGTCGGGAGGTCGGTAAAAGGAGCCAATTATTAACCTAGTTCGGTTGTTGAGTGTAACCTCCACCCATAATAATTCACAGGAACTATCCACTTCTACTTCACTACAGGATAAACTACTACTAACAGCGACGAACACTCCACCAGCGGTTGCATGCAATCTATCCTTTCTAAACACCGTCTGTACCTTTGTAAAAATTTCGGCAGAATTTATCTCTGGCTTAAGCCAGCTTTCTGTACCTATAACGATTTCAGCTTCGGTGCTTTCTATCAGCGCTTGAAGTTCTGGTACTTTACCAACGCAGCTTCGACAGTTGACAATTACAATACCGATTGCTGCTTGGTCCCCGCATGTCCTGACTTTGCCCCGCACCCGTTGAGGCTGTTGCCCTTTCTTCAGTCCAAAGCTTGCAGGATCTTTTTCCGACCGCAGTGATGTCGGAGATCTGATGTTTCACCAGATTTCTGATGTTCAGGTACACTCGTGAAATGGTCGTACGGGAAAATTCCGACTTCATCGCTACTTCGGAGATGCTGTGTACCGTCGCTCGTGCACCGACTATAACGCCACGTTCAAAATCACTTAAATCTTGGTAACCTGCCATTTTAGCAGCAGTAACCGATATAACAACTGCGCCAGACTGACCGTAGCGTCTTACTCTGCCTGTTTACGTACCTCTTCATTTGAATACGTGTACCTATAACAGTTTCTTTGGCACCTCAGTATATAAGAGTTATATCAAGTTACATAGCAGAACTCAGAAAGAACCACATAAAACTCCGCGAGAACATATGTTTCTCTTTTACGATTGATAAACAATGATAATTTTTGTCGCCCGTTTCAGCACCTACAAAAGAGGAAAAGTGTGATTGTGACTGATCTGCAAGAGATAAACATATTCTCACGCGGACATTTGTGTAATCCTTTTTGAGGTAGACAATTCAGAACTAAATCATTTTGCCCAAATACTTTAGGCATTATATTGCAAGAGAGCGCAATGGCAGCGCACTTTCTTCCGACTTCATTTAGAATTATCGTCACCTATTATTGTATATGTTAACAAAATTAACTAAATATGTACTGAAACAACAGTCAATGAATATGTGTGTGAATTAACGAAAGAAACACGTAAATCGCGTAAGTGAAAAATTTTGTTTCGTCCCGGAAAGTGTGTGTTTGAATGCGAGGAAAGTGTGTCGATCGTACCGTATCTACTAGTATAAGACTAGTATAATATATAGTTTAAAAAGCATAAAATAAAACTTAAATTAAAAATTTAAAAATCTCGACACAAAAACTGCAGAAAGTATGTATTGCCCCTTTGAGTTTAACAAAAGTAGTAACATTTTGATCCAAGCGTCGTCACGTCGGAGGACCGCTAAGTAAATAAATCAGAAGAAACCAGAACTTCACTAGCTATATTGAGATATGAATTTTGAAGAATAACGGGAGGTCAATTGTCTGCTTCAGAACACCGCATCTGGATGGAGCGAACGGGGCCTCTTGGTTCACTGTCAAGCAAAATCAATCAAAATTTGGTATGAATATATGTAGCCCACTTTGAATTTACAGAGCCTACTTTAAACAGCAAATCTTCAGAAGTGAAACATGACAAAAGAAACAACCATATAGACTTTGTACGAGTATGTGAGAAAGGGAGAGGATAAAGTGGTGATTTATTCAACTATGAATTCAGAATAATTCGTAGTTGCGCTAAGCAGAGTGGAAGAACTGGAATTACCGAAAGTAGTAAATGGGCTGCAGTGGTATGCTCTAGCGCGCATTTAATGTAATTGACAGGCTAAAATGGTGATCAACAACCTTACACCACTTTACGTAGTAATTATTCAAGCATACTTGCCCCATTTGAAATCATGAAGTAGTAGAAACCATGCATTAAGACAGTGAAGAACTCCCTAGCGCAGCAAAGTAGACGTGTCTTCTGATTACCTAATTCTTAGAAATGATGAGAAAGAGGAAATAACTTCGTTGGTCCCAGAATTGTGTAATCCAGAGCTAGTATGACTATTTTCGGAATAGTTTCGTCACTGCCGGTGTTGACGCTTTCACATGAAGTCCACATGAATCTTAGTAATGTTAATCAACGCTAGGTCTGGTCAGTGGTTTGTATCGACCTTATGGGTTAATGCGGTTTACTTAGTTTAACTTATCGTAAGGAATATTTCACCTACGTCACGGCGGCTCAGAGTGTTTTTTCAAGCCAGGCTTATTAAACCTGCACTGACAGTGCTTGGTTATGTGACAGTCAATTTACACACAGGTAATATACACGCCATGGAATGTAAGACAAATTTCACAATGTAGATGTGTTCACAAGTGCCTAATAGACCTGGCTTGAAAATGAGCTTTGTAATTAGAAACTAGTCGCCAGAGTAATTAAACGCAAATATGACGGAATTGCAAAGGAGCTGCTGGCCCTGTCCTGACTCCACGTTGGAAATACATCACAGTTATTGCTTTGATATCGAATGATTCTTTACAAGAATTTTCTTAATAGCCACAGTATCCTGCAATTCGATTTTAAAATTTTCGAATATATGATATCACGAATTTAGTCGTTATTTGGTGGACCTTCTCTGTATCTGGAGAGGATTTTAACTAAACCTGTCTTAACTGCACTGAAATAAAACTTAATCTGCGATTGTATGATTCGCTGTAAAGATTTTAGTTTAGCTAGTGCTATTTAATATGGGCGAGGCAGTTCAAACCTGGTCATTTACATTTTTCAGCTGGAATTGGGGGCAGAGTTTCGTGCGTTCCAAGTTGAATCCTGTATATACTACCAGAAAGTTTCTGTTATTTTCAACGGCGGAGCTTTCTAACTTATCTGTGTTATTGGTTAGAAATGGTCGAGCATTCAGGCTATATGATGGATCCTGACAGTACACAATCTCGGTTCGGGTCTCATACCCAAAGAAAAATGCCACCAGTTGTCAGCTGCGTTTTTGTGACATGGTGGAAGACGACGTCTGTTAACAGGTTGTTTTTGTAACGGAGCACATACCGAGTGCGATGAATGATAATTGATTGAAACCCTCAGCTGCCGACAGGTGTCGTTGACACACCTCGATGGGGACAGCTGAAAATGTGCGCCCCGACCGGGACTCGAACCAGAGATCTCCTGCTTACATGGCAGATGCTCTATCCATCTGAGCCATCGAGGGCGTAGATGAATAGCGTGACTGCAGGGACTTATCCCTTGCACGCTTCCCGTGAGACCCACATTCCCAACTGTCCACTATCACATACGTGATGTTTGTAATAGACATTTGCCCATCTACTCATTACTCGCGCCCACCTAGGTGACGAATCTCATAAGAGTTCAGGCAACCTGTGCGCATTCCGACAGACGAAGGTCAATGGCGTGCAAGGGATAAGTCCCTGTTGTCGCGCTATTCATCTGTGTCCTCGGTGGCTCAGATGGAGGCCGGCACGGTAGCTAAGCGTGTTCTGTCAGAGAGCTGGTTGGCCTCTGTAATAAAAAAAACTGAGCGGAAGGATTAACAAACGAGCTTGAGCGGATGTCATGTGACGTCCACAACGATCAATAACGGACAAAAAAAATTGACAGAGCGTCTGCCATTTAAGCAGGAGATCCCAGGTTCGAGTCCCGGTCGGGGCACACATTTACAGCTGTCCCCATCGAGGTATATCAACGACACCTGTCGGGAGCTGAGGGTTTCAATCAATTATCATATATTTCTAGAGAAGCTGCACCGTCATCAATGGTATCTGTTCTTTCGAGAACAGTTACTATATTCATATGAGTACAATGAATTTGGTGATTGACGATGATAGGCCCGTGTTATCTTCGAGACATTCCTTGAAAAATGTTGCGTTACGGGTAGCTGCTATGTTTCATCTGCAAATACGTAATCGTTTCTTGCTGTAAAGACCAGTACTGCCGTATGGGGGTGAGATAGTTATATCACAAAACAGTTCTACGTGTCTTTACACGCACTGGAGGTTCAAATTATTGTCATGCAATTATAGTCTCTTCGTTCAACACAGATCCAGGGTAGCCTTTAACTTCGTGGAAAATAACATGTGGCAGCAGAGCTGAGACTGCGACGATTTCCACCCGTATTGCTATACCCGAAATAGTACACTGTGGCCAGCAGCTGAAAATAAAGCTTACTAGATAAAATATTAGTCATCCCCTAAGGGGGTAGCCCTCTCTGGAATAAAAAAAAAATCGATTTTTCAGCTTCACATTTTGTTGAAATTTCATGTTTTTCACGAATACCTATGTTTTCTGATTGAAAATATATTGAAAATGACTGACACAAAATTATTTTGTTACAGTTGACCGATGTTGCGACTTCAAGGGGTCCTTTCACCTGGTGCAGCGGTTACAGGAGCGTCCGATGTGCACGCAAAAATGTTTTAAGGAAAAAAAGCTTAAGCAATAAAACTGTCATCAGATTCTGAATTAATTTTTATTTTACTTGAAAAAAGTAATGGAAGACGGTTTTATGGAATCATCATTGTAAGATGGGTAGACAAGGGGACTTAAAAGAATGGCAGAATGGAGATATCGCATTTCTTCGTGACCACGACCGCACCGAGAACAATGTGTCCAATTTTTCGGTGTGTCAACGCAGTCTGGACGAACGTGTCTACAATGAATGGTATGCTACTAGCAGAAATGTGAAACAGCGTAAGACCAGTAGTTGTAAAAGACTACCGACAGGGATCGGAGACGAATGTCGCACCTTATTAATGAAAATCGATTTCAATAACGATAGTGAAAGTTGAGGTAGGTCCATATGAACTAGTGAACATCGCGAAGGGAATTGCTTGTGCATAAGGTTGCATGTCCTAGCTGTGAAAACAATAAAAAGTTGCCTGTAGTTGACTGGAGGTGGGTAGTGTGGTCTGAAAAGGAGCAATTTTACTTCTGATGCAGGACGTCGAATACGTCGATAGTCCAATGAGGCGTTTAAGTCGCAGTGCGTGGTGTGTAATTCACGTTGCAGGTGGGTTCGGTGATGTTTTGGAGGTGTTTTTCGTGTCTTGACTTTGGCTCATTCATTCATCAGTTATTTCCAATTTGTTGGTGACCAAGTACTAATCTTTCTTCTACAGCTTTGGACATTCCCAAGATGACAGCAATCTTATTTAGAGAGATGCACAAATGAGTTCCTGGTTTGACGGACACACTGGCACCCAGTCTCAAAATCCACAGGAAAGTTTGGGACTACATGGAACCGTGAATGAAACTAAGCAAATAACATCCCCGCGATTTTGTACCTCTACGAATGAGTGGCTTCAGCTCGATACTGCAGCCTTTAGTGGTCTGTTAGAGCCATGATAACAATTAACTTTAACTAAGGTGATTATTAGAGCAGACGAATTCTCCGTTCCCTGCAAGCGGTGAGAACTGTCATCCACCTGCTTGTCACCTGCTGCCCTGATCGTCGCTGGTACCGAACTTCTTTTCTTCTAGCAGCGGATCAGTTGATGGTTATTTGAAATACTTAACGGGAAAACAGGGAAAGCTACAGACCAGAGAAAATGCGTCTGTCGTGGTAAAATCATAGTATATTGTACTTCCAGCAGCACACAAAAGGATGGTGAGGCAGCCTTATTTACAAGCATGACGGTATATTTAAAGGAAAGAGCAGTTCCTGCCTCTTCTTGTTGCGGGTCAAGAATGGCACACGGGAAACCGTCAACCAATAGTACAACCTTGAATTAGCTTGACCCATCCCCGAACTATGCGAGTGTGTGAGGAGAGAACTCACGGAGAACGTTATCGGCAAGAAAAGGTAATGGAAGCCCGCGCAAGGAACTTCCTGTTCAGTAATCATCTTAAACAGCGCTAAGTCTGTGGCGTGCCAACGATAACCAGCATAATCGCAAACGCCGCTGAATATAGGTGCTGACATGTCATGTCGCGAGTGGAACCACCAGGACGGAAAATGGTGTACTGAACTTTATCACCGACAGCAAGATGGTGGTTGGCTCCTTACTGACGACCGTCGTATCTGTTGACATCCGTTCCATTCAGACCACTAGTAACAACTGGCGTTTATTGCCGTCTCTCGTCACTGTTGGTGACCAAGAAGTCCTCAGCACAGTATGGTTCCGCCGACGAGACTCAGGGCGTATAGCTAACCTAACCAGCGTCGCTGTTACCACTCACACTCCTGTGTAGTGGTCAGAGCCCTCCCCGGCTCAGTGGCTGTTGCTCTTACTATGGTGGGAATTCCGCGGAAACGGCGGGCCCTCGTGCGTCCTTCCGCGGCGAGTAGCCGTGATCTGCATTAAAAGCTAACAGCTGGCTGGGTACCCTCTGCGGAAGTTTGCCTTCTTGCGATATTGTAGAATTATTGATTTGCATCCTAAAAATTCGCCTGCCCCCGCGAGCCCATGCTGGTCTCAAATCGTCGTGGGAAGTTGGATAAGGTATAACTGGAGATTAATTGTAAGGGCTTTTGAGAATTGTTTTATCGGCTCGAGCGAAATAGCAAATGAGAGGTAATTTAACGAATAACCCGAATCTGAATGAAAATTATTGATTCAATTCAATCTGTACAATATCCCTTTGTCATTGAACCGAACTATATGGCAGTATAGATTAGTGACAAGCCTTGTGGCCAGTCAACGAAAAGTCTGCACTCTACAACACGACAGAAGCCTTTTTCCCCAGAACTAAGCCCATTATCAAGGCCATACGTCTCCTGACGATTTTTTTGTGAGCTTACACCTACTGGAAGCTCATCTGGGCTAAGAAACACCTTCCGAACAGACCTTGAAAGCCCAACGCTACCGACCGACCGCCGTGTCATCAGCCCTTAGGCGTCATTAATGCGAATAACGAAAGGGCATGCAATCAGCACACCGCTCTCTCGGTCGTTGTCAGTTTTCGTGACCACTGTCGCTACCTGTGAATCAAGCAGCTACTCAATTGGCCTCAAAAGGACCGAGTGCACCCCGATTGCCAACGTCAGTCAACAGACATGGACGGTGACCCTTCCAAGAGCTAACGAAGCCCGACAGCGCTTAGCTTCGGTGATCTGACGGCAACTGGTATTACAACTACAGCAAGGCTAACGGAGTTCAGATCAGTCATCAAGTCGATTAGAGCTTTAGGCACATGTTCAGTTTCTAACAAATTATGCTTTGTCCAGCTGACCACAGTAGTACGCTGGCGACCGACCTGAAGGATGCCCTGTCGCTCGAGCTCGCGATTGATGCTGCCGTAGCGCGTGGAGAACTCCGCGCCATTCAGCTCGTAGCGCTCATCTCGATGGCGCTGCTTCCTCGACATAGCCGCCGGCTGCTCGTCTTCTGCACACACAAAAAATGTGGTCCGAATCAAATTTTGGCACTACATAAAATTCACCAGTGTACAAATGCGTGGTCTCACAGGGATATAAACCAATAAAACCTTTTCCAGCCTTCAGCAAGGTAAAGTGGTTCAATATCGACGAGCTTTCGGACGGGTACTGGTTGGCCATTATCACCACTTGAAAAAGGGTAAGGAGCATTCGTCCGAAAGCTTGTGGATATTGAACCGCCTGGAGACCCGAGAAAATTTTGTTAGTACAATTCAGATTCTCACAATTACCCAGTTATGTTTCTCACACAGTGAAATACAAGTAGCAAAAAGGGTTAATTTTTTGGGATTACAGAGCGATCACAACCTCAGGTCGGAAAATCCAATGTCTACCATTAACGAAACACTTTAGTTCAATTAAGTCTGCAATATGCATGATAAGAGCAAAAGGTTATTTTGAAAGAAGCTAGTTCATTATGCGTATTTATATTTTATAATAAGCCATAGGATAATTTTTTTTGGGAAACAAACTACAGCGATAGGTTTTATGAAAACGAAAGCGTATTCTAAGAACTGCAGCTGGTTTTAACTTCGTCTTTAACTTCACCACAATAGTTACATCAATTTCAATGTCCTCTAGCAGGTTGTTAAACACATGTTCACTGTGCGCCTGGCTCCTGTCTCTGCTAATGTTAATTCCTTTAAGTATTTGTAGAGACCGTACTTGGTGCAAAGGTTATATTCACGCCTGTCATTTTTTGAGAAAATAAAAGTATTGTTAATGGGAAAGGAATTAATGCCTATACTGGGAGTCTCTTAAGAATCGTCAGGCGCATTTCCTCTGTTTTATAGGCAGATATTTGCAGTTTAGTTCTAGAAATGTGTTGCTCTAATCAAACCAGGCAAATTCTGGTCATCACATTAAGGTATGTTGAGAATTGTTACGTTGGGACCATCTAATCACGACAGAATAAAACACAGTGTCGTGCTCTACGCGTTTCGCCTTTATTACTTGCAAGAAGTATTCAGTGGCCTGGAATACATAGAAAGTTTCGTTTATACTATCTGGTTTACATTTTGGACATTGGAGGTTACGAACCGTTATGGCACTTTCTAGTTTTCTATGATGTGGTCATAATTGAAAGTTCTACTTACACATTTCGTGGATGCTGATCTACATGTGTTCCTTTTTAATGCGCTACAGCTATTCTTCGTCAGCTTACTGCCATTTAAAATTTAGTTCCCAGAGCACTACGAACAGAACATTCGTACAAATGGATTTTTATCTTTTCATTTCTTTTATTAAGTTTAATAGAGAGTTCGTATTGGTGTGTGTCCGGTAGTTTATCACATGTTTGTTCTCACCAATGGCTTAAGTGCTCTGCAAATGTGAAATGGTTTGTTTCATACTTCCGACACCAAGTGTGTCCTGTGTACCGTGTTTCAAAATCCCTACATGTCATGCCTCTGTATACCGCATCTCAACATTGACATTCAAGTTTGTATAATTACTGATCCTTGGATTTTGTTCCCTTGATTGTCAGGGTACCTAAGTTTGTTTGGAGTGTTAGCGCAATTTTGTAAGCTATTTCTTTAGAATATTTGCCACTCAGTGTGTTAGTTCGCGCGTGTAAGTCAATGTGTACTGTGCGCTTCTTTTCTGTGTGGTGTTTTCATTGTGTATATGTATTGTGTGTATTTGTGGGTTTGAGGCTGGTGACTTTTCCTACCTTCTGGTCATGTTGGATTGGATTGGATTGTTTTGGGGAAGGAGACCAGACAGCGAAGTCATCGGTCTCATCGGATTAGGGAAGGACGGGGAAGGAAGTCGGCCGTGCCCTTTCAAAGGAACCATCCCGGCATTTGCCTGTAGCGATTTAGGGAAATCACGGAAAACCTAAATCAGGATGACCGGACGCGGGATTGAACCGTCGTCCTCCCGAATGCGAGTCCAGTGTTTAACCACTGCGCCACCTCGCTCGGTCTGGACATGTCGGATGCATTCTCTCTCTTTCGTACTGGTGTTTTGATTGTGTCTGTGAACTGTTTGTGTGTCATACCCATTACACTCAGCTACTTATGATGTCTTTTTCATAATTTTTCTTGTTGATGGAATCCTGTTTATTCTCTACAACATATATCCTATTGCTGCTAGCTTCTGGTTATGGGGATGATTCAATATGAGATGTACTATTGTCTCTGTGGCGTCGGTTTTCTAAAAATATTAAAGGAAAGTTTACCATTTTCTTTTATTATTGTCATGTCTACAGAATTTGACTAGATGGTCCCAAAGTAACAATTATCAAGATACTGTAATACTGTACGCAAGCGAGGACGACGCGACTACAAAAGCTGAAGATGGTCATTACATGTTTCATGCGATGCCAGCTGTCAACGGACAGCGTCGGTTTGTTTTCAGCCACAAATATGTTTTTTAAATCGAAATTAGTGTCCCTTTCGATAGAGTGGCCCCAAATTAGTCTAGTGCAATATTCGGCTTAGCAGAACTAGTGGTACAGCAGAACACAGTAAAACCTTTGTACGCCACGTTTTTGTTGCCTGACTTACCCCGTCCTCATACGCTGCCCTGAACCCCACTGTCTGCTACCACCACGCAGCAGCGCTACTCAATCGCTGTCGAAGTACTGGTTATACTTTTTATTTTATTGCTGTGTTAATACATATCACTATACACAAAATCGTATTAGACTGGGCAGTTCTGTCGAAAGGGAACGTAAAATTCCACTTTAAAAACCATTTTCCTTGCAACTGGAAACAAACTGACGCTTTCCGTATGCATTGGTTGTCGCGATATTTGTTTCGGACGATCCAGTATACATATCGCAAACATGACATTGGAAATATCTCTTAGGAGATACATCCTGTGTATGTATATAGAATCGTCGCTTGATCAGTGCGAACGATTTCAGAATGCTGCACAGACCACCGACGCCGCATTAAACATCATGATTTCCACAAATTTTCTGTTGCCTTACACTTTAAGTATCCTAACGAACAAACATATGATTATGTTAGATCGAAAGTAAATCTTATACTGTGCACCTTTTTACTGAATTCTACCATCAGGGACACCGCTGAGATCAGTAATTGTAACAACAGTATCACCGGGATAGCAGATCCCTTCCGGTTGGATGAAAATGGGCACTAAATGCTAAAAATAAAATTATCCAGGTGCCAGTACGAATCTCACTCTGAGTGCTCCCTACAAGCTGAATTATGTATCTACACAGTTCATCCATCAAGTGAATCTAAAATATCGACGATTTTTTGCTTATTTGCATTGATGCTGGCAAGACATTGGTTCCAGGAATGCCAAGATTTTTGAGAATATTTTAATTTTAATACGGATAAGAAATGAGAAAAGAAATATTTTAAATGAGATATAACTAAAAATTAACAATTTTCTAATTTTCTCCTTCACTTATACTGTGAAACCTTTCTTCCTGTCAGATTTCGTGATTCTAGGTCCATCAACGACAGTGCTCCATTGGTTTTAATGAAGGAGTTTGCTAGTATCAAAATATTTGACATAATTGTCAGTATCTTTGACTGCTTCAATTTTTACGCCACCAAGGAACCGTAGACCTCAGCATGTGACCTAAATTTCAACTTCATACGTCTATCCAAATCCTGAGCAAAGGGGTTCTAGACAGATGGACAACAAAGCGATTCTACAAGAGTTCCATTTTTACCGCTTGAGACACGGGAATCTAAAAGGAAGGGAGAAAGGAAGAAAAAGAAGTGCTCCTTGCCCAGGCCGTGAAAGCCCAAGGTATGTAGGCCGGCCGCAATGTCTTCCTGTGTCTTGCACCATCATGTGGATGCGATATGGATGAGCATGAGGTCAGCACACCGCTCTCCCAGCTATTTTGCTGACTTTCCAGACCTTGCCACCACTACTACTCAGTAAAATAAATCCTCAGTTGGTATTACGTCGCTAAGTGCACCCCGTACCAGTCCTCACAGCAAGGAAAAAAAAAATCACTGGCAGAACCGAGTATCGAACCCGGGTCCTCTGCTTAGCAGTTAGTCGCACTTACCACTTTTTTATATAGGATCAAAAATCAGAAGGACGATGAAATCAGATTATATTTTAAATAGCAAACTAAGAAAAACACCAATCTGATTGCAAGGATTATATACGCTCATGTACATACACACTTCATCTGTACACATTTTACAATAGAACTGGATCCATAATAAGTCAAAACACAAAACAAAACGAGCAGGGAAACTGCGAAAGAACAAGCCAAATCAGATGTGAACATTTATAACAAAGAAAACACCTCTCATCAGAAAAATGTAATTTACAAACACCTTGCCGACGGGAAACAAGATTCAACAGGTTGGCTAAGAGACATGCACAAAAAATCTCAACAAGTACCGAGAGTATTTTTAATAGCATATAATAATCTGACAACCCACGCACGTTGCAAAAACAGCGGAGCACTGATACATGTGGGAGACTAAATCAATCAGCTACAACAGCATTTGCAAACTCGCTATTGGAGTGACTAAATCAATCAGCTACAACAGCATTTGCAAACTTCCCCTTTTCCCATTCCAGTGGCGGCATTGGGAAACTGGTTTTCGGAAACCAGTTTTTGGAGCTCAATGTAAGCGTAGTGCGTGATAAGGCAGCAATTACTGCCACACCGTACCTGCACACAATGACTACAATAAATGTAAATGGTTTAAGCAATGCAAGTCACTTTAATTTCTGACAATAAGGAGATGGAGACAAGCGATCTAAATACTGTAAGAAAGTAAAAAATCCTTCAAAAAGTGTTTTGATATCCAATATCTCAAAAACACATTAAATGACTAGTTTCGACTGTTCATACAACCATCTTCAGATCAGTTATAAAATTTGCGTAGTGCCACCTAGTAAAGGGGGGGTAGGACGTTTGCACCTTGCAGTGCATTCTCGCAAGAGACTATCTCAATAAAATGTTGGCTGTACCAGTGATGCATGATCTGAGTGCCTAAGTAGCGCTGAAGACAAGGAGGGTTAATAGAGAAGAGATTAAAAGCTTAAGGATGATTGTGTATTAGTTTATTTTTATCATAAATCCACTGACTAGTTTGCTGTGGGCAGCCAGGACTGACTTTCTGCCCTGTGCCAACCTCTTGCTCTCCTTTGAGTATCCCTTCCACCCAACGTCCTCGTTTATTTGCAGAGTGTTTTGCACTCTCTGTCTTGCCCTACAGTTTTTACGCTCTACGGTACCCTGATATAACATACGTAGTATCATGCGTCTCATCTTGTTATCAGTGTTTCCCAGATGTTCCTCACCGAATCTGCGAAGAACTTAAATTCTTATCTGTCCCTCTAATTTTCGATATTTTTCTATACCACCACAGCTCCAAATCTGCGATTCTCTTCTTTCTTCGGTTTTTCCACAGTCCATATACAAATGGCCGATCACTAATCTAAAAGTCATTATAGAAGTACAGTGCAGTATATTGAAATCCCCACCCTAGAAGGCGGGCCTTCATTTAAACTTCAGTATTAAGTTTGTGCGTTTTGTGTTCTACAGGTCAATCTCTCCAAGTACAACTTGTTTATTTTTTAGGGTTCCGTCTCTCAGTCGGTAAAAGCGGAAAACTTAAAGAATCGCTTTATTGTCCGTCCGTCTACTAAGAACCCTTTTTCTCAGGTAGACCCGTCAAGTTGAAAAAATGGTTCAATTGGCTCTGAGCACTGTGGGACTTGACATCTGAGGTCATCAGTCCCCTAGAACTTAGAACTACTTAAACCTAACTAACCTAGGGACATCACACACATCCATGCCCGAGGCAGAATTCGAACCTGCGACCGTTGCGGTCGCCCGGTTCCAGACTGAAGCGCCTAGAAACGCTCGGTCACTGCGGCCGGCGTCAAGTTGAAATTCGTGTCACATACTAAGGTTTACGGTCCCTTGGTGGTGTAAACAGTTTGAAGCTTCTAACTCAGTGCAGTCAAAAGATACGCCCATCTGTGTCACATGTTTTGATACTCGCAAACTCACTCATTAAAACCAATAAGGTACTTCCCGTTAACCTAGAATTATGAAATTAGGCGGTAAGAAAGTTTCACAGTACAGAGAAAGGAAAAATAAAAAAATGTTAATTTGTAATTATAACACGAAAAAAATTCTTTTGTAGTTTATTATCCGACTTCATACTTAAAACACACTCTAAAGTCTTGGAATTTCCGAGACCAATATCTTTTTTGTATCAATGCCGGTAAAAGGCAAAAATCGAGGTGGTTCTCGATTCACGGGATGGATGAACTTTTCATACACACAATTATGTTTGTAGGGAGCTCTCAGTGCGCGAGTCCTATTCGCACCTGGCTAATTGTGTTTATTGGTTAAAGATTATCTCTGACGCTAAAGGAAACGCATACAGGTATAAAGGCAGTTTCAGAAACGTGATAACATCGAAGGGATATAAACATGATGTATGTATGACAGATCTACATCTCTACTCCGCAAACTACCTTATGGTATGCCAGTGACATTTCCCGTTTTCCCTTTCCAGTGGCGAATATTCGCAGGAAGAACTAATACCGGCGAGCCTGTGTGTGGGCTCTAATCCAATTTTATCTTCATGGTCTTTTCGCGACATAAACACAGAAACTAACAGTATACTGGCTGAGTCTTCTGTGAACGTACGCTCCCAGGACTTTAACAGTTGACCACACCGTGATGCATAGCGCCTCTTTTGCAGCGTCCGCCAATGGAATTCTCTGAGATCACCCGAGAAACTTTAACGCTTACTGAATGAATCAGTAACGAAACGTGCTGTTCTTCTTTGTGTCTTCCGTGTTCCTACTAACAGTCCTGTCTGGTACAGATTCCAGACTGACGAGCAACATTTAAGAATTGGTCGAAGGAGTATTTTCTGAGCTACATCCTTTGCTGGTGGACTATATTTTCTGACGATTCTTCAAGCGAAACTCAGTCTGGCGTCTGTCTGCCTTAACTGCTGTCAATCTTATACGAGCTTTCTATTTTAAATCACTCCGTACGCATACTCCTGCATATTTTATGGAAGCAACTGCTTCCAGTGATTGTTCTGCAATAATGTAATCATAAAATAAATGGTCTTTCTCTCTATGTATTCACAATAGATGTATTTGTTTATGATGATGCTCAATTGCCACTCCCTGCAGAAAGCGTCGATCCTGCATTTCGCTGCCATTTCCTAGCGGTGTGGCTTCTCTGTATACGACATCATCCGCAAAAAACTTCACGGAACTTTCCAGTTATAATAAGCACATTTATTGCGAAAAGTAATCGTCCCAGTGCACTGCCTTGGGGCATGTCTGAAGTTCTTTTACGTCTGAAGGCGTCTCTCCGTATAGAATGACATGCTGTGTTCTATTTGCTAGAAGCTCTTCACTCGCGTCACACATTTTGTCTGTTATTCCATCCGCTCGTATTTTGTTCATTGCGTGGCAGTGCGGAACCGCACCGAACGCCTTCCATAACTCAAGGGACTCTGCACCTACTTAGGCGACTGTACCTACTGCTTTCTGGGTCTCGTGGACGAGCAGACCGAACTGGGTCTCACGCGATCGTTGTTATTGGAACCCATGTTGGTTTCTACACAGGAGATATTTGATCGACGGGAGCGTTAAACACTTCACGTAATTCTACAAAAGAGCGGCGTCACAGATTTTGAAAGCGGGGCTGACCTGTGCTTTGTTCCATTCATTAGGAGCGCTTCGTTCATCCAGAAACCTATGTTACACCACCGCTAGAAGAGGGGCAAGTTCTTCCGCGTATTCTACGTAGAATAGAACTAATATTGTGCCAAATCCACTCATAATGACCAAGGAGTTTAAACTGACCAACTAATCTGGAAAAATGTTGATGTAAAGGAATACATTTAAAAGTCGTCATTTAATCGCCATTTCGCACATACCTATCTCCGTGACTCAAATTATACTAAGCTTCAGTCTCAAAAATTTATATTTATTTTTATAGTTTACGGAGGCGAAATCAATTTTTTTCCTTTGAATCTTATGTGATCTCTCAGGTTTCCTCGGTGCCATTGATTAATAGTGTGCTTCCACTTGTTCTGCTCTACGCATAAAGTGGGAACGGCAACTCGGCAGAACACCCTGAAGACTATTAAACATGAACTTTTCGTAAAAGAAAATATGATAATTAGTATGTGCTTAATGGCAGCGAGATATAAGCTTTCACTGCGAAAACCGTTCAAAATCTGGAGTTTGCTCAGAGTGCAACGGTGAGACTCATGGTGTTATTTTTGAAAGGAAAGGGACAGGAAAACAATCGAATGGAGCAGGGAAGATGTCACGACACAAGACGTAGTTATTTCTAATGAATGTGGTCTTGAAGAAAATAAATACCGACAGCCGTAATTTTATTAATTGTTTTATCTGACTACCAGTTTCGATGTCTCATTGCCACCACCTTCGGACCCCTACACAAGTAGTTAGATAAGTCATCTAAACGTCCACGTTACTATAGGGATCACTAATTTCAACTGGATCTCATAGATTTCTAGACCTTCTCTGTAGACGTGGACTCTTCATGTGTCCAAGGGGGGGACGTTCATGAAATTTACCCAAAATGTCAGTTTTCAGTTTATTTTTTATTTATTAGTAGAACTCATGGACAATAAGTTCCCAAAGTTTCTATAATGAAATCGCATCCGAACTGCCTGCAAAATAATTAAATGTGAGAGGCGACCTCCATGCCAACCTCCCTGCCACGCCCCCTTTTGAAGCAACATTTCAATACCAGCTCGGTTTTGTTTTGTTTTAGGGCACAAAGACAACTATGGGCATAAGCGCCCAAATACCAGGTCGGTGAACAACGATTCCACAAATTAATTCAAGTAAACTTGCACGGGATTGATCTAGAAGCTGTGAACCCTGAACTCCTAAAAAAGTGTGTTCGTGGCAAAACCCAGAATACAAATGAATGTCTAAATTCACTCTTATGGAAACGATGCCTTAAATCCACACTTTCACTTGCTACAGTTGTCAGAATTGCAACTTATGGGCCACTTCTTGTATTTAATGATGGGAAAATAGGGAAGATGAAGGTATTACAGAGATTGGGCTATAAGACAGAAAATGTCATCAACATATCTTGAGTAAAATGGGTTCACAGTTCCTCTTTGCAGCTGAAAATTCAGTTGAAGACCTGGTAAAGAAAAGAAGACAGGAAATAAGAAGCTACAAGAGAAGCCTTGAAGGAAAAGAGGACGCCGAGTACGAAACTGGGGCCTTCTGAAGAGGCGACACAAGAAAAATCGTTGGGTTGAACTTTAAACTGCATTTCTTCAAATTTTTTTTAAAAAGTTTATGTACCTTTTCTTCAGAATTTATGAAGGCTAGAATTGTGAAATGTTGTACATTTATGTCTATAAACCCAATAAATGTCTCCGGAGTAAATTTTGAAATTGTAAGTCTAAGCTGCGATATAGGACAAAGTGCTTGGAATTTTGCATGGATTTTATATTATACCTACAGAATTATAATTTAATAAATTTTTAAGTTCTTCTCTTCGATATATTCAAAAAACTTCACGAGAAGTTTACCACATACAGAATTTTGTAGAAATGTCATTAGTTCCCGAAAAAGGTACATATGTTATCTTAAAAAGTTAAATATGTATTTAACAAGGAACTGTGCTGATTTCATATGAAGCTCGGCTCAAAATTCCACTGACACATTAAAAATTGTGGATTTGATGTATCTTTTAAATAGTGAGCTTTTTTTCATGAACGTCACCCTCTTAAGAATGTACTGCACGAGAAGTCAGAGCAGCAGGTGATGTCGTGTGGACGATGACAAACTTTGTACGGACAGCGTGTTGTGATCGTGTCTGTAGTAAGCTCACCACGTGTCTCCTTAAACGTTTTCATTTCCTCGCTTAGGCTATGGTAGCTTTAATGCTTTCTGTTTCGAGAAATGTTTTGCTACAGGTAACAGCTGGTGCTTAAGACGATAAACAGCTGCAATGCAAGTTACAGGCACGCAACGCAACTAGCTGATCAGAAGGTCTGGCCGTGACCATGCAATTTTTTTCTCTTTCTACTGACAACAGAAAATTGAGTACATTCTACAGCGCTATTCGTGGAAACCATTTACATTAAGCACACTGAATCGTGTACGCGTGTAAGGATTGTACATGAATCTGAAATATAAACACTGCAACACTGTACAGGCTAAAGAGAACTATATTACGGCTGTCTTAACTTGCTTGATAGGGGTTGAACAGTAACAGCTCTGCGGAATTTGTCGATTATCGGTCCTTGTCACCTTCAAGGAGTTCCTCTTTCGTTCACTGACTTTTCGCAGCGGTTTTTCCATTCGGACATTTCAAAAATCATCACTATTACTTAAACAAGTTGCTCTAAAATAATCCTGAAAACTAAACGAGATATCCAAACTCCAAAAACACATGGTTACAAACTAGCAAACGAGCAAGGAAGGACTTAACCACTAAATATCTTCTTCTACTAACAGATGCCGCTGTGCAGCTTTAACAGTATCAGTCTACACAATTAAAGCCGCGCGGGGTAGCCGCAGTGTCTCCGGTGCCTTGTACGGTTCGCGCTGCTTCAAACTCACATTCACGACTGTTCGGTAACGTTTCTCAGACAGTGTCAGCTGTATCTAAACAATGACACACAGCATATGAAGGGCGTGGTTTGAAAAGCTCCTGTTACTTACATGACGTCTGTAGTTAGGATCGTCGACGCAGCCACGGAAGTAGTATGCCGCTTTCCTGAGATCTTTCGTTGTTTAAGAGAGTCGATGCTACTTCGCTCTGGACATTGCCGTGCTCATTTGAATAACGCCTTTAAGGAAACGTATTGTACTGTACTGTACTCTTCAGACTGAACACACCATGATAATGCACTGCCAAGTCAAACAAATGTGACCACCTGTCAAAAGCTTGAATAACCAGCTTCTGCAGCGCAGACCGCTGCAGAAGGGAAAGAGTCAAAAGGCGGTTTTGGAATATACCGAGAGGACTGTGGAGCCATCCCGACACCAGTGCCTTGGCCAGATGCGCTAAGTTTCTCAATTGAGGATCCATGGAGTGAACAGTCCCATCGACGTGGTCTCTCAGATTCTCGATTCGGGTTTAAATCCAAGGAGTTTTGCGGCCAGGGGGGTACGGTAAAATCATTCTGGTGCTCTTCAAACCTCGCACGTACACTGCGAGATGTGAGAGACGTTTCAGTCTTTCGATAGTAGGTATTATCGTGCCGAGGAAAAACAAATTGCACGTACGGGTGGACAGGATGCCCAAGAATAGATACATACTTGTGTTGGTCCGTAGTGCCTTCCAGAATGACGAGATCACTCAGGGAATGCCACAAAAACAATCTCCATATCATAACGCTCCGACAACTGTTGCAGGGGGTGTGCTTTCAGACGTTTCACGCCGTACACGCCAACGGCCATCTGTCCAATGGAGCGTAAAACGCGACGCATCTGAAAATGCCACCTGCTGCCACTTAGTGGGCGATTAGTTGTGGTGTTGGGTTGCACATTCCAGCGTTATTCACGCATGAAGAGCAGACAGCATGGGTGCATGAACCAGATACCTGCTGCGGAAGCCCATTCGCAGCAATATTCCATGAACAGTCGTTGAGGAGACACTGTTGGTAGCCCCTTGGTTCATCTGGGTAGTCAGACGCTCGACGTTGCACGTCTATTCGCCCGTACACATCCCCGCAGCCGTCGGCACCACATTTGCCTCACTGCTGTTGTTGGATAGCGCCATGTCACGTTTTCGCGTTACAACGACTTTACTGTTTCCCGCGACACTCCCCCTCCCCCCTCCCCCCCCCCCCCCCTGGCGTGCTTTATATATCCTCCATTGCTTCTGCTGCCACCTGTAGGCTGCGAGTTTATTGGAGGTTGACGTTGAACATAAGCGGGGCGTCACATTAAAGTGAATGCACCGCGTATAATGGTGTACATATTTATTCAGAGGGTAGTTGCATTATTACTGTATTGCTCGTTTTGTTTTGATTGCAGGCTTTTTCACAATTCTAGAGGTATTTTCAAAAAACCAAATGTGAACGGTGTAATTAATTGAGTACGTGAAAACTATGTTATTACTCTGTAACAAGCCATCAGAGACTACGGATCGCTTGTACCAAAATGCTTGGAAAATATTTCCTGAAATTTTGACGGTGGGGTACAGGTTCGTTCTGTACATTGAAGCTCTTATCAGTGTCGTAAAACTGCTCACTCAATTGTTCTGAATTTATGAAATGGTGTTGGTCTATGGCCTGAGGGAAACCGCTACAATTCGTTGCATCAGTGCTCAGGCTGAAACGGTTAATGTGCACCAAATTTTTAAAGGACTGCCTGATCACGGTGTACAATGAATGGAAATAAATAATCTGGCAACTTATAGTTCCAGCAAAGCAGTGAGGCCTATTTATGAGTACAGTGTGAAGACTTAAATAATTATCGTCCAGTTTTCTTACTGACGTCTTTTTCCGAAATATTCGAGAAAGTACTCAAGCGTAGTCTCACAATGAAATAGAATTTGCTTATCCAATCACAGTTTAGATTTCAGGAACGTTGCTTGATCGAGAGTGCTATTATACACTCACTCGCCTGATATTCCATGCTTTAAAGAATAAAATATTAGCAACTGATATCCTCAGAAATTTCTTCCTCAAATTAAGGCCGGTATTTGATATTAGTAGACTTCTTTTGGCCAGAAATGCCTTTTTTGCCATAGCGAGTCTGCTTTTGATGTCCTCCTTGCTCCGTCCGTCATTGGTTATTTTACTGCCTAGGTAGCAGAATTCCTTAACTTCATTGACTTCGTGACCATCAATCCTGATGTTAAGTTTCTCGCTGTTCTCATTTCTACAACTTCTCATTACCCTCGTCTTTCTCCAATTTACTCTCAAACCATACTGTGTACTCATTAGACTGTTCATTCCGTTCAGCAGATCATTTAATTCTTCTTCACTTTCACTCAGGATAGCAATGTCATCAGCGAATCGTATCATTGATATCCTTTCACCTTGTATTTTAATTCCACTCCTGAACCTTTCTTTTATTTCCATCATTGCTTCCTCGATGTACAGATTGAGGAGTCGGGGCGAAAGGCTACAGCCTTGTCTTACACCCTTCTTAATACGAGCACTTCGTTCTTGACCGTCCACTCTTATTATTCCCTCTTGGTTGTTGTACATATTGTATATGACCCGTCTCTCCCTATAGCTCACCCCTACTTTTTTCAGAATCTCTAACAGCTTGCACCATTTTATATTGCCGAACGCTTTTTCCAGGTCGACAAATCCTATGAAAGTGTCTTGATTTTTCTTTAGCCTTGCTTCCATTATTAGCCGTAACGTTAGAATTGCCTCTCTCGTCCCTTTACTTTTCTTAAAGCCAAACTGATCGTCACCTAGCGCATTCTCAATTTTCTTTTCCATTCTTCTGTATATTATTCTTTTAAGCAGCTTTGATGCTTGAGCCGTTAAGCTGATTGTGCGATAATTCTCGCACTTGTCAGCTCTTGCCGTCTTCGGCATATGGGAATAAAAACAGGAATACAAAAGGCTATGCTGAATGATTCAATGTTGAATGTTGGAAGCACTGGGTAGAAACCACAAACGGTGTCCTACCGGGTTCAGTCTTGGGTCCACTCCTATTTCTAATGTATTCATATCGTTTTCGTTTTGAATGTTTGTATTCCGGTTGTTATGGGTTTGTTTACCGACTGTCATTTTTAACTGTAGCTAACTGTTGCTGTTTGTCATTTTGTCAGTTTGAAATAGTGAGTGGAGCTGTGGATGCTAGAAATTGGAGTGCCAGGTGGAGAAATCGGAATATTTCCGACTTACTCTTCTGTTTGAGTTCAGTGAGGGGTGACAGCAGCGGAGGCAGCCAGAAACATTTGCACCGTGTACGAGACTAATGCCATTTGACAGAGCACGGCAAGAAAATGGTTTTCTCGTTTTAAAGAGTATCCTTTTGGCAGTAGTGACTCTACGTTCAGGAAGACGGTCGGGGTTTGATGAGGATTGTTTAAACGCATTAATCCACAATGATCCGCGTCATTGTACTCGAGAACTGACAACGGCATGCTGTGGGGAAGAGTCAAAAATCGGGTATATGAGTACCCGCATGTAAGCCAAAATCACAAAAATCAGCAGGTGGCTATATCTGCAGTCTGCTTGCTCGTCATCAATTGGCTCGTGAATAACACCGACCATTACTATCCTGTATCGTTAACTGGTGACGAGAAATGTGTCTATGCTAACGCAAAGAAACGAAAGGAATGATCGAGTCCAAACAAAGCAACAATCCCCCGTACAAAGACCTACACTCATCCGCAAAGGATAATGTTATGCGGCTGATTTAACAGCGATGGTGTGGTGTACTACGATTTTCTTCACCGACGTGTAACCAGCACTGCTGACATTTATTGTCAACAACTGAGATATTCTGCAGACGCAATCCAAGAACAACGACCAGGAAGACTGCGTGAAACATCACAATAAGCTGTGAAGAGTAATGAGGTCCATGCCAGCAACATTACAGGAAAAAATAATAAACACCCCTTATTGAAACTGTCAGTGACGCAGAAAGGAGTTCGGTACGCAACACGAAAATTTTTTTGCCATTTGCCCAATAACAAACCATCTGACAGGTAAGAAAGCACGTTTCAAATCTAATCTAAAATCATTTCTCCCCTTGACAAGTGGCATTCCATGAACAAATTTAAATTTAAAACTAGTAGCCAGTAAGAACCCCTAGTTCGTTCGCTGCGTGAACAGGACTAGAAAATGTGCCATGTCCAATGGCACTACTGTTCAAACAAATGTTGGACTTGCAGCCTGTCGTCGTCTAACTCATTGCACGATATTTCGACTACGCACCTGCCAGTGAGCCATCCAAGACTGACGAAGGTTTGCTCCGTTCCGCCCTATATAGCGTGCTGCGAGTATTTCGCGCATGCGTCAGAATTCAAGTTGACATACGGACCACATTCCACGGCGGCAGTGCCCTCTTTGGTGGAACCGCGAAACTCAGCTGTCTTCTGCACTAACGCTCGCCGCCGCAGTTGGCGCACTTTATGGTCTTCGATCAGAACAAGTCATGGAGATGTGGTTTCACGCAGTGCCCAACTGGTAGCCGCTACCACGGTTCACCAAATTTTCCGCCAGGTGTATTTTCATGGTTTATTTAATTGGGGAGTTCCAGTAAGATGTTGCTGTGGTCACAATCACAGTTATATCATACTCCATTGGAACTACAGTGTTAGGCAATAGCGGATTTTCTTGGCTGCCGAAGGCGAGTGCAACGTTTATGTTCAATGCAGCGTTCTGTCTTAGTGCGTATGGTCTATCCTATGTAAGCCATACGACACTGACAAGATATTTTGCAAATTCATGCCTTCCAAAATAAGAATCTTCCTTCGCCGATC